>NC_056733.1:1506912376-1507094876 GCF_019279795.1 Protopterus annectens
ATATATGTATATATATATGTATATGTATATATTGGATCCCTTGAAAAACTTCAGAAAGCCAAACTTCCAGAATGTCGCAAATTAACTCCAGGAAAATAACCAATGAGCCACCCTTGTGACTTTTGGCCTGTTCTCCACTATAGTGCAATCTCGCAGTTGGTATATTTAGTTAGTGGGGATGTGGGGGGCAAAGCCCCCCACATTGGTGGGCTTTGGTTGATTCCATTTGCATTTAAATTGTTGGTGGTCCAGTGGTTATTTTCCCGGAGTTACCTTGCGATGTTCTGGTAGTTTATCTTTCTGAAGTTTCAACATTGTGGTCTCGCTGTTGTGAATGTCGATGTTCTGGTAAGTCACACAAAACACATACATATTCTCAGTTGGACTGAACAGGATTTTAGTCTTAAAACAGAAATCACATATAACAGAATAATAATAAGATGACTTTTAAAACATGGAGTCAGTAGGCCAATAAAAAGCTGTGGAAATTGTTGAGCATTATTTCATAGAGAGGAAGACAAAGGTTAGTAATTTAAAATTAAGCTTAGCACTAGAGAGCCACTTACTTTGAACAAATAAAAAAAATAAAAACAAAAAACAACCTATTCGAATGCTCTGAGCAGGGGGCAAGCTACCCTGCACTTCACACATGCTCCTGCTACTTAAATATACCGACTCCGAGATCAAACTACAATGAAGTGAGATAGCAGTAGGGAATATTTCCCTTTAATTCACTGTAGTGCAATCTCGGAGTCGGTATATTTAAGTAGCAGGAGCATGTGGGAGGTGCAGGGGAGAGCTTGCCCCCTGCTCAGAGCATTCAAGTAGGTTTTTTTGTTTTTATTTTTTTTATATGTTCATAGTTTTAAAACTTCACTCATATAGGGTCGATTATGAGTGTCGCACTTTTAAAACTTTGAGCATATAAAATAGACCTGTAAAATAGACTAATACCATCCAGACACAAAATCAATAATACCAGTCAAGAATTTTTGACTGCCCTTCCTATTGTAGAAGGTGCTTTTGGAGATAATCAGTGAAGATTTTTTTTTTATGTAGAGGGGCTCTTCTCCAAGGATGTAGAAAGCAATGGGTAAGAAATATACTATGCCAGCAGGTGGTATCATTCTGGCAAATGAGGTTTAGGATATTGTACTGAGAATTTGCTAGACTGTTGGTTCTGTAAAGTGGAGATGACATTCAGTCCTGGGTCCTCTCCTGTTTGGTATCTACTTCTCTGAAGTACAGGCTAACACAGAAGGTCTTTGGCTAACAAAGTTTGCAGATGACTGCAAACTAGGAGCCATAATCGAAACTCCTAACGATGTGGACATACTACAAAAGGGCCTCACTGACACTGATGCCTGGTGTCAAAGCCATGGCCTGAAGCTCAATGCCAAAAAGTATACTGTCATCCCCTTTAGTAAAAACTCTGTACCCATGAACTACCACATAAGTGGCAGTCTACTTAACGCCAAAAGTGTGACAAGAGACCTTGGGACACAGGTGGACAGTAGTCTCTCCTTTGATAATCACATTGCCACAGTGGTCAGGAAATCCTTCTACATGGCTCACCTCATCACAAAAGGTTTCTCATCCAGAAAAAAAGAGGTCATTGTTCCCCTCTACTCATCACTCATTAGACCCATTAGAGAGTACAATACTCCTTTTGGTATGTACCTCACAAGACATCTACAACAACTGGAAAGGCCACAGAAATAACCTCACAAAGAGGATTACTGGCCTCAAACAGATGCCCTACGCAGACCGTCTCAAAAAACTCCAGTTTTACCCGTCGCATATCGCCTACTCAGTGGCGATCTCTGCCTAACATACAAAGCTATGTCAAACCCAGAGCTGTTGGACATGCTCCACTTAAAGAAATCCCAATCCATTTGAGCTACACGGTCTAGGGACCTAAACTTTGTCACCACAATAAACAGAACATGCTGGAGGGATAGATTCCTGTCCCAGGGACTTTCCATATTCTGGAACAGACTACCTATCTATGTCAAACAGAGCTCCTCATAAGCACTCTTCAAGAAAAATCTTGATGATTGGATGGGAAATAGGAAATTCACCCCAGGGATTACTTCTGTGGCTCTGCTCGACAGGGACACAGGAAAATAATTTTCTTAGGTGGCAAAAGCCAGGGGACCTTTTTGGCTAGGCTTACATAGGCCCTAAGGCTAATAGCCTAGTACCTACCTATGAAACCATAGGGTATTTTATGGCAAGAGATGTTAAAAAACATAACATCTGTTGCATCTATATAAGAAGTAGAAAGATAAAGATTTTATTTAATCATCAGGGCAGGGACGTCGGGAGGCATACGCACTGTATTGATTTCAGTACAAGTTCTTTAGAAGAGGGGGTAGCTTTTTTAAAAAAAAAACGTACGTACATATTTTTTTCTTATTTAAAACAGTGTTGGCTCCTTTAAGGAGCATACCAGCCAGTCGGAAGTGAGTTCGCGTCATGACCGGCTGGCTGCGAGCGGGAAATGTGCAGGAAGACAATTGCAAATTGATTATCGCTATGAGCGGGAAATCTGAAGATGTAGTGCGTGGAAGGCAATCGCAAACTGATTATCAAGTAAGAGAGGTGTGTGTGTGTGCACGTGCTATGTGTGAGAGAGTAGAGAGAGAGAGAGAGAGAGAGAGAGAGAGACAGAGAGTGACTGAGAGTGAGGGATTTGCTGGATTTTCTTGATGGAAGATACCAAAAAAGGCACAACTACCTGTAAAATGTTTGCAAGTTCTATAGTAGCATGACATAGCTTTACCTAAAATTAGTTAGGATCTAGATTAGATGATAGTGTTTGCTGTCTGCCATCTAACATTTAGATGAACTTTCTTGTACAAGCTTATTCCAGTTTGCATATTAAATATGTTAATTTATTTCAAGTAAACAACTTTATTATTCATTTTTAAATACTTTGGCTAGTAATTAATTTATGAGCTTAAATGCATGTATATTGAATCTTGTGTAATGACTACTGTTTATTTGACTATCAAATAGTGACTGTTCAGAGCTTACTACTTAAATCATGGCTTAAGTTATGAAAAAAAAATGTGTTTGGTTTTGCCTTGGGTAATCTAGCTTGTTGTCAGTGTTGCTATAGAGGGTGCTGCTACTGTAACCTTACCATCTAACCCTCTTTCTAGCCAGCCCACTAGCATAGAGAGCTAAAACCCTAATTGCAATGTAGGTAACCAAGGTGCATGATGGAGCTGACAGGAAGGATGGGGATGCCTAAGTTGAGAAAGAGGAGTGAAGTAAGTCACATGGTAAAGTGATCCTTCAGAGGAAGGGATGGAACAATGACCTGGAAGGTAGGCATGTGGTTCATCAAACTGACAGCTGGCAGTAGCCTTCATTGAATAAGTGTACAGGTACATGTATTTGTGTTACAGGTAGGCATTTTGAACCACATGGTGACATGTCCCTCAATCTGTGGGAGATCATAGTTTGGATAAAACCTTCCCTATAACTGGTATGCCAGCAAGGGCACAAGAAACCCTGAAGTCTATCTGAATGATGCCACCCCACTGGTGGCTCCCACCCTAATGGATATGACTCTCACTTCTAAGGAAAGGATGCATTTAAGTTCAGTGTGGGAGGTCTGATGGTTGGCAGCCATGTGGGCAAAAAGATGTAGAAAGAATCATTTACCCACCTTTTTGGAAAGAGGTGTGTGTGTGTGTGTGTGTGTGTGTGTGTGTGTGTAAATGCCCAGACATAATACACCTGTTGGCTGTAAGTCTTCATGCTCAAACCCTGTACCTTTGCTTCAGGGTAAGAAGAGCCTAAAGTCCCTAACCACCACCATTTCTGAACTTTGTTCAGATTTGCTTTTCTAATGGTTGTTAGTTATGGTGAGAACTGAGAACTGAAGTTGTATTTCCCCCATTATTGTTTTTGTTGTTTGTCCAGGTTTTTTGTGCTAAGGTGTGAAGTGAGAACTGAATTTGTATTCCCTCATTATTGGCTTTGTTTGTCCAGGTTTTTTGTGCTAAGAGGTTGAGAGCTATCTAAATGATAGCCATTAAGTTTGTCTTCCTATTTTTCAAACTGCTGATTTAGCATAGTGGTATGTTGCACTGACTGTAGTGCATATGGTTCTGGGTTCAAGACATGCATGGTAATAACCAAACATTTTATTCTAGCAACTTTCCAAAATTATACAAGCAATGTTTAAAATGTGTCCCTGTTTTTTGGGCTTTTGCCCCCCCCCCCAATAAATGTTAGCTATTTCCAGATTTCTTGTGCTGCAAAGTTCAGAGATACAGCTGTCGACATTTTACAAGGAGCTGAGAGCTGCAGGGGAACTAAAGAGTCTGCTTGTACTGTTAATAGCACAACAGGTAGTGTATTGGCTTTTGATGCAGAAGGCTGTGGGTTCTTCTCCCACAGAATCATTGCTGATACTGTACTGTGTTGTAAAGGGGGGTGGATGCTGTAGTCTGTTTTGGCGAAGATATCTCGTAGTAACTATGAACCTGTTATCAGTTTGCCATCCATTCCCTATTGCAATATTACTAGCGTATCATTGTTTTTAATGCAACATAGGCATTTTATTCCTCAAGGGCAACAGGCACTTTATTTGTAGATGAAACCATGAAATATAAAGTTGTTTGCTAGCAGCAACCTCTTCATTAGTTACAGATTTCTTTAATGTGGAATTATGTAGATGGCTTTTACTAGTTCAGAGATTGTGCATATTTACTGATACTGGTGGACTGTAGAAGTTTGAATAGACTTTTATGATGGAAATGTTATGAATTGGGCTGTTTTGTCATTATTGGTGCATGCATTTTGTTTCATTGTTTACTGGAAAAATGTTCAAAACAATAAATTTAAAACGCTCTCTAACAACTATACTGTATTGTACAAGGAATATAATTTAATACAGTCAGGAAGGTGTATCAAAGAGCACGTGTATGTTTCATGCGCAAGGGGCCTATGATTTGAAAACAGCCCAAAGTTCATCTTTATCTGCCACTGGCAAAATGTATTTTCTTTGAATGTGGCTTTCAATGCTGTTTCAATGAATGTGAGTTTCAAGGGCAGAGAAGTTTTAATGCTAAGTCCAGTTTCATTGTGAGACTGCATTGCTTTGTTTAGCAGATATTTATTGGTGTTCATGCTGTAAAATGCAAAATAAAACTTTTCTGGCAACTCATTTAGGAATGAAGTCACTAAATAATGACCAACGTTAAGTTTCAGACGTCATAATCTTCAGAAAAATGCATGCTAAAAGCAAGATCTGATATTCTATCAACTGTCTTAAGTTTATACAAGATCAATTTTTAGTAGTGTTTGTATGTTCCCCCAATATATTTGGCCTTGTCCAGATTTCCTGCATTAAGAGGCTGAGAGGTATGTGCAAATAAATCGCTTTATAGAATTAGGAATATCCAAACCTCTCAACTGTCCCCAATTTTGGCTCAAAATGTTGCTCTCCCCCTAATAATCTCTCCGTAAAATAGCAATTTTGGAAGAAAACGTGGAGGGTTTACTTTTATAAATAGCTGTAATGATCAGAGTTATACATTACTTTTATTTCAGAAATGCATGAGGATTCTCTAATTTTGTCAGCTGTTCAAGTTAACAGTGCTCATATTAAAATGGTGTCCCTTCTTTGACAGGTTCCCAGCTGTATTGTCTGGCAATTTTATATTTTTGCATCACATTTTTGGTCCGTTTTTCATAAAATTGCAGTTTTCTGGCAAATTAGTGGTAAATCATTAAATATTGAAGTTAGAAAATAATGGCAGACATTTGAGTTTCAGATTTCATACCCTTCAAAAATTCATACTAATGCAAGACCTACTACTATTCTATTATCTTTCTAAGTTTATAAGAGTAATGTTTAAAAAAAATGTCCTTATTTTTGGGCCTTTGCCTCAGTTTTATTTATGAGTTTGTTGTTCTAAGAGGTTGAGAGGTATGTATGTGTGTGTGTGAGGTAGGTAGCATACCTCTCAACTGTCCAAATTTTGCAGAATGTCCAGATTTTTGCCCCATATTTTTTGTCTGTTCCTCATAAATTTTGTGATTTTCTAGAAAATCATTGAAGGCTGAAGTTGCTAAATAATGACACATTTGAGTTTCAGACTTCATGTCCTTTAGAAAAATTCATACTAGCACAAATCCTGTTATTCTAGCAACTTTCACATACTAGCACAAATCCTGTTATTCTAGCAACTTTCTAAGTTCACGGGAGCATTATTTAATATCTGTCCCTGTTTATTTTAGGCTTTGTCCATATTTCTTGCACTAAGAGGTAGGTAGGGGTGTGTGTGTGAATGAAACACCCTAGTTAGGGGTAGCCAGGTGGTTAGTAATTTACTCAAGCTGAAAACCTGTACCTTAGTTACAGAAAACAAAAGCATGAATCCTCTACCCTAACTACCATGCTGCATTTTTCAAAGAACTGACTTTCAGGTTCATTTTCAATTCAAGCTCCCGAGTTTGAGTGAATCTATATTATATTACTGAAGAGGCATTGCAACGAATGCCTCTTCATCGACACTAAAAGAGCGAACCGTGAATTACGAGAATGGCCGTAGCTTGGCTGGGGAGGGGGGGGTAGCAGTTTGAGAGCTGTGAGTACAAATTTGAAAATCCTAGCTACACCCCTGCATCAGGGTATCCCAAATGGTTTAGATCTGAGATCTTTTAAGTTAGGAATCATTGGAGTCTTTCAAGTTCTACAAGATGATTGAAGACATACGCTAAAGAGAGTGTATTATGCTCAATGATGGGTCTGGCAGAAGGCAAGATATCCTATGAACCAGATGAGATGACCTTTTAGTTAATTAGTGCAAAACAACATGACTTCACATGAGAAACAAACTGAAAAACAAATACACAGGAACTCACGCAAATCTCTAATAACTGAGTCTGTTGTTAGGAGAGTGCCAGAAATATGATAAGAGGAGGAGACTATTGTTTTACTGAAGGTAACTATTCTTACACTTCTTGGTAATTAAGATGAACCCCATGGTTAACACTCCAGGCACTGGTCTGATTTAGGACCAGCTGCAGAATGTAGGTGTCAAGGAGAAACCAACGTCAGCACCTAGTTTTCAAGTATCTGCAAAGTTTGTTATCCAAAGGGTTTGGGTACTGGATAGGAGAGGAACTATCAAAGAGCACCACTACTGATATCTGTCCAGCTGGAAGTGATACCCACCCCCCTACCTTAACAATGTGAGCTCTGTCAGAAAGCCAATTTGCTAGCCACAAGAAAAGGCTTAGTGTTAAAAGTGAAGGGCCTGGTTGATACCTACACAGGGAATGTTATTAAAGACCAACAAAGGTAGGCAGTGTGAACAATCCTGGTACTTCTGTAAAACATTCATTGTCGTCAAAGAACTCAAGTAGTTTGAGCACACATGACCTTCAGTTAACAAATCCAAACTGATTAGGATCAAGGGCTTTTAAGTCATCTGTGTTACTGTTAATTAGTGCAACAATAATATGCTCTGTGGATTTCCAAAAAAAGGAAATCTAACAGAGGTAAAGGTACTGAGGCCAGTGGTGGAGCCATGCTTGTAGAGAGATGCAACCACTGCAGCTCTCACAGGTTCAGATACTACATAGCCTTTGGAAAACTAAATTTATAGATATTTAAAGATTTTAAAAGGGCTCAGGCTACGTGGTCTTTAATAAGTCCATGCATGCATCCTGTTATATCGTCAGGGTCCGTGAACTTATGTTTGTTGTTTGGGACAGTGCCGAAGTGACTTGATACAGGGTGAATACAGGCAGCATATTAAGATGATAAATTTGTGGTAGGACAGCAAGGGATCCAACTGGACACAAGTTTAGCTAGATGACCAAATACCTTTTTGAGCATGTTTCTCAAATGGTATTGACTAGGAAATATATAAGAAAATTAATAAAATCATTTGGATAAACAAGCTGTTTCTTTAGTAGGTCTGTTTTAGGAGCTTGTAATTGAGCAAATCATTATATGCTGCTAAAGTCTGTCTAATTAAGCATGTAGTATTTTAAAAAATAATTATATAATCATAAACGTGTACAAGAAATGCAGTGTAATCAACATAAAATACTGTTACAATTTTAAAGCCATCACACATAAGGAAGTTCAGCGAAACTGATTTTATGAATATGGAAGTTTTGAATTATGTAGTTCACTTAATGTCAACAATGACAGTAACTACAAAAAAACTTCATTGTGTCTAATCTGATTCAGCTTTAATGCTGTACGAATGCTTACAGCAAAGCTTTTTATCTTCAGCTATCCAGACATAAAGCAAAGTAAATACACTTAGCATGCCACAGTACAGCCACGGAGTCAACATTTCCTGGAATCAGCTACATGCAAACTGTTATGTAGAAAGCAGAAATTCAATTGCTGGGAAAAGTCCATGACTTGTTTTACAGTAAATTAAAGAAGTACTTATACGCTGATAAATAATGAACACAGCCTTTAACTTGATAGTGTACAGCATAAAATATAGAAGGGAAGAATGGGTTTCTGTTCCATTGTTGAGCATAACAGCATTTAAGTATTTCTCAGTCAAAGAAAGCATATTGCAGATGTAGCTAATAGCATTAGCAATTCCAGACTGTGGCTAGATCCCTCATTCTAGGCAAAAGAAAAGGAAAAAAATGAACTTTCGCAAAACATTCAGTCCACTTGGATAGTTTATTTTCCTGACCAATGATGTTGCATTGTTAGTATGTAGTAAACAGGGTTTGTAGGTGATTCCTTCATCTCGAACGAACCCGTATAAACCAGCAACCTTTTGCAAGAGCCTGTTATAAAATGTGATAAGGCTGGCCTGGGAAAAGCTCCTTCTTGTGGGGGTAAAGCCTACTGAACCAGTCATAAGTAAATAGACATTTTTTAATAACAGTGTAATGTTCAAAGCATACATGTTTCACTTTTCATAGAGAGGTAACAACTACAGTTTCAAATAGTAAAAGATAAATAAATAGATGATGCATAATAATACAACTAACAATTGTACATATGATGTGATAGCCTTTCAAAGAAAATCTAGGGGGATAAGTCAAAATGACTACAAGTTTTTAAGGTATTAGTTTATAGACCAGGAAATGATGCAGGAATAATGTCAGGTACAAATCTTTTAATTTCTACCGGACTTTAATAACCAATGTATGTCTAACTCAGACCACTGAAACAAAGCATTTCAGGGTATAATCTGTTGTACAGCTAATTATGTCAGATATGTCTCTATAAAGTCTGTCCCTTAAAAAAAGGCATGATATGCATGTGCCCTAAAAGGTAACCTATGACTATGACTGTAGTCTGCCTCCTTTGAAAACACTCAATGTTATTTTAATTTAAGAATTTAGGATCATATGATAATATGCCCCTAAGAATAGACCCTGTTGGTCAGGGATCTGTATATGCAAGTAGGCAGTAGCGATTAACCAACTAGAAGGAGATACCAGTGCCAAAGATACAACTAAATACTCCAACAACAGCACTGAAATAGGGGAAACAGTTAACAGGCGTCCAACCATTTAATAAAACTGTTTATTGAGTAAAATAAAAATGCAAAACGCTTAACGAATCACCGTGTTTTTCATCTCTTAATGCAGACTTCATCAGACAAACACAAAGAATACAAACATCTCTATATATACTCCCATTCCATTTAAAATATCCAATAAGAACAATTAAATGTTAAAAATCTCATTAATATGTAAACATACCATTGCAGTTGCCAGTTCCGATACTTAAACCATGTTTTTTTCTCTGAGAACTCAAACTTTTTCACTCATTGCAAAGATGAAATCATTTAATATATAATTCAGCCATCTTATGGAAAATAAATAATAAAAACAAGTGCATAAATAACTCCCCATATATGAATACATTGTATATATAACATTCCTTAGAAAATAGTGCCACCAAGTGGTCAAATGTGCAAAACAAGCAAACAATTAATTTCTAACTAAGCATTAAATACTAGTAAAGCAGGATGACTAAAACTAAAAATAACATAATTCTAAATAAAATATATATATATATATATATATATATATATATATATATATATATATATATATATATGTGTGTATATATATATATATATATATATATATATATATATATATAAAATTAGATGTGGATTTGATAAAAATAAATATATAAATATCTATAAATAATTTATTAAATGAATTCATTAAAAATTTTTTAACCAAACAATAAAAACTTCATAAAATGTATATAAATTTCATAATCTAGCTGCCCTCATGTTTAAAATGGGTGCAAGGGAAATACAATAATTTATTCCTGGATATTTATTAGCTTCCAATATAATTTGCCAGTATAACTCACGATATTCAATCTTGGTTTCCCACATATCACCCCTTTCATCTTTCGGAACTTCTTCTAAAACAAATAACTTATATTTTGCCAAAGGGCAAGCTATACTATGTCCGAACAAGGCATTGCTTTCTTTATTATTTCTGATAGCATTCATATGTTCATAAACCCTCCTTATTTTCCTCTCAGTCTTACCAACGTAAAACACATAACATATCTCGCAAATTGCGATATATACAACACCCTGGGTATCACAAATACTGTGGGTCCTACCCATAATCTCTCTCCCCCTGGATTCAATGTATATGCAGTCCTTATTAGCCATCAATGAGCATTGATTACACATCCCACATGGGTATGTACCCCCTAATTTTATAGTCTTCTTATAGCTATCATAATGAAACATGAACCAATGCTTAATATTCCGCCCTCTCCTATATGTAAATTTTAATGATTCCTTGTTCTTTAACTTGAAATCAGTTAAACTTCCAAATTTTTCCACTCATTTTCAAGAGTATTATAAATAACCCCCGAATCCCCACTAAAATCTGTAACAAATGCACTCAAATAAGAACTATCCTCTTTAAAATTATATTCTTCAGTATTCTCAATATTTTCCGTATTTTTCAAGGGTGACAATTCCTTACCTAAAATAGGTTCAAATCTACGTTTTTGTCCCTTGATTACTTCATTCCTTACATTATTGCAAAGTTCTACTGGGTACCCTCTTTCTACAAATAGCTGGGTTAAAAATTCACACTCTTCATAGAAATCATCTTCACTAGAAGTCGTTCTACAAATTGTGACGAATTGTCCCTTAACAATACTTTTTTTCTTGTATAGGGGGTGCCCACTGCTATAATGTAAGTAGGAATAAGAATATGTTTTCTTTCTATATACTTTTGACTTAAACATTCTCCCATCTTTTATTAATTTCACATCCAAATAATTAATTTCATTTGACCCAATATCATGGGTAAACTTTAAAAAAATCAGTGGAATCATTTATGCATTGTATAAATTCATCTAACTTTTCCATACTATCTTGCCAAAAAATGACTATATCATCCAAAAAGCGCTTATACAGCATCCAAAAAGCACTTATACAGCATCCAGCAATTTCTATATTCACTACTAAAAATATTCTTCCTCTCCCATGTAGTGAGAACCAAATTAGCATACAAGGGGGCGCATCTGGCCCCCATCACCCCCCCCACTTGTTTGATGGTAATATTCTCCTTGAAAAAAAGATATAATTATATTTCAAAACCCTCTCCATCAAGTTCAAACATATATATCTCATCATCTTTTAACTCACCAGTGAATCTTATTGCTTCCTGAAACCATTGTAAACCTATATCATGTGGTATAGAACCAAACAGGTCAACCACATCTATTGTTACTAATGTGAGATTCTTGTGAAACGTATCTTGTTTAATACTTCTCAATAAATCCCAAGAATCTTTAAAAAAAAAAAATAATTCACCTTTCATCATCAAATTTTTTAATTTGACATCTACATATCTAGCCAGTGGGGAAATGACTGAACCCTCAGCTGCCACAATAGGACGTGGGGGGGTCAACACACTTTTGTGAACCTTCGGGATTCAAAAAATTGAAGGTATCTTAGGTTTCGTATTATGTAAAAATTCAAACATTTGCTTATCAATGAATCCCTCTAAAAATAAATCGTATAAAGCTAAATAAATCTTTCTATATCCTATATGAATCTCATTTTTGGAAATACTGTCATATTTTATTTCATCTTGCAAAATCTCCAATATTTTAGCTTCAAACAAAATATTGTTCATCAAAACAATCCCCCCACCCTTATCGGGTTTCATAACCCTCAGATTCCTATTGTTCCTTAATTCTTGTAGTAGCACCCTTTCTAATAGGGTAAGGTTGAGTGTAAATTTATTTTTCGTTATTGCTTGTCTTAATTCGTTTTCCACTATATTTTCAAAGATTTTTAACTGTGGGTGTATAGGTGGATTCCAAACACTCCTTCTTTTTAATACATCGACCTCCACACTTGTATTTGATGTATCATCACAAAGTAATTCTAAGTTTATTTTTCTGGTGAAATTTTTTTTAGTCAACTATAAGCCTACTAATATCACATATTGTTCTAGGGATGAAATTTAAACCTTGGAAAACAAGTTAAAATATGTATCATTAATTTCCACATCAGTATAATTAAATATATTACAATTATCACGAGTCCAAAGAATATGTTCAGTACTATTAGTACCAATATTTTCATTATTTAATTTCTCACAATTTAGGATACCATTTGAACTCACCTCCTGCCCCTCCCCCGCCATCCATTCTGTGGGAAATTCCCTTGTCACTGATTCTTTATCCTCTCGGATCTCCGGAGGGGAGATATTCTAAAGGTTCATATCCATTTTGTGGGCACTCATGGTAAACTTCACTATTTTCTGGACTCGTATCATCCTGCCTAACCCCATCCAACCCAGGGTGTCAAATAATATTGGAAGCTAATAAATATCCAGGAATAAATTATGGTATTTCCCTTGCACCCGTTTTAAAAATGAGGGCAGCTAGATTATGGAATGTATATACATTTTATAAAGTTTTTATTGTTTGGTTAAAAAAAAAAAATAATGAATTCATTTAATAAATTATTTATAGATATTTATATATTTATTTGTATCAAATCCACATCTAATTATTTATATATATTATATATATATATATATATATATATATATATATATATATATATATATATATATATATATCATCATTCTCTTTCAGCTTTTCTCGTTAGGGGTCGCCTCAGCGGATCATCTCTTTCCATTTCTTCCTATCGTCTGCATCTTGCTCTGTCACACCAACCACCTGCATGTCCTCTCTCACCACGTCCATAAACCTTATCTTAGGCCTTCCTCTATTCCTCTTACCTGGCAGCTCCATCCTTAGCATCTTTTTCCCAATATACCCATCATCCCTCCTCAGCACATGCCCAAACCAACGCAATCTCGTCTCTCTTGCTTTGTCTCCAAACTGTCCAACATGAGCTGACCCTCTAATACACTGATTCCTAATCCTATCCATCCTAGTCACACCGATTGCAAATCTTAACATCTTTAACTCTGCCACATCCAGCTCTGACTCCTGCCTTTTTGTCAATGCCACTGTCTCCAACCCATATAACATAGCTGGTCTCACTACCCTCTTGTAGACCTTCCCTTTCACTCTTACTGGTACCCGTCTGTCACAAATCACTCCTGACAGTCTTCTCCACCCTTTCCACCCTGCCTGTACTCTCTTCTTCACCTCTCTTCCACATTCACCATTACTCTGAACTATTGATCCCAAGTACTTAAACTCGTCCACCTTTACCAACTCTACTCCCTGCATCCTCACCATTCCTCTATCCTCCCTCTCATTTACACACATATATTCTGTCTTAACCCTGCTGATCCTCATTCCTCTGCTCTCTAGAGCATATCTCCACCTCTCCAGAGTCTCCTCTACCTGATTCCTACTCTCACTACAGATCACAATGTCATCTGCAAACATCATAGTCCACGGGGCCTCCTGTCTGATCTCATCTGTCAACCTGTCCATCACCACTGCAAATAAGAAAGGACTCAGAGCTGATCCTTGATGTAATCCCACCTCCACCTTAAACGGATCTGTCACTCCCACTGCAGTCCTCACCACTGTCACACTACCCTCGTACATATCCTGTACCACTCTTACGTACTTCTCTGCCACTCCCGACTTCCTCATACAATACCACAACTCTTCTCTAGGCACCCTGTCATATGCTTTTGTCCAAGTCTACAAAGACACAATGCAACTCCTTCTGACCTTCTCTGTATTTCTCCAACAACACTCTCAGAGCAAACATTGCATCTGTAGTGCTCTTTCCTGGCATGAAACCATACTGCTGATCACTAATCATCACCTCCCTTCTTAACCTTGCTTCCACTACTCTTTCCCATAACTTCAAGCTGTGACTAATCAGTTTTATCCCTCTGTAGTTACTGCAGCTCTGCACATCACCCTTATTCTTAAAGATAGGTACCAAAACACTTTTCCTCCACTCCTCAGGCATCCTCTGACTTTCCAAAATTTCATTAAACAATCTAGTTAGAAATTCCACTGCCATTTCTCCTACGCACCTCCATGCTTCCATTGGTATGTCATCTGGGCCAACAGCCTTTCCATTCTTCATCCTCTTCATAGCTGCCCTTACTTCCTCCTTGCTAATCTGTTTCACTTCCTGATTTACTATCCCCACATCATCCAACCTTCTCTCTCTCTCATTCTCTTCATTCATCAGCCTCTCAAAATACTCTTTCCATCTACTCAACACACTCTCCTCTCTTGTGAGTACCTTTCCCTCACTATCCTTTATCACCCTTACATGCTGCACATCTTTCCCAGCTCTGTCCCTCTGTGTAGCTAATCGGTACAGGTCCTTTTCTCCCTCTTTAGTGTCCAGTCTCTCGTACAACTCTCCATATGCCCTATCCTTAGCTTTCGCCACCTCTCTCTTTGCCATGCAACACATCTCCTTATATTCCTGTCTACTTTCTTCATCTCTTTAACAATCCCACTTCTTCTTCACGACCTCCTTCCTCTGTATACTCTCCTGTACTTCCTCATTCCACCACCAGGTCTCCTTGTCCTCCTTCCTCTGTCCAGATGTCACACCAAGCACCTTTCTAGCAGTCACCCTTACTAGTTCTGCTGCAGTTACCCAGCTATTCGGTAACTCTCCACTGCCTCCCAGTGCCTGTCTTAACTCTTCCCTAAACTCCACTTCACAATCACCCTTTTTTAACTTCCACCATTTAATCCTTGGCACAGCTTTCACACTCCTCCTCCTCTTCTTGATCACCAACGTCATTCTACATACCACCATTCTATGCTGCTTAACTACACTTTCCCCTGACACCACTTTACAGTCTCCAATCTCCTTCAGACTGGCCCTCCTACATAGTATATAATCAACCTGTGAGCATCTTCCTCCACTCTTGTACGTCACCCTATGCTCCACCCTCTTCTTAAAATACGTATTCACCACAGCCATGTCCATCCTTTTCGCAAAATCCACAATCATCTGACCTTCTGCATTCCTCTCCTTAACACCATACCTACCCATCACTTCCTCATCCCCTCTGTTCACTTCACCAACTTGCCCGTTAAAGTCCGCTCCAATCACTAGTCTTTCACCCTTGGGTACATTCACCACAACTTCATCCAACTCGCTCCAAAATTTCTCTTTCTCATCCATCGCACACCCAACTTGTGGAGCATATGCACTAACAACATTCATCATTACACCATCAATTTCGAGCTTCATAAACATCACTTGGTCAGACACTCTCTTCACATCTAAAACACTCTTGGCATATTGTTCCTTTAGTATAACCCCTACCCCATTTCTCCTGCCATACACACCATGATAAAACAATTTGAATCCATTTCCTAAACACCTGGCCTTACTTCCCTTCCATCTGGTCTCTTGTACACACAATATATCAACCTTCCTTCTCTCCATCATATCAGCTAGCTCTCTTCCTATACCAGTCATACTGCCAACATTCAAAGTTCCTACCCTCACTGCTACACTCCTAACCTTCCTCCTATCTTGCTGCCTTCTGGCATGCCTTCACCCTCCTCTTCTCCTTCGGCCAACAGTAGCCCAATTTCCGCCAGCACCCTGTTGGCTAACAGTACTGGTGGCGGTCGTTGTTAACCCGGGCCTCGACCGATCCGGTATGCAATTATGAAAAGTTCTCCGCATCAGTAATTTTTGGCAGAAGTTTTACGCCGGATGCCCTTCCTGACGCAACCCTCCCCATTTATCCGGGCTTGGGACCAGCACAAAGAAATGCACTGGCTTGTGCATCCCCAGTGGCTGGGTATATATATATATATATATATATATATATATATATATATATATATATATATATATATATATATATGTATGTATATATATATATATATATATATATATATATTTATATATTTTATTTATTTAATGCTTGGTTAGAAATGAATTGTTTGCTTGTTTTGCACATTTGACCACTTGGTGGCACTACTGTCTATGGAATGTTTTATATATATCTATATAGATATATATATATATATATATATATATATATATATATATATATGATGTTGTATTCATATATGGTGAGTTATTTATACACGTTTTTATTATTTATTTTCCATAAGATGGTTGAATTACATATTAAATTATTTAATCTTTGCAATGAGTGAAAAAGTTTGAGTTCTCAGAGAAAAAAAAAACATGGGTTAAGTGTCGGCATTGTCAGCTGCAAAGGTATGTTTACATATTAATGAGATTTTTAACATTTAATTGTTCTTACTGGATATTTTAAATGGAATGGGAGTATATATAGAGATGTTTGTATTTTTTGTGTTTGTCTGATGAAGTCTGCATTAAGAGATGAAAAATGCGGTGATTCATTAAGCGTTTTGCGTTTTCATTTTACTCAATAAACAGTTTTATTAAATGGTTGGATGCCTGGTGACTGTTTTGCCTCCTTCAGTGCTGTTGTTGGAGGATTTAGTTGTATCTTTGGCACTGGCATCTCTTTCTGATTGGTTATTGGTTCTATGGAGCTGGAGGAAAGCTTTTCGCCAAATTGTTTGGCCGGGAAAGGCATGATTCGAATGAATTGACAAAACGTATTGGGCAGCTTACCCAATTAGTGCAAATCCTATCTCCTCTATTTTTATCACTAACGCAGCACAACAGAGATGGTTCCTTGCCTGGGAACCAATGTGCATATGGTACTGGTGCGTGAAAAAGGAACTACATCAGCCGACCAAGGTGGTATGGTTAGAAAGAGTCAAGCGGAGACTAGATGTGCTGGTCCTGATGGTATGGATAGTTGTCCTCGTATTTTGGTGGACAATGAAAGTAGCAGTTCGCAGAATGGTCGTAACCCTATTTCCGGAAGGATGCAACAGACTGTTGTTCAGCAAGGTGACTGTATAGACAATTTGCCAAACTTAAATGAATGGCTGAAACAAAAAGTTGCCTTTAATGATCCGAATGGTGTTAAGGATGATACTAGCCTATCTTATGCTGGTAATTTGCAAAAGTTAAATGAATTACTGTTTAAATATAAGACTTTAGATATGGATAACTCTTATTTGAAAGAATGTATACATTTAAACATTGTGCCTACGGGCTTGCATGTTTGGAAGTTCCCCAACAATGTTAAAGAGGGGACTAAATATTATGATGAATTAATAAATATGTTTGATGGTTGGGGCTTCAGCCTCATGAGAGCAATTATCAGGAATAATGAAAATGAAATGAATGCATTGATGGAACAAATTGATATAATTAATGGAAATATTATGAAAGATCTTTTATTTACAGTAGATGAAGAGAAAAACAAGTATTTTGATTTAATAAAACAAATAGACAACAAATGTGTTAGAATACTTAATAGAAAGAAAAGGAAGATAGTTAGGGACAAGTTTGAATATGAAAACCATTCCCATTATCCAAAACCAAGAATTATGTTTAATTATACAACAGAAATCCACCCTGGGTTGGATGGGGTTAGGCATGATGCTATGAGTCCAGAAAATATTGAAGTCTACCATGATTGCCCACAAAATGGATATGACCCTTTAGAATATCCCCCCATCCAGATATCCGAGAGTAAAAAGAATCAGCAACATGGGAATTTCCCACAGAATGGATGGAGGGGGAGGTGCAGGAGGTGAGTTCAAATGGTATCCTAAATTGTGAGGAATTAAATAATGAAAATATTGGTACTAATAGTATTGAACATATTCTTTGGACTCGTGATAATTTTAATATATTTAATTATGCTGATGTGGAAATTAATTATACATATTTTAACTTGTTTTCCAAGGGTTTAAATTTCGTCCCTAGAACAAAATATGATATTAGTAGGTTTATAATTGACTTAAAAATGTTCACCAGAAAGATAAACTTAGAATTACTTTGTGATGATACATCAAATACAAGTGTGGAGGTCGATGCATTAAAAAGAAGGAGTGTTTGGAATCCACCTATACACCCATAGTTAAAAAACTTTGAAAATATACTGGAAAGCGAATTAAGACAAGCAATGAAGAAAAATAAATTTACACCCAACCTTACTCTATTAGAAAGGGCGCTACTACAAGAATTAAGGAACAATAGGAATCCAAGGGTTATGAAACCCAATAAGGGTGGGGGGATTGTTTTGATTAACAATATTTTGTATGAAGCTAAAATATTGGAGATTTTGCAAGATGAAATAAAATATGATAGCATTTCCAAAAATGAGATTCATATAGGATATAGAAAGATTTATTTAGCTTTATACGATTTATTTTTAGAGAGATTTATTGATATGCAAATGGTTGAGTTTTTATATAATACGAAACCTAACTTACCTTCAATTTTTGGAATCCCGAAGGTTCACAAAAGTGTGTTGGACCCCCCCCCCCACGTCCTATTGCGGCAGCTGAGGGTTCAGTCATTTCCCCACTGGCTAGATATGTAGATGTCAAATTAAAAAATTTAATGATGAAAGGTGAATCTTTCTTAAAAGATTCTTGGGATTTATTGAGAAGTATTAAACAAGATATGTTTCACGAGAATCTCACATTAGTAACAATAGATGTGGTTGACCTGTTTGGTTCTATACCACATGATATAGGTTTACAATGGTTTGAGGAAGCAATAAGATTCACTGGTGAGTTAAAAGATGACGAGTTATATATATGTTTGAACTTGATGGAGAGAGTTTTATAATATAATTATATATTTTTTCAAGGAGAATATTACCATCAAATAAGTGAGGGGGGCGATGGGGGCCAGATGCGCCCCCTTGTACGCTAATTTGGTTCTCACTACATGGGAGAGGAAGAATATTTTTAGTAGTGAATATAGAAATTGCTGGATGCTGTATAATCGCTTTCTGGATGATATAGTCATGTTTTGGCAAGATAATATGGAAAAGTTAGATGAATTTATAGAATACATAAATGATTCCACTGATTTTTTAAAGTTTACCCATGATATTGGGAAAATTAAATGAATTATTTGGATTTAAAATAAGTCAAAAGTATATAGAAAGAAAACATATTATAATTCCTACTTACATTATAGCAGTGGGCACCCCCTATACCAGAAAAAAAGAATTGTTAAGGGACATTCTGTCAGAATTTGTAGAATGATGCCTAGTGAAGATTTCTATGAAGAGTGTAAATTTTTAACCCAGCTATTTGTAGAAAGAGGGTACCCAGTACAACTTTGCAATAATGTAAGGAATGAAGTAATCAAGGGACGAAAACGTAGACTTGAACCTATTTTAGGTAAGGAATTGTCACCCTTGAAAAATACGGAAAATATTGAGAATACTGAAGAATATAATTTTAAAGAGGATAGTTCTTATGCGAGTGCATTTGTTACAGATTTTAGTGGGGATTCGGGGGTTATTTATAATACTCTTGAAAGAGAGTGGAAAAAAATTGAAAGTTTAACTGATTTAAAGTTAAAGAACAAGGAATCATTAAAATTTACATATAGGAGAGGGTGGAATATTAAGGATTGGTTCATGTTTCATTATGATAGCCATAAGAAGACTACAAAATTAAGGGGTACATACCCATGTGGGATGTGTAATCAATGCCCATTGATGGCTAATAAGGATGGCATATACATTGAATCCAGGAGGAGAGAGATTATGGGTAGGACCCACAGTACTTGTGATACCCAGGGTGATGTATATATCACAATTTGCAAGATATGTTACGTGTTTTATGTTGGTAAGACTGAGAAGAAAATAAGAAGGAGGGTTTAGGAACATATGAACGCTATCAGAAATAAGAAAGAAAGCAATGCCTTGTTCAGACATAGTATATCTTGCTCTTTGGTGAAATATAAGTTCTTTGTTTTAGAAGAAGTTCCGAAAGATGAAAGGGGGGGTATGTGGGAAGCCAAGATTGAATATCGTGAGTTATACTGGCAAATAATATCGGAAGCTAATAAATATCCAGGAATAAATTATGGTATTTCCCTTGCACCCGTTTTAAAAATGAGGGCAGCTAGATTATGAAATTTATATACATTTATATACATTTTATGAAGTTTTTATTGTTTGGTTAAAATATTTTTAATGAATTCATTTAATAAATTATTTATAGATATTTATATATTTATTTGTATCAAATCCACATCTAATTTGATATATATATATATATATACATATATATATATATATATACATATACATATACATATACATATATATATATATATATATATATATATATATATATATATTTTATTTAGAATTAAGTTATTTTTAGTTTTAGTCATCCCGCCTTTTTAGTATTTAATGCTTAGTTAGAAATTAATTGTTTGCTTGTTTTGCACATTTGACCACTTGGTGGCACTATAGTCTATGGAATGTTATATATATGATGTCTTCATATATGGTGAGTTATTTATACACTTGTTTTTATTATTTATTTTCCATAAGATGGTTTAATTATATATTAAATTATTTCATCTTTGCAATGAGTGAAAAGGTTTGAGTTCTCAGAGAAAAAAAACATGGCTTAAGTATTGGAGTTGGCAACTGCAATGGTATGTTTACATATTAATGAGATTTGTAACATTTAATTGTTCTTATTGGATATTTTAAATGGAATGGGAGTATATATAGAGATGTTTGTATTTTTTGTGTTTGTCTGATGAAGTCTGCATTAAGAGATGAAAAATGTGGTGATTCGTTAAGCGTTTTGCGTTTTTATTTTACTCAATAAACAGTTTTATTAAACAGTTGGACGCCTGGTGACTGTTTCGCCTCCTTCAGTGTTGTTGTTGAGTAGGCAGTAGCCATACCTTTGCTCACCAAGTTGCCACAGTGGTGAATAAATCCTTTTTTGGTGTGTAACTTATAAGTAAGGGCATGTTATCTAGGTCCAAAGAGATCATAATACTACTGTACTCTGCCCTTATCAGACCAGTCACAGAGCACAATGTTCCCTTTGGTATGTACCTGACCAGGCATATGCAGCAACTAGAGCGACCTCAGTGGTTCTTTACAAAAAGAATACAAGGAGTAACAAAACTGCCTTATGCACAGTTCGCTGAAGCCCTTTCCCTATACTCAGTCTCCTATACATTGTTGAGGGGTGATCTATGCCTGGCTTAAAAGGCATCCTCAATCCTGCTTATTCGTAAGTCAAACAGTACCAGAAATAAAAGGTCTAAGGACCTGAGTTTTGTCTGTGACTTAAATAGAACATGCTGGAGAGACAGATATGTGTCCCAGAGACTGCCCCTCCAAGGTAAAGGCTTTCCATCTGTGTGAAGATGAGTTTGTCTATTACTCAATTTAAGAGCAACCCAGACCAGAGGATATGGAATAAGAAATTTACACAGGGCCTGGCATCCATGAACCTTGAGGACAGAAGTAGCTTATAAATGCCTGGCCCTCAATGTCTTCTTTGGATATAGAGCAACATTATTTTTTCAGAAAAAACTTGGATAGGTTTAGAAAGGTGACCTGAATTGTTAGACTAGTAGCAAACTATGACTCTATGAATCCTTGCATGTATGCCTATCAGATTGCATCTTTTAATTGCTAAGGATGTATTTAATATTATGTCTGTCATTAAGATGCCTGAATCACATGGACACCTGATGTAATTCTAAGGACTGTAACTGCAGCTCGTAGAAGAAAAGAAGCACAGGCATCAATGAGGCCTATATATATAAAGTATAAATTTGTACGACTAGAGAATATTTTGAATCTTCTGAAGTACAGTGAGATCACACTCAGGATACATAAGTAGCATTAAATCAATGAGCCCCATATATATAAAGTAAAAATTTGTACAACTGGAGAATATTTTGAATCTTCTGAAGTACAGTCATATCACACTCAGGATCCATAAGTAGCATTAGATCAATGAGGCCCATATAAATAAAGTAAAAATTTGTACAACTGGAGAATATTTTGAATCTTCTGAAGTACAGTGAGATCTCACTCAGGATACATAAGTAACATTAGATCAATGAGGCCCATATATATAAAGTATAAATTTGTATGACTGGGGAATATTTTGAATCTTCTGAAGTACAGTGAGATCACACTCAGGATACATAAGTAGCATTAGATCAATGAGGCCCATATATATATAAAGTAAAATTTTGTACAACTGGAGAATATTTTGAATCTTTTAAAGTACAGTGATATCACACTCAGGATACATAAGTAACATTAGATCAATGAGGCCCATATATATAAAGTACAAATTTGTACGACTAGAGAATATTTTGAATCTTCTGAAGTACAGTGATATCACACTCAGGATACAAAAGTAACATTAGATCAATGAGGCCCACATATATATAAAGTATAAATTTGTATGACTGGAGAATATTTTGAATCTTCTGAAGTACAGTGATATCACACTGAGGATACATAAGTAACATTAGATCAATGAGGCCCATATATATAAAGTATAAATTTGTACGACTGGAGAATATTTTGAATCTTCTGAAGTACAGTGATATCACACTCAGGATACATAAGTAACATTAGATCAATGAGGCCCATATATATAAAGTATAAATTTGTACGACTAGAGAATATTTTGAATCTTCTGAAGTACAGTGATATCACACTCAGGATACATAAGTAACATTAGATCAATGAGGCCCATATATATAAACTATACATTTGTACAACTGGAGAATATTTTGAATCTTCTGAAGTACATTTGATATCACACTCAGGATACATAAGTAACATTAGATCAATGAGGCTATATATGTAATGTATGAATTTGTACAAATGGAGACTATTCCTATCTTCTGAAGTACAGTGATATCATCATCACCTTCTTTCGGCTGTTCCCGTTAGGGGTCACCACAGCAGATCACCTGTTTCCATTTCTTCTTGTCCTCTGCATCTTTCTCTTTCACACCACCCACCTGCATGTCCTCTCTCACCACATCTATAAACCTTATCTTAGGCCTTCCTCTTTTCCTGTTACCTGGTAGCTTCATCCTTAGCATCTTTTTCCCAATATACTCAGCATCCCTCCTCAGCACATGACCCAACCAATGTAATCTTGCCTCTCTCGCTTTGTCTCCAAACCTTCCAACCTGGGCTGACCCTCTAATATACTTATTCCTAATCCTGTCCACCCTCATCACACCCAGCGCAAATTTTAACATCTTTAACTCTGCCTCATCCAGCTCAAACTCTTGCCTTTTTGTCAGTGCCACTGTCTACAACCCATATAACATAGCTGGTCTCACTACCCTCTTGTAGACCTTCCCTTTCACTCTTACATGTACTCGTCTGTCACAAATGACTCCTGACACTTTTCTCCATCCACTCCATCCTGCCTGTACTCTCTTCTTCACTTCTCTTCCACACTCACCGTTACTCTGAAATATTGACCCCAAGTATTTAACCTCATCCACCTTCGCCACCTGTACTCATTGCATCCTCACCATTCCTCTATTCACTCTCTCATTCACACACATATATTCTGTCTTAGTCCTGCTGACCTTCATTCCTCTTCTCTCTAGAGCATATATCCATCTCTCCAGGGTCTCCTCCACCTGTTCCCTACTCTCACTACAGATCACAATGTCATCTGCAAACATCATAGTCCATGGGGACTCCTGTCTGATCTCGTCTGTCAACCTGTCCATCACCATTGCATATAAGAAAGGGCTCAGAGCTGATCCTTGATGTAACCCCACCTCCACCTTAAACGCATCCGTCACTCCAACTGCAGACCTCACCGCTGTCACACTACCCTCGTACATATCATGTACCACTCTTACATACTTCTCTGACACTCCTAACTTCCTCATACAATACCACAACTCCTCTCTAGGCACCCTGTCAAATGCTTTCTCCAAGTCTACAAAAACACAATGCAACTCCTTCTGACATTCTCTGTACTTCTCCATCAACACTCTCAGAGCAAACATCGTATCTGTAGTGCTCTTTCCCGGCATAAAACCATACTGCTGTTCACTAATCATCACGTCCCTTCTTAACCTAGCTTCCACTACTCTTTCCCATAACTTCATGCTGTGACTGATCAATTGAATCCCTCTGTAGTTACTACAGCTCTGCACATCACCCTTATTCTTAAAAATCGGTACCAAACCACTTTTTCTCCATTCCTCAGGCATCCTCTCACTTTCTAAGATTTCATTAAACAATCTGGTTAAAAACTCCACTGCCATTTCACCTAAACACCTCCATGCTTCCACGGGTATGTCATCTGGGCCAACAGCCTTTCCATTCTTCATTCTCTTCATAGCTGTCCTTACTTCCTCCATGCTAATCCATTGTACTTCATGATTCACTATCCCTACATCATCCAACCTTCTCTCCCTCTCATTCTCTTCATTCATCAACCCCTCAAAGAACTCTTTCCATCTCCTCAACACACTCTCCTCACTTGTGAGTATGTTTCCCTCATTATCCTTTATCACCTTTACTTACTGCACATCTTTCCTAGCTCAGTCCCTCTGTCTAGCCAATCGGTACAGGTCCATTTCTCCCTCCTTAGTGTCCAACCTTTCATACAACTCTTCATATGCCTTATCCTTAGCCTTCGCCACCTCTCTCTTTGCCATGCACCTCATCTTCTTATACTCCTGTCTACTTTCTTCATCTCTCTGACAATCCCACTTCTTTTTTGCCAACCTCTTTGCCTGTATACTCTTCTGTACTTCCTCATTCCACCACCATGTCTCCTTGTCGTCCTTCCTCTGTCCCGATGTGATACCAAGCACCTTTCTAGCAGTTTCCCTTATTAGCTCTGCTGTAGTTACCCAGCTATTTGGTAACTCTTCACTGCCACCCAGTGCCTGTCTTAACTCATCCCTGAACTCCATCTCACAGTTACCCTTTTTCAATTTCCACCATTTGATCCATTGAAAGTACAGTGATATCAAACTCAGGAAATACAGGTAACCCTAATGTGTGGGAATACAGGAACCCTTTTGGGAGGTTATATGTAGGTGAAGTCTGGCCGGAGAAACCTATAAAATGCAGTTTTATTTTGTTGAGTGCATAACCTCTACAATTTTGCACCCTGCACTGTTAATAAGCATATAGTTTCATAATTTGTGTTTTACACACACACACACACACACACACACACACACACACACACACACACACACACACACACACACACACACACACACGCACACACACACACACACACTCATGCATGAATACCTCTAGATCATATAAAAAGAAAGATAGATGGAGAGATACATACACAAATATTGTATAGAATGTTTTGTTCGTAGATAAGTACAGGTATGTTGCATTTTGTTACTGATGAGTTTTGTGAACTTATGTCTGTCTTGTGTTGTGGTAAAGTTCATACACTAACATACAGAGTTTGGATTTGGGGC
The DNA here is from genome assembly GCF_019279795.1 of Protopterus annectens. NCBI lineage: Eukaryota > Metazoa > Chordata > Ceratodontiformes > Protopteridae > Protopterus > Protopterus annectens. The sequence goes on from NC_056733.1 coordinate 1,506,938,179, forward strand.
AGTGGTACTGATATGGGTACAATTAGGGTTAGCACACATGAGTAAGGAGACCAGGGGATGAATAAAGCCTATCATCAACCTGCAGGGTCCTGACAGAACTGAGGCTTTGTTTATGAAGTACTTGTCCTGAGAAGGGAACTGGTGGTGTTTTGCAAATATGAAGTCCTGAGACATAGGGAAAATACATTATTTGGGCTGTGACGGACTTAACCTCACATTAGTATGCAGAGAGAGATCCCCCTGCAAATATTTTTTATGTTTTTTGAACTTGGAATTGTGACTGTTTCATCTGTGACCTTACATATTGTTGACATTTTGGGTTTGAATGATTGTATGTTGCCATGGTTATTCTTAGTGGAACTTTTTAAGAGATTTTCAGGTTGTATGTTGCTTTACCTCTTATTATATGACATTCACTTTAAGCACATTTACAGAGTAAATGCACTCAGTGTTTAATCTGTGATATAAGCAACAGTATCTGTATTAATACAATAAGAAAACACAATCACTGAATGCTACACTAGATAAAGTAGCATAGATTTCTAGCCCTTGTGTTTAGTTTGACTGTTTTATATCAAACAGTATTCTCATGGGCAGCATTGTGATGATATTTTATCACTAACAGTAAAGCATTTTTTGAACTTTTCCCTCCTACTCACTCAAGGTAGAGTTAACATCTGTTTCATATAATCAATTTCCACAAGTGCACAGTACAATATTTACTGTGTTAATCTGAACTGCGGATTGTCCTTTTCTGCATTTTTCCTTGTTTTAACCAAAAGTTAACATTTTGCATTTTTACCTTCATCTGGGACCTTAGTCTTGTAGTATCCCTCACAGTAGTGGGAAAACTGAGTCACTGCAGGATCTGATCTATGCCTAAAAGACAAAAAAACTCCCTCACTAGTCTCAACAAGCAACTCAAGGGACTAATCAATACTGCCAAAGCCAACTTTGAGGCAAAAACAGCCTCCCAGGCTAAGGATAATCATAAGCCACCTTTCAGCTATGTACACAGCCTTAAAGGGAGCACCCAACAGTAAATGGAGCTTCCTATACTGAACTGGGGGAATATAGCAAATTTGATGGCTGATACATTTATCTCCAATTTCACTTCCCTATCACCCCCAGTTCCTCTGCAGGAAATACCATCTACCATTTCTCTCCCACTTATCACTAATGAACAGGTCCTCACTGCACTATCCAAAGTTGAAAACACTGCATCAATGGGTCCTGATGACATCACAGAATTCATCCTGAATAGCTTGAAACATGATCTGTCAAGCCAACTAGAATCTCTATTCAACTTCAGCTTTCAATAAGACTTCATCCCTAGGGAATTGACAACTGCAACTGCTATCGCTCCACACAAAGGCAGATCATCAACAGAAGCAGGGAAACCACAGATCCATAAGTTTGATTAGTCTTACAAGCAAGGCCATGGAAAGAGTTATCGTGGGCCTGATAAACAAAGACAAAGAAAATCTTCAGATACTACCTCCTTTGTTTACCCTACTTCAACTACCCCAGTCCAACTGCCTCCCTTCTTGCCTCTTTAAATTCACTGTCATCTGTATTGCAAACTCCAGTATACACCCCAACTTAACTTTTACACAGTGCTCTACCCTAATTCACACCTTCCTTCATCATATTTCAACCCTTTACTATACTATACCTAATCACTAACTTCCTGTGCTGAAGAATCAAACTACCATCTTCTTATTGAATTGCTAACATAATTCTTCCTTTCCTCCCCTCACTGCCAACCTTCACCACCTTTATATCCAACTCTAACTGTGCTACTCTGCTAGTACTATTAAGTGAAGATCTCCACATTAAATTCAAATAATCTGACAAATCATATGGTCTCTTTTAACTGCAGACTTTTTCTGCTTATGCAATCCTTTCAAAATACAGCTGTGCCTCCTATCTGACATGTTTTGTTAAACTTCCTCTGTAAAATTGTAAGCATGTAGCTATGTTTGTTAATCTTTTTTATGTAAAAAATGTATGCATGTAGGTATGTTTGTTAATATTTTTATGTAAAAATGTATGTATGTAGGTATGTTTGTTAATCTTCCTATATGAAAATGTATGTATATGTTTTTTTTCCTGGATCATATGTACATTGGCTTTTTCTTTTCTGTTTGTTACTGTTGTTGAACATGTAAATATATAGTTTCTTTTCCTTTGTAATGGAGCCTTTCTCCATTAAAAATGAGTTCCTTATCCAGTTGGACTTTACTATTAACCAAATGTCAAATAAATAAATAAATACTGGACTTATCCCACTTCAGTTTCATCAAGACAGGTCATACCTACAAAACTTGGTTGGACTTTTAGAAGGTGACTATAGCCATGGACAAGGGCAAAATGGTACATACTGCCTACCTTGACATGACAAAGGCATTTCACACATCTCTCTCAAAATAAATCCCTATATCACCAGATGAAATGTTATAAAAATGTTAGTATGTCAGACAAAGTAACACTGACAACTACTTCAAATGACTAAATATTTGTTCATTTACATAAATTACTTCCCTTATGTGTGCTTTTCCTTCTTAAGATATGTTGTGCCTGCTCAAATTATCCTCTTGTTGCATTCACCTGTTTTGTTTATACTCTGCCTTTCACCATAATCTTCATCATCATGTTCTTCAATCTGACATTCTTAATGTTAACATTTTCAATTTATTGGTAATCATTTGGAATGCTGGGACCTGCTAGAGTGAGTCCTGAAACACGGAGACTGAATGGTAGAAAAAAATGACTTACATATGTTAAGTTTAAGATGGCTATGTCTTCTATTTTCTCTGAAGTATAACAATCTCAGAGCTGGTATATATGTATTTTCAGATGGTGGGGGATTTATCTCCCACACTGGTGAATGCAGAGGGGCTTGTCAGCCTATATAAAAGAACTTAAAAGGAGAAGAGTGATCCTCATGATTTGCCTTTTTTCCTGGGTTTTCTGTCTTTTTTCTGGCTTCATTTCAATAGAGATCTCAGTTTATCCACAAAAAACGGTGCACGATGTGCTCAAAGTAAACCAAGTAACCAAAAATAGCACAGCGTTGCGGGTCCACAGAAAAGTTTTTTATTGTTAACATAAAAACATGAGGTTGAGCGCTTTCATCAAATAAATTGACTTCATCAGAACAAGAAATAGTAAAAACATTAGAGCTTAAATACCAACCAGTTTAAATTCATTGGTTCAGTACTAACCAATACAATCCTTAAAAATCCCACTTTTCATGAATAGTAAGCATTATATGCATGATCAAACAATGAATAATTAATTAGTTAGATTCAGTGAAGAAACTTTTCTACATGGAACAATATATGATACATATACTACCCAATCAGTCCATAAAAAGACAGAACCATAAACACTTGATATGTATAAAAGTATACACAAATTGTATTAAAATACATATTTAAAATAGACAATAAAATATTTTGTCAATACCTAATGAAACAAGCAGTCAAACTAATTCCGCCTTTTCTTTCAATATAGGTATTATGGAAATAAATTCATTAATGCCTGGTGGGTGGTCAGCAGCTAGCCTCAATTGCCACATCAACTCTTTCTTATGTAATACATTTTGCCAGTCACCCCCTCTTGCATCTAATGTGACAAAATCAAGAATGCCAAACTTGAAACCCCTAAAATTCTTACACATTGTACTGTGTTTGTATAATGCGTTTGTGTTCTTTTCATTCTTAATGTCATAGAGGTGTTTGTAAATCCTATTTTTCAGCATCCTCTCCGTCTTGCCAATATAAAAAGACGGGCAGGTGTTGCATTTACCAATATAAACTAATTTGTTGGAACAAAAATTTCCATTTTTTTAATAAAATAACACTTTTAGTCTGATTCCCAACATTTATTTTGTTGTCCAACAAAATATAAGAGCAATAGTGACATCTACCACAAGGCCTACTGCCAGTTAGATTCCCCTTCCTATTACTTGGAAGTTTATTTGCTTCTACTAAGGATTTAATATTACCCCCTACCTTGGTGGAAAATATGGGTTTATCACCCAAAATACGTATTATTTCAGGATTAGTTCTGAAAATATTCCAATTTCTTACCAAGGTCTCTTTGACCTGAGAATACAAGGGACTAAATTGTACTACACATGCCTGTTGAAAATTAATATTCTTTGAAACAGTCCCTCCCTTAAATGGGTAACTAAGTTTGTCCTCATTTACACCCAATAAGGATTTATAAGTGATACCCCATTTTCCCAATATCTCATCAAGTATTGGGTCAATAAGGTGACCCAGGTAACCTCTCTCAAGGAACATGACCCGTAAGTTCTTAAACTCAGATATCACATCCTCCTTCATAGTGGTCATTCTAGCTATTCGAACAGCCTGGCCCTTTACAATACTCCTTTTTTGATGCACCGGATGATGGCTAGTATAGTGTAAATATGCATTGCAAAAGGTGTTTTTTATGTAGATTTTAGAATGAAACCTGTTCTGCTTTTTAAAAATCTTTACATCAAGAAAATTAATTTCCTGCTGGTGGAATTGGAAAGTAAACTTCAGATAGTTTGTAGTCTGATTAATATACTCCACAACTTGTGGAATTTCCTCAGCACTTCCCTTCCACACAATAAACACATCATCCAAAAATCTACCATAATATGCAATGCATGAAGAAAATTTTGTATTACATTGAAAAATGTACTTCTGTTCCCATCCCAAAAGAACCAGATTGGCATATAAGGGGGCACAAGCAGCACCCATAGCAACTCCTTTCAGTTGCTTAAAGTATTCTCCCCCCCAAAAAATATAGTTATTCTCCAAAATAAGACTCATTAGTTCACTTAAAAGTAATACTTCATCAGATTTTAGGGATGAATAGGTAAAAAGAACTTCTTCAAAAAGACTTAAACCTTCGAGTTTCGGGATACATGAAAAAAGATCTTGTACATCAATAGTAAGAAACCAACAACCAGCCGACCATAAGTCCTGTTTCAATTGACCTAAAAAGTCCCAAGAATCTTTTAGTAAATATGGAAATTTATTTATAATATGTTTTAATTTTTTATCCACATAGACCGCCAGGTTGTGTATCTTAGAACCTGCGGCTGCAACTATAGGTCTAAATGGTGGCTTCTTTATATTTTTATGTACCATAGGTATTCCAAAAAATGTAGGAATTGTTGGATATTTATTAAGCAAAAAATTATATTCATCTTTGGAGATTCTTTGATCCAACAAATATTCATACAAATAACTATCCAACCTACTATAAGAAATATTAATTTCATTTTTGGAACATGAACAGTAACTGTCCTCTTGAAATAAAATTTGTTGTATTTCATTATTATAATCTTCGGTGTTGTAGATAACCACCCCACCCCCTTTATCAGGTGTCATAATTCTTACATCCTTATTCTGCCTGATGTTCTCCAATAGATTTTTTTTCCCCGGAGCTTAGGTTGTTAAACACTTTCCGTTTTTCCCCCCAGGTTCTATATAAATCTTCTTTTACCAGTTTTTCATATGCCAAAATCAAAGGGTGCAAAGGTGGATTAAACTTACTACTTCTCTTCAGATAGTCATTAGGTCCACTTTTATTAGATTTATCTGAGAAAATAAGATTCAAATTTAATTTTCTTAAATATAATTGTAACTCTATCATAAACAAAGCTATATCAGGGACGTGTAGGAACAAACTTGAACCCCTTGGAAAACAGGGAAAATAGTTCCTGAGTAATAGGAAAATTTGAATAATTGTTTATGTTAAAACCATTTAAACTATATTTAATGTTATCAAAGCATTGTATCCGTCCTACCATTTTTTGTAGTTGTAGTTCTGCTTCACTACTCTGCTGTACGTCTCGTTCATTCCTTGTCTACGTTTGGCTTGTTTCATTACGTATTGACAAAATATTTTATTGTCTATTTTAAATATGTATTTTAATACAATTTGTGTATACTTTTATACATATCAAGTGTTTATGGTTGTGTCTTTTTATGGACTGATTGGGTAGTATATGTATATGTATTATATATTGTTCCATGTAGAAAAGTTTCTTCACTGAATCTAACTAATTAATTATTCATTGTTTGATCATGCATATAATGCTTACTATTCATGAAAGGGGGATTTTTAAGGATTGTATTGGCTAGTACTGAACCAATGAATTTAAACTGGTTGGTATTTAAGCTCTAATGTTTTTACTATTTCTTGTTCTGATGAAGTCAATTTATTTGATGAAAGCGCTCAACCTCATGTTTTTGTGTTAACAATAAAAAACTTTTCTGTGTACCCGCAATGCTGTGCTATATTTAGAGATCTCAGTTTATCCCATATCTACAGAGAGACACATTCCAATCTCTCCAAGACAAATGTACCTGTGTACTGCAGTGCTTCTGTTTTGCGCAGCAATACATGGCAGTAGTACTAGATACTTATTCTTGCACTATCCAACATATGCTATAGTGCTCATAAGTAGCACAGGAATGTAAAAATTCTCTCCTTGTACAATGCTAGAAATTGTACTCTGTCGAGAAGGTCCCCATTTAAATCCCCTGTTGTGCCACTTCATTAAATCTGTTAATTTCCTTTTTCTCAAAAATGTTTTTATTCATTTTATAAAACATTAACTTAACAATGTAAGAACAGGAATAGAACAAAATAAAATATATACAGTGGGAGGTTGGCATAATGGTAAAGATGTTTACCTTACAGACACAAGGTGCAGGGTTTGATTCTCATATGGGATAATTGGCTAGGCTTAAAATGGTCCACAAGGTCAGTTAGCATAGTACTAATCTATCAACCAGTGTCCATAACAAAAAAAAATAGTATACATAGTAAAAACACTTACTATTCTTCTGAAAGGTTAAGCAATTTCTTCCAAGCAATTAAATGATGGGTTGTGTTATTTGTTCTTATTTTTATAGTAGAAATCTCATTTCTACAGACAGACGTTGCAAGGTGAACAAATTCAATTTTAAAGACAGGAGTAGATTCAGATTTTCAATTTTTAGTAACAGTTTTCCTTGTGATAGAAAAAAAATGACCACAGTAAAAATATCTGGATTTTTGGATGACTTCAGGAACAGGAACATTGAAAATAATAAGAGAATCAGAAATTATGAAGTTGTCATTCCATAAAGCTTTACACAAAGATATCTGAAATCTAACCAACATGGAGATTACTTTACAATTAATGTGTATCCAGTCAGCATACAGATGTCTACATCTCCAGCATTTTACTTCATCTTTCTTGTATATTATTTCCAATCTGAGTGGTGTAAGAAAACATCTGTACAAGAATTTCCATGTGTATACTCTCCAAAGCAGGGAGATGTGGACCCTTTCCACTGACTGTAAACAAAGTAGTTTATCCTTTGCTGAGAATTCTTGTCTATTTACTTTATTAGAATAACTCCAGAAAGAAAATTGTGTTTTAACCAAAATTATTTCAGAGGATCTTATAAATTCTAGATATATAAGAGGTGTTCTTAAGTGAACCACTGATAATGGTTGAGATGAAATATAAGATTTTTGAGGTATGTCTCTAGTGAAGATACAAGCTTGGTATGTATGAAGTCCTAGCAAGTTTGGATGTCTAGCCAATTACAATTCTGTAAACTATATCTGGCAAACAAATAGTCAGCAGAGATTATTTTGTTAGCTGAAAGAAACTGATTCCAATATAATAGATCACCCTTCTTAAACTCTAGCATTTTCTAGGTACCAGAGGCTATCAAGCACTCATTTGTGAAAGCAATTGCAAAAATAATAAGTTTTTGCTCATTTGATTATCAAACATAAGCGTTTTGAACAACAACAATATTTGGCTTGTAAAAAGTGTAAGAACAAGTTTCAGCCTCTCACTTTGAATATATATTTTCAGGTCCATATGAAGATGTTTCTATGCATTTGAAGGTATGCTTCAAGCAGTGTCTTATTATTACTCCAAAGTAAGCTTTTGTAAATTAACTGCCAATATGATGTATAAGAAGTCTTATTCCAAAGAAACACTACATTGATAATAGCTGAATTTAGATATAAAATCAATGTTTGAAAACCCAATAGCCCCTCTTCCCAGCTTGAAGTGCACCAAATAAGTGAAATTATTGGCTTTTTAGGGTACCAGAGGAACTTAAGTGTTATATTATTTATTTTCTGTTTAGTTTTAATGGGTGGGGGTAGCATTAAGGCTTGGCTAACAAATAAAATTTTAGGTAGCAATATCATTTTAATTAGGGTTAATCTGTCTTCAAATGTGAAGAACAGTCTGTTCCAGTTATCTATTAAACTTGTAAATGAGTTTATAAGATGTTGACATTTAGTTGTAATTTTTTATAATTTGATTTAAAAGGGATGCCTAAATATTTAATATGTGTACCCTCCCATTTTACATCAGTATTATTATTTATATTTATATCAATATTTGAATTCAGTTTCATAGTGACATTTTTAGGGTTTACTATTAGAACGCCGAACACCATATGTATGAAGCGGTATAATTCCGAATCAATTACACACGAAAGTGTGCGTTACCGAACACCCAAATGGCGAAAACAGGTATGAAATGTCGAATTCGATATTCTCGTCCATCAATTGACATTCTATGCAGAACACCAGTGTAAATTACGTGCCACTCCCACTGTAGTACGATTATTGAAGTTCCATCTCTTGTAGTATTCGTGTACCGAAGATACACATCACAAAGCTAGAAATGTAGAAATAGTCCAATGCAGCATAATTACACTCTTCACATGTAAATCTCCAGGTGCATATGTGCAACCAACAGTGATTCCAGATGTGAGATATATACAATAAAGACTAGAATGAACAGTGATGTGCCACTAGTTTAACCAAACCTTCTGGATTAAACTCGTCACAACATGCCAATAGTTTCCTAAGCATTTCTTCTTTATCCAACAGCCTACGTCTCTTCGGAGATGGGGGTACACAACAGAGTAGTCTGCACCTAACATCCTCTATATGATTCTGTTGCAGTATGATGGCATGCAGTACATTTGTGATGAACAGTAGTTTTTTCCCTAATATGCTACGTAAACGGCGGTGCCAGCCTTCCACTGCATTCTGTGTACGTGGATACCCTTTGTCACATACATCCCAATGATTCCAAAATAGTACTTCAAATAACGGTGTCTGTGTTTTCAACCATACTATTTATCATGCTATGATGCTTTGGTTTTCCGAGTATATAATTATTTGAGAAAAATTCACATAGACCTTTAGCATTGTCAGGCATAGCTGCCTCTATACTAGTAAACATTCCCACTATATCTGCAGGATTAACAAATACTGAAACGGGTATTTGTTTGCACAATAATGCAAACCTGCTATCATTACCTAATAATGCCAACGATCCACAACATCGAATGTGTCTCCACACTATCTTGCAAAAGTGGAACCAACAGCCTTTGGGTATGCACTCTGACAGATTCCTCCAGATACTGTTTATAGCGGCCTTTTCGAAGTCACTCAGTATCATCACTGGCTTTAGCTGCAGTTTACTACATCCACATAAAGTCAGCAAAGTTTTCCAAAACATATCATAGCATTCTTCCGTCTTAGATGGTCGAATTGCAAAGACAGCTGGTATGACTTTTGTACTCCCACCTGCAGCAAATGAACAGTGGACGGTATACACTCGCCTACATTCTTTCGTACTAATGGGGAATGTGCCGTCGACTAACAGAAACTCAGAAGAACACAATACGGATAAATTACTGACAGTAGTCAACACTAGTATTTCCTGACTACTACTATGGATTCTGCAATGCTCAACAATAAATTTCCCATTTTTAAGTGGCAACATATCAGGCATGAGATCTTGTAGAAAGATAAACCTTAATGGGGTTACTACTGATGTTTCTCCTCACCCTACGAGCGGTCTGTTTTAAAGCCTCAGTATTAGGCATTGTAGTCACAATATCTGTTCAAGTCCCTGCAAGGACCTCTGACACAATTTTGCAAGGATCTTTCAGCATCTGTTGAGCTCTACACTTAATTCTCTCTGTCACCTTTATTTGCTCACACTTAATCGCATCAGGTGCATGATGGTGAGCAGTTGACTTTTTTAATATGTCCTTGTCTTCAACTACTGAAGTGATACAACATCCCTTACATTTATCAATTATTTTGAGTGTACAGCACCAGTCTTCTGTCTGTCATGCACATTTCTCTAAGTAGTATTTATAGCCGTCTATACATAACATTCTCTTCCCTTTTTGGGATATTATACTATCATACTGTAAGCCAATGATATCGGGAGCAGTATCGTGCAGATCTGAGCTCATTTCTCTGATAACCCTGTATCTTGCATAGTGAAAAAATAGTACTCCTGTTATTTCAAACTCTTTACCATGTGAAATATAATATCATACTGTCTTCTACTTACCAATATATTGACAAACTTAGCTGTGTGACTGTCTAGGTATGTATGAATAGTCCACAATAGAGTTGAAGGTTACAGTAGTATATTGCATCCACTTGTATTCTACACACAGCACTTTCTACTGAGTACATCAAAAGACTGACACATACTTCATCGACGTCTTAATGGTCGCATTTATTTCTGCAAAGCAATTGTATGTTATTCGCAATTATGATGTCGACATTTTGTACAGTTCAGCTTGTTTTTCGCAGATATGCTTTTCAGGGACATGTCTGTCAGATTTATTACTGTTGCAGTTATAATAGTAAACCCATTTTTAGAAGTGTTTGAGTCTTAAGGTGATTAAATTTCGAAAGAATCTAGATTATTCGCCAAGTAATCTGACCCACTGGTTTAGCTTTATTGACCTGAAATTGTACATAAATAGACTTAAAAGTAAAAGTAAATGAAAAAGTCCTGGACATTCAGAATTGCCATTTAGCTGAGACACCTGATATCCTATTTTGCCTCTGACACAAGAGGTTTAAGGTATCACACAGTGGAAATGCTAGCTTTGCTACATTTTTCTTTTTGTGTTACTGCAGAATAATTGCAAGCCATAGGAAAACAGGATATGCATTGCAAACATATAAGAGGGAATAGGCAGTTAACAATGCTGTATATACACTGATTATAAAACATTAACTTCTATCAACTTACTAGAATTCTTTACCTAAACAAACTAAATGAAATGAGTTGACTAAACTTAATTATTATTAATGAATATAAATAAATACAGGCATATTATGTTATTTAAACAGATAAAAAATGCATTTAAAACTGGCACTGCTAGAAACAAGTTATTTATAATAGTTTTTAAAATGTATACACATTACAGATTGAATGCATCATTATTTAAAATAAAACAGGTACTTCTACTTCTTGAAACACGTCGCAAGTTGCTCCTCACGAGTATGGGAGCTATCTGAAGCTGTTAGAAGCTCAAGCTTATCACAAAATTTGTCAAAACCATCAAAAAAGTGAGTAAGCAGGAACTGTATGATAAAGTGAAGACTTCTAAGCATAAACGTGCTTGCAGATGTTAAAACAAGCCGCAAGCAGTGTAAAAAGCTGTTTTAAAACATTACCATGTAAAATGGGGAAATACGCAAAGAAAACAACATAAAATATCAATTATACATAAGCTTTCATTATATTAGCTAATGGAAATATATTATAAACATCTAGCTAAGTAAAACAAGTGCATATATAGCAATAAAAAGTGTCAGTACTTTTTAAAGGGTCTATATTAAATCAGCGAATGCTTAAAAAAAGTGAACGCTGATTTATCGACCCCATGTAAGCGAAAGCTTAAAATCGCAAACACTTAGAAGAGAGATTTTTTTTTCCAAGGGAAAAAAAATCGCTGTTCCACAAAAGAAAAAAAAAATGTTAAAACATTACATAAAGTGGGGGGCTTCACACCCCCCCCACCCCTCCTACTTAAATATACCAACTCCAAGATCTCACTACAGTGACGAAAATGACTAAGTAACGGAGGCGGCCAAGTGATTTCTTTCCCATGGAAAGAAATTGCTTATATGCCGTTTCACTATTTTGCCATTTCGTGCTTTCAAGTTTGATCAAGATGCATTCAAAAGAATGAGTCTTCGATCATATAATAGGAACCCTTTCTAAAATACCCAAATGTAACATATTCAGCATTCCCCCTTTTTCTAATGCTGAAGTACTGTATTACTGGGATTAAGATAAAGGTAAAGGTATATGCAAGAAGAAATGGATATGATATATATATATATATATATATATATATATATATATATATACATATATATATATATATATATATATATATATATATATATATATATATATATATAGCTATATATATGTAGATATAGATATGGGTAATTCTATACTGTTTCACTGATATGTGTATGAAAAGATTGCATTATAAAATAATAGATTGCAGTTACATAAAGTCTTAAACCTATTAGAACTAATTGATTAATGTGTATTTGAAATAGCATTGCTGTGAGTAAGATAACAGGACAAAAAGTTACATTTACTTCTCTGTTTGGTTCCACATTCTTTAAAAGTGAAAACTAATCTCATAGGAAAAGGAAAATTAAGTATATTTACTTGTCCATTCATTTTTGAAGCTTGTCTTTTTAAACTCACTGAAGAATCCATTGGTTCAGGTTGACTTAAAGGGTTCTTTTTTTGGACACATGTGGATGCTTCTTCAAGGGTGTCATATGTTTTCCCTTCCCTCTGGCAGAGATTGTCTTATTCTTGCAGGAAGTATGAGTTGTGCTTTGATTCTTCCCTTCAACTATTTCATTAATGGGGCACATGCTTTTCTTTTGGACATTACAAAGGATGAAAAGTCATTGTCAAATCAGATGATTTCAGCACCTATTTTCAGTGGAGCAAGGGAGCAGGGAGTTCTTAAAACAAGGTCTTTGTCTTGGCTGGAAATAAATTTTACAATAATAGACCTTGGATGGATGTTTTTACTAGTGGAAGAAATTGCGGTTAAAGATCTGCATGCCCTCTTAATTCTGAAGAATAATGCTTCCGCAGCTTTAAGGTTTTAGGAATCCAAGAAGTCAGGAAGTTAATCATATTGTTGCCTTCATTCTGCTCTGGGATGCCATATATTCTTATATTGTTTCATCTGGCTCTGTCTCTGTCTTCAATATCATCTATCTTTTCAGTGATTCTGGTACTTTCTCAAAGAAGAACATCTATGTTTTTCTCTCTTTCTGTTAATCTGCAGTCTGTATCTGTTACAGAGTCTTCAAGTATAGCAGTTTGGGCAGTTTGCTGTTGGAGGACATCATTCAATAAGTCTATTTGTTTGGAAACGCCTTCCTTTATATTGTCAACTCTTAGGTTTAGTTTCTCTATTTTTATCACCAGATCTTGAACAGTGGTAAGGATTGCCTGTATTTCTTTCTTCATTGGATTTTCTTGCTGAGCGAACTTGAAGTTGCTTATCTTCCTTTATGGATGTAATTTCAGTGTCCCATCTTCTGGAGAGTTTGGCATTAAAATATGAAGATTTTTATTTAAAAATTACACCAACTTGTAGCTTATGACTTCCAGAATCTAGATTTGTTGATTTCAGGTAGTTATTGGTGAAATTAGATAAGAATTCCTGTCAAAAAAGGATGAGTACTGCAGAGCTTAAGAATTCTATTGCTTTCAGCCTGCCTTCCAAGCCACACCCCAAATCTGTTAGTTTTCTGACAGATAAATATTCCCTGCAATGGTAAACCTAGCTTCATCTTGTCACCTATGTTCTGCACTTCTAAAGTTAACTACTAGCATCCGCTTTGTTCTATCAATGTGCAAACCCACTGCTATGCAATTATGATGGTATGTGCTAGAAAACCATCACATACATCATAGGACGGTGCAGTGGTGCTGCGGTAGCGTTGTTGCCTCACAGCAACAGGTTCTCCGGTTTGATTTTCAGCTGGAGTGTCTTCTGTGTGGAGTCTGCATGTCCTCCCTGCATTTGTCAGGGTACTCTGGTTTCCATCCACGTTACAAAGACATGCATCTTCAGGGTTTCTTCCCAGGCATCCGCTGAAAATTGGCTTTGTTTCTAGTCAGACTTTCCTGGTAATCAAATGTTAAAATAAAAAATAAGTATGCTAATGTGTGCTTACTAGGATATTTCTATCAGTCCTAACTTTATTACCATGGGGTTTGTTCAAAGCTGCTTTGTTTACTCGCAAAGATAAGAATCATTTCACCAATTCTTGCATCTTCATGTATTGCAAAACTTACATACTCTAATATTCCTGATACTGCTGGGAATAGTAGCCACACTATGCTTTCTGATATCTAATATCTGAAATATAATTCATGCCATGCTTGCACCAATCTTCCTTTTACCTAGTATACATAGTTTGTTTAGTTGCTGCCTTTTTACCCTCCTGGTTGTGTTGTTGATGCCATCTGTAATGTTTTACTCACATACGTCCATTTTTATTACACACATGAAAATACATTTTGCTGTGACCTGCACAAACAACTTGTTCAGAACACATTTTTTAAGTTTTGTACTGATGCACTTAATAATGACAAAACATATTATGGCACTGACTCAGCCATTCTGCATTGTCTTTTGTATGACTGTATTAAACAGTCATATGATATAAAGATGTTACTGTACTCCGCATTGTTCTGCATTCTTGCATTGTTTCATGATAATTACTGCAAAAGCTAACCTAATTAGAATAATGTGCCATATAACTGCACTACATATCATGTGCTACAGCTATTATGAATTAGTGCTACTCTTGATTAGTATTTTATCTTGAACCCTAAACAAAGGCAGTAAAGTATTCTTCTGTTAAAAATTGTGCATCTTTGTATGATCGGAGATAAACATTTAAATAGGATTATCCTTTTTTCTTCTCCTCTAAATGAGACAATTGACATGATGCTACTTGACAGAATAAAAAAAAATATATGGGTGAGTCATACCTGCAATGCGTTCACAAAGGAGCATGATTTCAACATAGAAACCAGAAGTATAGGCTAAAGACCGTGTTAAACAAGGATGTATTTTTTTGACACAAGAGTTAGGTTAACCCTTAATTACAATCTCTCTTCATATTTCTATGAAAACTAGGGTGTCCTGCTTTTACTGACCTACATAAACTGCATTTACAGTATTATGTAAAAATTCCTTGGTCATCTTAATATGGTCCTCTTAATATGATTCATCTCACATTGTGGAAATGGTCAGTGTGACAAGCTACTGGATATTCATATTATCTCAGCAGTTCCCACCTTTTTATTTTGCCATGTTAGACTGGGGTTCAGAGGTATATACTGGTAAGTGCAGTGATAATTATTAAATGTAGTAGCCCTTTGGGTGATCCTGAGACAGTGTAGATGCATTTCTTTTTAGCTGCAAGGCACCTCTCACAGTGAACTCTTTGCATATAAAAACTGCACAGGCATCCATTATTTGGTTATAAATGTCAACCTTAATCTCTTGGTCCCAATGTTAGCTGTAAGGTGGACAGAGATCAGAGATAGGAAATGAAACAAATACATCTTTCCACTGTGGTAACACTTTCTAAATAAATAAAATGCTGTACTATCTGCACATAAAAGTATGCAGATATGAGAAACATGAATGTGTTTATACACAAACACATAACATACATGCACTGTCACTTACGCATGTGTGCACATCTGTGATACCTGGCAAAGCCACAAACACAAACATGTGCATAGTACAGTGAAATTAATTATTGTATTCTCTGACCCTTGCTGCAGTCTTACACTTCCTGTATTTGCATTTTACCAACATGCAGAGTCTGTAGGCTACAAATCACTGTTTGAAGATGCACATAAATTGGGAAAGGGTACTTCTGATCAAGCATCACAAAGAAAAGTCAGGAAAGTCTGCTGGAAACAATTGTTTGCTGCTGCTATAAATCCTTCAGTTTGTTGAAACAAACAAAGAATAAGTGCAAAGGCTAAGAGAAGAAATACTGGCCCAAAACTGGCAATGTTAACAGTGACCTCTTTGCTAAACTAGCACGCACTGTTCAATATTTCATTTGCAGGAAATATCCACTGGAACTTGAAGCACTGCCAGCATATGTGTTGGCAAGGTACACTCAGTCAATTAGATGAAGATGGAGTGGAGGTTTTCTGTTTCAGCTGATAAACTCTGAAACATTCTTACTTGTGGTGATGACATGCATTCCAGGGAGAAATGTGCAAATACCACCAACAGATGATGCAGCCAGTGGTATATAGAAATTAGAGTCATTTGACTGACTGCTCATTTCAATGAAACACAAATGATCAAACACAATAGCAACTGCTAGAAAGCTATACAAGTCCATATACAGTATGTGGTGCTGCCTCTTCTGATCATAGGAGTTATTAGAAGTGAGTCTAGCAGAGCATGGGTGGTTCCATAATGACCATAATCAACCTCCGAATTGTGTTTGTACCCCAGCACTCATTCACTTTGTGTCTGTGTTTTTGTCGATGGTTGTATTACTGTGGAGTTAGTATGTATAAGTAAGGGTATTGAGGGGCTAACCACCGAAGTATGGGGATGCAGGGAAGCTTGCCACCATGAAGAAAGGTTTTTACATTACATTTGTTTTGTAAAATGCTTTCTAACAGCTCTGATTCAATCAAATGAGTTTTCAGTCAAACGTGATTTCAAAGAACTGTGTTTGATCATTTGTGATTCAGTTAAATGAGCAACCAAGTAATCAAAAGAAACAGACTCAGAGATTATTAGGGTTTCACATAAAACAGAGAATTTTATGCACTACAGGAAAACTGCTGTGGTACAGCCTTGTCTTATTTCAGACAGTGACAAATTATCTGAATGAAATCACAGGTAAGATAGACAAATATACATATGGACATCCCAGTTTGTTTTATTTAGTATGTTCAACCTAAACAGTCTCTGGACACCAATTTCCAGTTCAAAGAAGGGCTTATTTTACAATGAGCAATTAAACATAATTTTCAGTCTAACACGTGCTGTTATATAGGATTAGATTCAAATGCAGCTTCAACATTTCTGGTACACTCCAACACTGCTTACAATTTCTCCTTGGTTCCATAAACAAACAGGTGCCAAACTAGAAAAATGGTAAGTCCCAACTTCATACTTTTCACTGCAAAGTTGTTCTTTAGGCTGGTTTCTTCCTTGTAACTCAGCTTCCCTGGAGACCCCTGATGCACATCTTTTTTGATGCAGAACTAGCAGTCCTTGAAACTGTCCATGTGCAGCAGTTTCATATTTCTTCCAATGGTAATCCTTCATCTTTCCATTTTTATGACATAATCTACTGCAGGTGGTAGTTAGAACACATGACCCCAGCAGCATGTTTATTTGTTCAGTGGCTCCAGTGACAAACACTACAGCAAATTACGTTCTTCCCCCATGTGGAACATTGCTTCTAGTGCCCATGGATGGCCTGCCTACAAATGACAGACCGTTTAAACTAAAGCACCTATGGCACATATTATAGGTATTCCTGAAATTATGGGGATGAATGGTTAATACCCACTGAGAAAACTTAGCATTATAATGTTTCTGCCTATAAAGCCAGTGGAGAGAGGAATGGTCTGCAGTGATACTGAATTTTCTACACAGCAGATAATATTTGAAAATGGTGAGGGTCTACTTTATTTTTAGACATTACCTTTCAATAGCTGAGTATCATTTTGCAGAATTGCTAAGGCATCAGCTAATATAACAGACAGGGTGTTCTTAAATCTTGACTACTCGAATACTGCACTGATGCCCAGTATAAGAGGAATGAGTACATAACAGGCCTCAGTGCAGACATCAGAGGCTATCAAATATGTTCCAAACAGAGCTGGCTTTGGTTTTCAAAAGGCATATTCAGATCCATTTGTCCATTGAACCCTCAATAGGTCTTTACCTTTGGTTAGGTCAGTCAAAAAGAAGGCACTAGTATCAATGCACAGAACAACCTGCAGTAATAGCTTGTCAGGTTTTAAATGCCTTAGTCTGCCTTTTTGTAGATGTTCTGAAGTACTTCAACTTTTTTGGCCTGGGCCTATAAAATCAGGGGAGGAGTATAGTTAACAGCAAAATAGGTGGCATGAGTTAAGTATTCTTATTTTTAATCTTTCTTTTCTTTTTTTTTCCTTGTACAGTGGCAGGCAACCAGATATAGGTGAATACCATCTTAGCATTTGCTCAGTTTCAAGTCTGCAGTAGTTTGTGGCTATTGTTTTTATGTAAAAAAGATAAAACATCCCTGATTTTGTAGACTTTCTCTGACTTTTTCTTCTATGTTGATCTATGCCTCATAGCATTTTTGATTTTATGGCAAATCATTGAGGATTACAATCATTAAATGGGGAAGTGAGAGGTACTGGCTGTGGATGAAAGTAACTTACCATCTTTTGTTTCACTGTTTTAAAATCTGGCTTCACAGAACTAATGCACATTCATAATGAAATACAATGGAATATTTATTCTCAATCAACAGTATGGAAGCGAGTTGAAACTGTTCATGATATCATAGCATGTTCCTGAGTTTGTCTCATACAGTTTGTAGTTTTATGTTAATTCAGTGAGGATTACAGTCACAAAATATGGGGGTCTGTTTGTTAATTTACTTTAATTTTTATATTAACAGGACTAATATGCATTTGTATGAAATGCATTGGAATATTTATTCTCTACTGAGACTGTGTGATACAAAAATGAAACTATCACTGATATCACAGAATAGATTCATAGATTCATAGATTAGTACTAGGCTAACTGCCCTTGCAAGCCATTTTAAGCCTAGCCAATTATCCCTTGTGAGACTCAAACCCTGCACCTTGTGTTTGTAAGGCAAACACCTTAACCATTAGGCCACCCTCCCAACCCCGAACCCCAAACAAGAATGTTCTTGACTTTGTTTTAAATTTGTGATCTGTGATTTATAAAATGTATGGTTTTATAGCAAATCATTGAGGATTAACATTCATTACATGGGAAGTCAGGCTATGGATGACAATTTGCTGTCTCGTTTGCTTATTTTAAAATTTGGCTTTGCAAGATTAGCATGAATTTGTGTGAAATACCTTGTATGAATGTTAGTGCAGAGGCCTAAAGCTCTGAGCTGTTGATGAGTTGCTACCTGTACCTAGGATATAAGGCATGCTACCTATCACCTTCATTTAACTACTGTGAAACTTAGAGAAAGCCATTTAATCAGACAGTGCTCCTAGATCACACTTAAAAAGGACCAATTTGTCCAGTGTGATTATCCAGTCGATAAGTAGGTAAAATAAAAAATAAATAAGTAAATAAATAAATATTCATTTTCAACTGAGTGTTGGAGTGAAGCAAAGTGAAACTGTCCCTGAGTTTGAAGATTGTTAATGACCTATCATTTTGGTTCATGCCTTACAAAAATCTATGATTTTCTGTCAATTCTTTGAAAATTGCAGTCACTAAATGATGGCATACATTTGATATTTTAGAATTTGTATTCTTCACAAAATGTATTCCAATGCAAAAATAGTTATTGTAACAACTTTTAAAGTAAATGAGAGCAGCAAATAATGTCTCACCACCATTTGGTACTTTTGTGCTTTTATCCTTTATTACTTTGGGCGTTTGTTCTTGATTTTTGCATTAAGAGGTTGAAAGATATTATTTTTTTCATCACAGTCAGATGAGATTTACATCACAAAATTGGCTATAAATGTGCTGGGTGGGGGTTATTTGTAGATGAAAGTACTTTACCTTCTCATCAGTTAACCATATGGCTTTCCAGGACCAAAGAGCATTTATGCGAAATAAGTTAGAATACTTTTGGCTACATGAAACAAAGCCTTCAGCTGTCTATAATTTCACAGAATGTCCCTGAATTGGGATGTATTTGGATGTGCTTCTCATACAATCTATGTTATATAGCAAATCACTGAGGATCTTAGTGACTAATTAAATACAGAGATTTGAGTTTCAGACATGATATCCTTCAACAAATGCATGCAAATGCAAAAAAGGTTATTCAAACAAATTTCTAAGAATGTCTGAGAAATGTGTCTTTGACTCTTGACCTTTGCTCCTCATTTTTGCACTGTTCTTGCTTCATGTCTTAAGAAGTTGGGGAGTATTATTTTTATCATTATCAAGTAAGGTGTACAGGCCATAGGTTCATAGGTAGGTACTAGGCTATTGGCCCTAGGGCCTATATAAGCCTAGCCAAAAAGGTACCTTGACTTTCGCCAGCCAAAAAAATTATTTTCCTGTGCCCCTGTTGAGCAGAGCCACAGAAGTGATCCCCAGGGTGAATTTCCCATCTCCCATCCAATCATCAAGACCAGAATGGCTGAAACTGTTGGGTAGGATTGATGGCTGTCTGTAGGTGAAAGCAACCTAACTCTTCTTTTCTCATTTTAAACTATCAGCTGTTGCAGAATTAATGCGCATTTTTGTGAAACAAGCTTTATTTTAACTACTATCATGCATTTAAGGCACAGAGACTCAACAATGGGACTATAATTGCTGAATATGGAAGTGGTCTGCTAATGAGAATGGCTGACTCTGGCTGTAATGATCAGGCTAAACAGTCATCAATCTAGCTTTGTAGGACTATGTTGCATTTGTGTAAAGTAAGATGGGGTACTTTACTGTAGTCTTTTTTATGACAATTTAACAACTGAGGTCTATACAGCCAAATGGCCATAAATAAGGTATATCTGAACTGGGGAAATATAATTTTAAACCATTTGTATGATGTTAAATCAGGAAACAAAATGAGAAAAAATATCCCAAAGAATTTCAGCATTCATGCCAGGTCCTAAAAAAGAGAAAAAGTTTGTGGGTGGGGTCCCTGTTTTAAAAACAAATAAGGGCAAAAGGTGCACTTAATTTGCCATTGTTTACAGCTTCTATACATAGAATTGATACTTTTATATTATATATATGAGAAATCTAAATAAAAAGCCTCTGCTATATCTTACTTACATTTAGGTGGGGTAGCTGTTAAGCTAGCTTGGTGCAAGAATATCAAAATACCTCCGAATATAGGTAAATAGCTTCTCAGATTTTCAGAGAATATTATGATGACTTCTAGGTAGGCTATATCATATTGTGTATGAGTTCACAGAAAATAATTTACCAGCCTCTGGAATATTGACTGTAATACTGTATGTGCAGCCAAAAAGGAAGAACTCTGTGGGACTCCTGCCTCTCTTATCTGCTTGATCATTTACCTCCCATTCCCACATACCTTACTCTCCCTTCCTACCCCACAAGCATATAACCCCACCAATACCTTCTTTACCCTCCACCTATCGGCCACCACCTCTCCCTGTACCCAAACACACTTACATAATACCCTGCTTAGACATAATGCACTTATAGATCTGCCCTAACACCCCTACGGAACTCCACCTGCTGTTATTGTAATAATTCTTAGAATAGGCAATAAAGACTGAATGCTATCAGTCTGTCTCTGTTGCAAATATTGGAAAGCTTCCAAGCTTTCTTGTTTTAGTGCTATTATGTGCTTCCAAGGTTTGTTGTTTTAGTGACTTCAGTTAAGCTTCAAACTCCTTTTGACTGTATTTGTAGTTGGACTTTTCTGTTGCAAATCTGCTCTACATATCTCTAACTATGTTTATAACCCTGTTATTTTACTTAATAGACTACCATACAACAATCGCACCTAGAATCAACTCACACACCAACAGCTATACTACTACACAAGGCTGCCATTTTAAAGCTTTAATGGCACATTTTTCTTCAAAGACTCTGCCAATCTCTGCTGCAAATATAGAATTTTTGAGTACCATCAGATTCATCCAAGCCTAAAAGCAAAAATAAAAATTACCTCAAAGGAACACCTTTGTATTACATTAATTCACTAAAAATATCTAAAAGTTGGGATATTCACCCAAATCCAGGTCCTATCAAAAACCTTCCTCATAACAAATATTAACAAAACCCTAAATAATATTGACCTAATACCATCACATCCATACGGAAAAAACAACCTTTCAAACCTCCAAACCTATCTAAAACTAAACTCGAGCAACGTTATATCAAAACTGAGTGTTTTGTTGAAAACAAAACAATCAGAGCCACCTCTGTAATACATTAAAATAATGAAACTGATTATGATTACCTCACAATCTAAAATACACCCAAATTAATCACAGCCTAAAAAATAATAAACAGTCCCTCAGCTTTCCCAACTCTTTACATCCCGTTGTGTTCCTTAAGATCAAATGACATACAAGTCCTTACCATGCCATTGTGTCCCTTAAGATCAAATGATATACAAGCCCTTGCCATGCCATTGTGTTCCTTAAGATCAAATGACATACAAGTCCTTACCATGCCATTGTGTCCCTTAAGATCAAATGACATACAAGTCCTTACCATGCACAAACCAATAAAAAAGAATCTGAAGGGTTTTCACAGTAGCTCAAATCTGTATCTCACTCTCTGTAACAATCAGGTCATCACCCACCATCAACATGTTCAAAAAATCTTTTTAAAAACATTTCTAACCAATTACTAGCTGTTCATGCTCCACACCAGGCTAGCCTCATCCTATTTTTCTCATTCACTCCACCATTGTCTTCTCGCAACAGTTTTACCTTTCATTCCACTTTCTTCCAGCCATTCTCTCCCATAACATCTTCCAGATACAATCATTTGTTTTCATTTTTAAGACTACTATCCTTCTTCCCTACCTTAATACCATCTTCTGTTCCACTACTGAAACTATTTTTCACTTGCTATGACACCAAAGTACATATCCTTCAAATACACATTTGTAATTTGCAAATCCATACATCCACAACCCCTTTTACCATTTTTGCACAAGGGGTCAGGGTGCCACCTCAACAGTACCAATCACCTAGTGTCAAGGTTTACAATGCTGGGTGACTAGCCCTGTCGCAGTAGTCCTTCCACACCGCATACTCACATGTACACTAACACCTATGGACAATTTAGGGTGTCCAGTCCCCCTACTGTATGTCTTTCAAATGTGGATGGAAACTGGAACACAGGGAGGAAACCTATGTGAACACAGGGAGGACATGCAGACTCCCACAGAAGGCACCCCAGCAAAGAATTGAATCAGAATCCTCGTTCTGTGAGGGGACAATGCTATCCTCTTTCATCATCAACTTTTACACATAAATTGTCATCTCTTGTATACAAATATTCCTCTTTATCTTTTTTGAATTCATGTACTTTCCTCCTTACGTCACATTTGCTTCCATCTCTCCCTCTTTCTCTCTCTCTACCTCTTATAATTTAAACCGATTAAGCTTAGTTCCTTCACTAGACAATCTTACTATTTCTTTGGTTACTGTGTTTTTACATTGGATTATTACGTTATATATTAGACTTGCAAAAATGACAACCATTACAATTTGTTTATTCTATATTTTACTTCTAGAAATGACAATATAGTAGAAAACAAACTCATTATAAATGCCTCAGAGATGACTAGCAAAAGACTAATTATTTTTGAATCACTGAGGCCCTTATTATCACTAAAGAATATGTATTGATGGTAATTTCCAAGACTAAAAATACATCCTCCATGGGAAATTATTATATATCTGAGTGTTTAATAAATAGTTCTAAACATTCCATGGCAGGGCCATTCCGTAAACTATTTAATCTGAATTTAACTACTGGCTTGTCCTTGAACTTTGATGTACAGCAGTAGTCATGTCACTCCACAGGGGTGGCCTCACCATTGACACTGAGAATTTTAAGAGTCCTATATGCAAAGACATGGAACATATTGTAACTAACCTCATAAACTGTGATATCTTAAGTCTAGTCAGGCTCGACACAGAGCAGTTTGGTTTTTGTCAAGGCTATGTCCTAGCTAATGGATTATGATTAACGTCTTTGAAAGGAAACAGAGTCATACTGTCCACACAGCATGCCTTGACAAGGTCAATGCATTTGACACCATCCTCCATACTAGCATATTTAGCATGCTTCATGTATTGCAAATAGACCCTATCTGATAAGATGGACAGCAGCGTGGCTAAATGGCAGTGTCCACGTGATGCAGGTAAGCAGGCTCCTCATCTGAGAGCAGGAAGGTGGTCAGTGGTTTTAACAAGTCTCAGTGCTGAAACTTCATTTATTTAGCATCTTCTTTTCTGCCATAAAAACATTCAGACTTGCCTCAGTACAGCAGAAATACATTCATACGATGTTCCATCCTTCATAAACTCTGATGGAAACTATGCAGCCCCTAAGTGGTAGATAAATTAAGTTGCACAGTCTATTTAAATCAATTGATATGGTTATTCAATCCTAAATCTGACAAAAAAATCAAAATGTATACATGAAATATATGCATATACAGGGAACATGTATTAATTCAAATATCCGTTTATTACAGGATTATAACAAATATTTTTTAAACAAATAAACAATTTAAATAAGTGAATGTCATTATAATACTTTGTAGTATGCATTAGTCTGGATTATTTGATAGCAATACTGTTATAAACTGATGAATAACTTAGTGACTTTCACAAAATACCTGTCTCCAGAAATATGAGCAAGCACATTTTGGTATATTTTAAATACAATATTTAATTTTTAGAATATTACTTTACCAGAGACTGGAAATTTGAATTGCCTTATTGACACTCTGGATTCCAAGAATAGGCCACTTTTATGCATGTTATTAGTTACGGAGCTACATACTCCACTGCATTTTAACAGCTGCAGGAAGCACAATTTATTCACCTGAAACAAACACATAAGTCATAATATTTATCTAGTAATTAAAGACCAGCTAATAAACTCACTCCCACTAGTCAAGGGACAAAGTTGAATATGAACAGTTCAGTGCCATTTCATTCATCAAAACAGACATGCACACACACAGACATATAAACACACACAAAGAAAATCTCCCTCTCTCTCTATTTATATATATATATATATATATATATATATATATATATATATATATATATATATATATATATATATACATCATGTTCATCAAAGATATATTCTACCAGCTCCTTTGCACCTATTTTCCCATAACACTTCACATCTGCTCAGTAGCAAAGCAGGATATGCTAAAATACTTAACGTCTGAATCAATGCCTGTGACTACTGTTGTTAAAGTTGAATTGCTATGCTACTCCATTACAAGTGGATGAAAATAAAATAACTCTTTGTTCATCTGTCCCTAACACAGGACACCACTTCCAGACAGAGCCAATTCTCTTCCAGAGGCACCTACAGCAGCTGCATAAAAAATAGATTAGTTCTAAACCATTCATCTGTAATTACTGTTAAACTTTAGGGAACAAACTGACAAAAAAAATTCACTACCCATCCAGGATCTTATGTAGATCATCACTCGTTAACTGGGCTTAGCACTTATAATGCATTCAGGCCTGAGGGTGTCTGCAGGAGTATTTCTATATTTGTCAGAAATCATATCACCTCTAGGCAGACTTTTCAGGACCCAAAAAAGGAACTTACTGAATTCCAACTTACCATATACATAAAAAGTTATCAATTTGTATTCTCCTGTAAGACACTGTCCATGTTTGCCAAACAACAAAAAGAAGATTCCTGAAGTTTATCTCTGAAAATACCTTTGATTAGGGAGATTCCCATTATCCTTTGATTAGCTGCTGGACCTAAACCACAAAGCTTGGCACACCCAAAGATCCTTAAAACTAATAAATGATAGTTCTCTAATGCAGCTAGTTAACCTGTGTATTAAGAGTGAGAACATTCTCGATCTAGACCTTACCAACATATTCCCAAGTGAACAACAACTACAGAATCTCTTTCTATCATTTATCCGGGCTACTAATTTGTATTCTTATAATTTTATCTTAATATAATACTAGGTTAATGACTTTAAAGGACCTTTCCAAGCCTATCCTAGTAAATATTATTTGGAAGGAATTGATCCAATAGGTTTTATGGGAGGGGAATATATACATTTTGCATGAGTGGTCGAGCATTTGCTTCCTTTATAGAGACACAAATGCCAGACCAAGGGTACTGAATAAGTGCAGAGAAGAACTTTGCTTCACATGGATGGCAAGTAGGTTTTAGACAAGGGGCAATCTCTAAGACTGTTTCACTTCTAAAGTTCAAAATTTCAAATCATTAAACCATTAATCATCAGAGAACAGAGAATCGAAGATTTCAAATATTGAACCTAAAAAAATCTAAAATATGAATACTCCTTATTTCATGTGTTTGCAGGGGAGCAAGCACCCCTGCTCCACCCACCACACTCCTTGCTACTTAAATATACCAACTCCAAAATCGCACTAAATTGAAGAGAATGGTAAAGTTCCCATTCCGCAATGTATGGCCATTTCCATTGACAAGCTTCGATATTTCAAACCTTGGATCCTCTGGTCTTCGATAATTAGAGGTTTGATGATTTGAAATTTCGAGCTTTAGAAGTGAAACTGTCTCCGAGACATATTCCTGTCCCTCTAGTATGTCCCACTGATGTTGCAGATGAGGTTTAGATCCTTGGATTGGGCATTTCTGATGCTGTTTGTTTTGCTGATGTGCATCAGGTTTATTAATGTTACCTCTCAGCAGCCTGAATAAGACAGAGTATAAGGATGGGGATTCTGACGTGCTCCAAACAGGAATTGTTTCCAGCACCATGTATTCTTTTTGTGAGGAATCTTTGAGGATGTTCCAACTGTTGTATATGCCTGGTGAAGTACACATTGACTAGGGTATTGTAATCAATGGATGGTCTTATGAGGGTGGAGCACAATGTTACTCTGCATAAAAGGACTTCCTCACTACAGCAGGCACATGATGATCAAAGGATTAGTGATGGTCTATATCAATTCCCAAGTCCTTGACTACTGAGTTTACACTTAGGGGTGTTACATCAATGTAGCAGTTTGCAAGAGTGGCCATCTTTCTGAAAGCTCCTATTACACAGTTCTTGTTTTTCAATTTTAGACCATGATTCTGGCACCAATTATTAGTCTGTGACTATCCTACTTGGAGGATATTTGTGACTTGGGGTGATTCAATAACTGCACCTTCTTTGCAAACATCTGTAAAATGAGTAAAGTCACATTTGGCATTAGCCTTGACTTCAGAGAAGCAGATCCACTGCACTGGTGACCAGCCTTTTTTGGGAGGTAGGTTCCCCTATTTTACATTTTTGGTCCTGTCTGTAAATCAGCTGGCTGTCCAGTGCATGACAAACGTATTATATGTAATTTAGTGAGCTTGTCTACAATACTGAGTCTGGTATTGTGTGATATGCTTTGGTCAGATCAAGGTAAGCATTATGTAGCATTTTCCCTCATCTATTATTCTGCTGACCTTCTCAAAGAAGTTTACCAGGATGTGTAGGTGATACCTGCCCTTGACAATTCTGAACTGAGTTGGATACAATGTCTGAAGATTTCCTATGTCTTCATTTAACATACCTATTTTATTATTACCATAACTTTACATGTTATACTAGTTATGCTTGTATGTTGTTAGTTCCTGGGGTCAGTTGATGGGACTCTCTTGTGCAGTGGGATAACATTGCAGTTCTCCATTCATTCGTGACAGAGCCTGTTTGGAGACTTTGGTTAAATACTGATCCAAGTGGGCAAAACAGTTTAAATTTTATGCTATTAAGTCAACATCCTGGGTTATTATCAGGGCCGAGTGTTGCCACTGGCTTGGCCTAGTATAGTGCCTTGAGGACCTATTTCCTAGTGATAGCTGCGGGAGTTATGGTTATGGGTATTTCCTGAGAGGTATCTGGGAGATAAAATTAGAGTTAAATTTGTCAGCCAGCAGATTTGCTATGTCTTCTTGCTCTGTATAGGTGGCACAATTTACAATTAAGTTGGTGTATTGTTTTTTAAGTTTCTAGACATAGAGGAAAAAAGCTTTGTGAATGTCCTTATCCTGAGATGCTATTTCTAACTCAAACTTGGCTTTGGTATACTTGATTAGCCCCTTGAGTTACTTGTTATGATTAATGAGGCAGTTTTTACCTTGCTGGAAATAGTACCTCCTAAATTTTGCCAGGATTTTCTTCCTTTTGTTATACAACCTACTGATGTTGGAATTCCACCAAGATGGCTTGTTTTTTGCATCTGTACTGCAATTGCTCTGGGTAACTATAGCTGTTTCAGTGCAGTTGATAATATGATTATACACAGATTCCTTGGATGGTTATGCATTAATAGTGGTGTTTACAGGGTTTTGTGGGTGGGAGAGCAGGGCTTGAAATTTTGTCAGGGTGTCACTTAGTAGCAAGAAGTATGCCTAAAAATAATTCAAAAAAGTTCCAGGGTTTGCAAAAGTCCTGAGTTTTACTTTTATTTCAAAGAAGACAGCTTTATGGTCTTACCTAGGATGTTACTTAAGGGAACGTGTAAAGAAAAATTCTTCCATGTTTATGAGGACTAAGTTGAGGATGTTTACACAACCGAGTGAGTGTGGAAATTAGCTTCTCTAGGATGTTGGTGTTTACAAACTCCTAAAACCTTTCAGCCTGCATGTTGGGGGTCATGTAAGATTCCCAGTTTATAGTAGTCTAGTTAAAGTAGCCCATGAATATGATATTGAGATTAATTAGGAGTGACTAGAGAATACTTAAATATGGGTTTCATTGATTCTGGAGTGGGACCTTTAGCTTGCAAAAATATGGTATGAGACTTTGCCTACAGTAATTTGGACAATGGGCAAGTTCATGCATGTTGTACTGATTGACCAGCCTTGAGGTATGGATGTTTTTGATGTAAATAGTGATGCCACTGCCTTTTATGCCCTCATGTGCATCAGGTGGTCTAAATGTGCAGAAGACATTGCAGATCTGCACTGCAAATGCGCTGTCTGCAGCTTTGAACCAAATTTCAGTAACTGCACAAACAAATAGTATGCAGGGTTAGGAGAGCTTACAGGTTGTGGTGTTTCTTATTTATACTTTTGTCATTGAGAAATAATACCTTTAGATTTTCTTCTGTTGGTTTTGCTATGTTAACAAGTTGGGAAAGCCTAAAAATGGCAATATCAGGGAAGGTGGGGTATATACAAAAGCCTAGAGTACACAGGTGCATGCCATTACTGAAAAAAACAGTGTGATCTGTCAACTATGACATCCTAAGCTGACAGATATTGCACCCTCTTGGAATGACACCAAGGGTTAAGCCAATTATTAAAGCCAATTATTTTTTTGAAGATATTGCAGCATCATTCCCAGAGAAGGTGGTATGTTGATCAATGCTAGGCTCATACCTGCCTTGGGGATATAGTCTGGGATCTCCATCATGCCTCTCTTCATATAATCCAGTAAGGTATGTCTCAAGTCATTGACATCCACTTGCACTATCATAGAGATCTGTACCTGTTATTGCAGGACTTGTGTGCTTGAGTAATCTGATGGATCCTGGTACCAGACAAGCTACCGGCCAACATACGTTCCTTGTTCAGCCTGCAGAGTGGTACATCTATATGTCTTAAATGATGTCCCCAATGACTAGGATGTTTGGGTGGGATAATGCTTGCTTTATGGGCTTAGCATCCACAGCTTTGGTGCTCGTTGCACTATATGTGGTCATTGTTTTTTTAGGTCTAGTGGGTTTCTGAGGGTGAGTTTAGCCTGTGTTAAATCTTGGAGGTCTTTAAGGTTTTGGCAAGTTATTCTTTAGCACCTAAGCAAATAAATCAATGAGTAAAAAGGTCACACAGGAAAACTATTGGTTAACAAACAGAAAAAGAAAAATCTAGCAAAGCTAGACTTTCCACTGTGTGATACCTTAAACCTCTTATATCAGAGGCAACATGGGGTATATGCAAATTACCCTTTAAGGATATCAGGTGTTTCAGCTAAATGGCAGTTCTGAAGGTCCATGACTTTTTCTTTTACTTTTAAGTCTAGAGGTTTACGGTATTACACAGTGGAAAGTCTAACATTGCTAGATTTTTCTTTTTGTGTTTTTTAACCAATTGGTTTTCCTGTGTGACATTTTTACTTGTTGTTTTAGTTTGTTGGGATATTTTGTAGACACCCTTATGATTACGGATATCAGTTGAGTATGACAACCCTGTGTTTCCAAAAGTCAAACATTCCTCTTATGCTGTGCTAACAATGCCATAAGAAGGGAGAAACATGAATGTCCACAGCTAGAGGGGTTTGGCTTTATTGGCCTAAAACTGTCCATAAATAGATTTAAAAGTAAAAGAAAAAGTCTTGGATATTCAGAATTGCCATTTAGCTGAAACACCTGATATCCTTAAAGGGTAATTTGCCTATATCCCATGTTGTCTCTGATACAAGAGGTTTAAGGTATCACACAGTGGAAAGTCTAGCTTTGCTAGATTTTTCTTTTTGTGTTTTTTAACCTAAACAAATAAAAGGTTATGTGTAGCATGTGAAATCTAGTGTGCTATTGTGTGTGTGGTGTGCTACTGAAAATCATGGTGTCAAATTATTCTTTATGTGATAGATTAGCCTCCAATTACATTGCATACATGCACTTTGCAATACCTGCACAGATTTCGCAGAATTCAGTATTGTGTAAACATTAAAGTTTGTCAAATTTACTATTGTTTAACATAATCTGCCCACATAGTGCACCCTTATTAGTCTGCACAAATAAAAAAACCCTTAAAAGCCCTCTAACCCCAATACGTCACACCTTTGCAAATCACAAATCAAAGGACTGGACAGTACGAACGTGCAATTTCCTAACTTCTCTGTAGCTAGCTTGGTGCCTATGCACTTCTTGAAGTAATGCGGCAATTGTGTTTACTGACAATCTCTTAGCCCTTAAAGAATCAGAGTATGTGAGAGGTGTAATTATACAATGACACTGGATGTTAAACTGTCAAATACAAATCCACATCAAGTTGGCGAAACCACACACAACACACATAGACTAAACTATGCTGAGAAACTTAAAAGCTATCTTCCTAAGCAACAAAGATCACATAGACCAGCCACTGTTAAAGTCATGCCTCAGCAAGACCAAAGGTACTTAGAGAAAACACCACCTAATACCACACATGCTGTCATTCTCAGTGGAGCTCCAAGCACTGAGCCCCTAAGGCAAACAAACACACTTCCCAGTACTCTCGTCCTAGGGGCTCCATTGTAAGATATACTGATGCCCCTCTAACCAGGCTGAACAAGGAGAACATAACTGTTAGTTGCTTATCTGGAGCTAGGATACACCAAATCATGCAGCACACCACAGGTACCAGTATGATTCCATCACAGTTTTTGTAGGTGTAAATGATAGATAGATACCTTCCTAGACAATATGACAAGAGACATTATGGAACATTCACACTATGTGCTTCATGCTGGTAAGAACCTGACACTAAGCAGCATTTATGATCACTGAGGATGGTGCCGCAATATGAGCAAACAATTGTTGATTTCAACAACTGCCTGCCTTTCTGGTGTCATTTTAGGAGCTCGAATATTTGTCAGCTTGGAGGATATGGTCTACAGACCATGTTGCTTTGCCAAGGATAGTCTGTACCTTTCATCTATAGGCATTCAGATACTGGCTAAGGCTTTGTCTGCGCTCATAGTGTGCTTTTAGATAATGCCAAATTGACAGACCTACTGACACAGTAAAATCAACTCAAAAGAACCTCAAGGTGTTACTGTTCAATGCCAGGAGCCTAAATAAAAAACTACACTCCATCCAAGCCCTGCTCACACATACACACATCTGTGCAGTTACTGAGACATGGTTTAAAGCAGCAGAGAGTACCCCAGCAGTGCAAGGTTTTAGTGCCTTCTACACTTTTAGACCATTAGCTGAACAGACAATGGCTAACGTTGGAGTTGTCTCAATATACATTAATAACAAGCATTCCTCTCAGGTGGGCAAACAGGATGACATGATGGAGTTCCTCCATATGCATATTACCATAGAAAATATCTAGTACCATATCCTAGCCAGCTA
Source organism: Protopterus annectens (assembly GCF_019279795.1). Taxonomy (NCBI): domain Eukaryota; kingdom Metazoa; phylum Chordata; order Ceratodontiformes; family Protopteridae; genus Protopterus; species Protopterus annectens. The sequence goes on from NC_056733.1 coordinate 1,506,970,067, forward strand.
TGGGTTACCCCACATTTGCAAAAAGCTCATAATGCATACTTGGAAATATGGGCGATACATAACACCTAAGCTAACAATCTACTCATGGGAGACTTTAATTACCCTTCTAAAAATTGGGAATACTATGTGCCCTGAAATCTACATGCACAGAGATTCTTGAACATTGCAAATGCAAACACCCCTGACTAAACAGCAAATACACCCAGTATACGACATAGTGGACCACATGCTCACAAATATGGGAGAATGCTACACCCCACCAAATGTCACATTCTCCATGGTAAGGTCCAACCAGAATGCTGTCTCCTTCAAAATCAAAATCAAGACCATAATCGAATTAAAACCAGTAATAGGTATGAACTATTCTGGGGGAAATTAACTGTTATTATGTGATGGTTTTTCAAAATACAGTACCCCTTCAAACCCCCAAGAACACGCAGCCTATGCTGAACTCCTCACAGAAACCCTGTACAAGCATGTCAGTGGCTATATAGTGGCTGCTGTACCTACCAGATATAAGCCCAAAACTAGCCCTAGAAATAAACCGCCCTGGTGGCATCCCACATTAAACAGGTATACAACAAAATGAAAAAAAATATATAACAAAATCAAGAATAATAATTCCCATAAAGAAAAAAAACTCTCTCATCAAAGTAAATAGGCAACTACAAGGGCTAATTAGGTCAAGCAAAGCCAATTCTGATGTTAAGATATCCTTCCAAGTGAAAGATAACCATAACATAACATCCTACAAAAGGGCATCACTGAGACAGATGCCTGGTGTCAAAGCCATGGCCTCAAGCTCAATGCCAAAAAGTGCATTGTCATCCCGTTTGGTAAAAACTCTGTACCCATGAACTACCACATAGGCAGTAGTCTACTTAACACCGAAAGTGTGATAACAGACCTTGGGACACAGGTGGACAGTATTCTTTCCTTGGATAATCACATCACCACAGTAGTCAGGAAATCCTTCTACATGGCACACCTCATCACAAAAGGTTTCTCATCCAGGAAAAAAACAGGTCAGGTGGAAGGTTGCTTTAATGGTTAAGGTGCTTACAGACACAAGGTGCAGGGTTTGATTCTCACTTGGGGTAATTGGCTAGGCTTAAAATGGTCCACAAGGGCAATTAGCCTAGTAGTGAACTATGAATGAATTACTGTGAATCATTGTTCCCCTCTACTCGTCACTAGTTAGACCCATTATAGAATACAACACCCCTTTTGGTATGTACCTCACAAGACATCTACAACAACTGGAAAGGCCACATAAATACCTCACAAAAAGGATTACCAGCCTCAAACAGATGCCCTACGCAGACAGTCTCAAAAACTCCAGCTTTACTCTATTGCATATCGCCTACTCAGAGGCGATCTCTGCCTAACACACAAAGCTGTGTCAAACCCAGAGCTGTTGGACATGCTCCACTTAAAGAAATCCCAATCCTTCTGAGCTACACGCTCTAGGGACCTAAACCTTGTCATCATAATAAACAGAACATGCTGGAGGGATAGATTCCTGTCCCAGAAACTTCCCATACTCTGGAACAAACTACTTATCTATATCAACCAAAGCTCCTCATTAGAACTGTTCAAGAAAAATCTTGATAATTGGATGGGAGATAGGAAATTCACCCCGGGGATCACTTCTGTCGATCTGCTCAACAGGGGCACAGGAAAATAATTTTCTTGGGCGGTGAAAGCCAGGGTACCTTTTGGCTAGGCTTATATAGGCCCTAGGGCCAATAGCCTAGTATCTCCCTATGAACCTATAAGGCATTCTACAACTATGTCAGAAACCTCAAGGGCAGCACACAGAAATGAGCAGAACTGGTGGTTAATTGTGCCACATTCACTAAGCCTGGTGATACAGCAAACTTAACAGCAGACAAATTAATTTCCAAATTTACCCTCCTTCTGATCCCCAATAATACCCTCAAACATAACCCCTCCATCTGTAACTAGGGAGCACTGCACTCACTAAAGCCAAGAACATGGCCTCAATGGGCCCAATAACATCCCAGAATAGTGTAAAATATGACTTATCAAATCCCCTGGAGCCATAATTGAACTATAGTCTTAAAACAGTGTGTGTGTCACATGAATGGGGGACTGCAATCATCACCCCCCTTCATAAGGGAGGATCTTTAACAGATCTTGGAAAATACTGTCCCATTATTCTGAATGGTCTTATTTGCAAAGCCATGAAAAGAATTATCAGGGAAATTATCAACAAGGACACAGTAGACTTCCAGACACAGGACCCATCCCAGTCTGGCTTTGTTAAAGGAAGGTCATGCTTACTGAATCTGGTGAACTTCTTTGAAAAGGTCACCAAGGCAATGGATAAGGGGAAAACTGTGCGTACAGCCTACGTAGATCTGGTGAAGGCATCTGATACAATACTCCACTAGGGCATTATCATCAAATTTATAGAACTAGGTATAAACCCCTTTATAACACAAAGGCTAGCTAGCTTGCTCACTGATAGGACCCACAAGGTTAGAATCAGTGATTTCATCTCTAGAAAAAGTCAGTCACCATTGTAGTCTTGCAGGGCTCTATACTGGGCCCACCCCTCTTTGTTATCTCATTCTCAGATGTCAAAGCCAATGTCAAAGGTCTCTGGCTAACCAAGTTCTCAAGCAACCTTCAGGAAGGTCTAATACAGACAAATGCTTGATGACAAAGTCATGGCTTAAAACTCAATATCAAGAAATGCAATATAGTACCTTTTGGGAAGTTTCCCATCCCACATAAATACCTTATCATAAAATACCCTTAAAAGTTGATTCACCAGTCAGGGATCTGGGAACTCATATAGACAGTGACCTACCCTTTTAACACATGTGCAAGGAACTAAGAAAATCCTTCTTTGTTGCTCAATTTATAAGCAAGGGCATGGCAACTAGGTCCATAGAGGTCATCATATCACTGTACTTGGCCTTCACCAGGCCTATCATAGAGTATAATGCTGCCTTCAGTATGTTCCTGACAAGACATATGCAGAAAATGGAACAGCCACAAAGGTTCCTTACAAAAAGAATACAGTTAGTAAACACAGTGCTCTACGTTGATTGCCTCAAAGCCTTGTCTTTTTAATCAGTAAAATACAAACTTCTCAGTGATGATCTTTGCCAGGCATACAAAGCATTCCTGGACCCTGTTTGATGAATCCTTTGAAAAACAAACAGCATCAGAACTACTAGATCAACAAAAAACAAATCGCTTGCAACATAATTAGGACATGCTGGAGAGACAGATACATTTCTCAGAGACTTCCTATTCTCTGTAGCAGGTCCCCCATGGATGTGAAGCAGAGGTCCTCCTTATACCTATCGGACCAGTGGATGGGTAATCAAAAATTCACCCCTTTTCAGACTCCTATGTTGCTGATGGGCAGAGGAGGTCAGTAAATCACCTCCTATAAATCAAATATGTGGGTCACATTGGGGTTGCACGGCTAGAGTTTCAAGGGCCCCAGTGGTCTTTAGCATAGTATAAATGTATAAACCTATACATGTTGCACTTTATAGTTTGAAAAATAAAGGATCTTTAGTAGCATTAGACAATTTCAACACTGTCTTAACTTACCCAACTGTACTAGGCTTACTTCTGAAATTCTGAAGGATGCTGGTCCATGCTTATGGAAGAAAAAGACTTTAGGGGAGGATTACATATGGGTGCAGGTGTGGCTATAGGATGACTAGCTACTACTGTGTAAGGGAAGAATGGGTTGCATGGGTTCTGCCCATTACAACTTACAGTGCAAATTTCCAGAGGTCCATTGGAGGGAATGAGGTAAGGGAGATGAGCCATAGAGGATTAGGATAAAAAATGGATAATAAATCAGCCTGTGGAGATTTGGGACCAACAGCGTTTATCAAATTATAGTCCGTTCACCACTGTGGTTAAGATACAGGACAATGGAGTCTAGGTAACTAAAGATTAGGGAGTTTTTACTTTTTAGCAGTGTGGGAGGGATAAGTTAAACTCTGAGTTGGTACAGGTGGAAAACAACTAGTAATTAGAGCATGGGGGTAGACTATAATTGTGTTACAGACTTAACAAGGAATTAGTACCCATTCTAACGCACAGTGATACACAGAATGATGCAAAAGGACAATCTTTCAGACACTGACAAGAAGTAAAAAATATAAATAAAATTTTTCACAGATCTCCCACTATTGTAATAACAAGTATAAGACAATGTCACCAGTCCAAGCAGATCCTATCAGTGAGTTAGTGAATCTCAAAATTTGATTAAATGAGACTCTGCAAAATGTCACAATAATGCCATTATTGAGAATCCCACCTTAGACTGTTCAGGTTATCAAACAGTAACTTTATGATTTAAACAGCAAAAAAACAACACTTAAAACACATAATTATACAGGATACAAGATGTGCTATTTAAAGTGCAACATTTTTTGACCATAAAAGGTATAATAATAGCATTTTTCTTCCCTTTTTGACGAAAAAAAAGTTAGGAACACTAGTGGAATGACAGGAACTGCACAGCTAGTCTCTGATAATGCATGCCTCACCACTCCAGTAAGAGTCCTGAATAAAACGTCCATTCTCCTTTAAAGCTACAGACTACACATTTGTAAATAATTCTGAATGTAACAACTTTTAGCATGCACAGCTACTTAAATTCTATGATGCGATCTCTAAGTTTAATTGCAGTTTCACCTGCACCTTTGCTGCTTCAGCTAATACTTATCTGAGTCCTACTGCTGCCAAAAAGGTTTATAGATATAGTAGTCCCCAGTAGAACCAAACATAACAGAGCTGATAAAGGTAGCATACCTTGAGGGTCCACCAGTATACATACGCTATTTAACAAAAAAAAAAAAAAAAAACTTCAACAGTCCTGATGCAAAACAAATTCAACGCACACACACAATAATGACTACCTCAACTGGATCAGTAAGGGACTAAAATGGCTTTCAGGAAGGTTAGTGCTAAACTTGAATGGAGATCAGTAGTATAAGCCAAGGATAGCTGCAAATCCATCTTTACTTACGTTAGAAAATTGAGAAATAACAGACAAAGATTTTTGTACTAATCTTAAATGGTCTAACAGTAACTCTAAAATATGCTGCTAAGTTACTTCCTGACAGATTCAGTGCTAAGCAGTTCTTACAATTGCATGTATCCTTGAGTTCCACACATACCTAAGGATCATAAGGGAGCTGACAATGTAGTTGTATTTAATACAATTTCTGTAGAATTGGAATCTCTTTCTTGTTTATAAATAAAGAATATTTTATTTATCATTCAATATAAGTCTTCAGTTTGATACTTAAAGTTATACCCATCATACAACAAGCCATATTTTTCATAGGCAAATACTATTCTAGGCTAGCTACCCTTGTCAGCCATTTTTAGACCAGCCAATTTCCATTTTTGTGCTCGAAATAACTTATCCTATTTGGCTATAGTTTAGCCTTACCCATCCTGTGGTTGGTAATTATATATTACCCCTAATGGGAATAACTGGGATCGTACCATAGATAATTTGATGGGACCCATACATGGGATAAATAATTTAGCAGCTGCCTTTGTCCATTAGTAGTACAGAGAGCAGTTCTAGTATAAATCTTCTGTTTCCTATCCAGAGGTCTAATTTGCATTTGAATATGGGCAAAGATTAACTTTATTTTATGGGGATAGAGAGTCCATTTCACAGCAAGAATATCCTCTGCAAGATAGAACTGTTCCTCCAAACTGTTCTTTTGATGTTGCAGAAGAGGCTTAGATTCCTAAACCAATTATTTCTGTGCCATTTGACTTGCTGATGTACAGTAAATTCATCAGTAAAGGATTAGAGGATGCCTTGTATGCTAGACACAGGTCATCTCTTAGCATTCTGTAGGATATCGAGTATGGAGAAAAACTCTGAGTCAGTCCATGTAGGACATGTTGTTTAGGCTTTGTATCCTTTTAGTAAGGTATCTTGGTGGGCATTCCAGTCGTTCCATGCATCTGGATAGAAACGTGCCAAAGGTATTAACGATTGCCCTAATGAGACCACAGTAAAGGGGGACAATGTCATCCCTATATCTAGACACAGTCCCTTTGTTTTTAAGCTGTGCAGTATAGAAGGTCTTTCTTAGAATAGGCTCACATTGGTCAGATGTTAGGTCACTGTTCATATAGTTTTCCAAATCCCAAACAGCAAGTTCAACTCTTAGGGGCATATTCTCAATGTGTTAGTTCCCTGGGGTCGATGACATCCCAAAGGACATAATGTATTTTACTTTTAGTTTCAAACTATGATTTTGCCACCAGTTATTTATTTGAGACAAACATTCCTGCAGGATGGCGAAGTCATTTGGGGATTCAGTGACTGTTCCTAGCTTGCAATCATTTGCAAATGTAGTCAGCCGGAGCCTTTCAGCATTGGCTTTTATTTCCTAAAAGTTGGTGCCAAACAGGAGAGGTCTCAGCACAGAATCTTGGGGAACTCCACTAGTAACTTGTTTTGTTGTGGAGGTGACTTCCCTTGTTTTGATTATCTGCATCCTATCTGTGAGGTAGTTGCCAATCCAGCAAGTGACACATTGGTTTATTCCAAGTTTATTTAGCTCTTCTAGTATGATTGTGTGTGCAACTGTGTCAAAAGCTTTGACCAGTTTGAGGTATGTGGTATGTATCATTTTGCCTTCATCCATTGTTTTGGTTAGCTTTTCAAAAAAAATCCATCATGTTGAGTAATCATGGCCTGCCCTTGACAAATCCAAACTGAGACGGGTCCAGTGTTTGGCGGTTCCCTATGTCTTGACTGATTAATTCCATGATAGCTCTTTACATGGGTTTGCATATCAGGCTGGTCAGACTTATGGGTCTGCAATTACCTGGGTCTGTGAAAGGTTTTCCCTTCTGCAGGGGAATGACTGCAGCTGTTCTTCATTTGCTTGGTACAAAACTTGTATGGAGGCTGAGACTATACAGTGTTGTTAGGCATGTGGCTAAATAGTGATTCATGCTATTTAAGATGCATCCAAGGATATTGTCAGGACCTATTGATACAGTATTTCTAGTTTTTGATAGCACTTTTAGGACTTGGTTTTGTGTGATAGCTGGAGCTGAGCCAATTTCAGGTATGTCTGCCAGTGAAGTAAAGTTATAGCTAAATTTATAAGTCACTAGGTTTACTTTATCTTCAGCCTCAGCTTAGGTTACATTGTTCACAATCTTCTCCAAGTACCTCTCCATAGTGCTATTGAGATTACAAGCATAACTAAAAAACTCAAATGAAAAATGTTTTATTTTTAGATGAAAATGAAAGGAAAATTATTCTTCTCTGAAGAATAAATGAAAACAAAGCCTTCACTGTTTTACTGCAAACATACTTTACCTAGTTTGTTTTTATACTGGGCACTGTTAAAGTAAAAAGGATAAAAATGACGTGTTGGACAATAAAGTGAACACAGTTATCTCTTATGATAAGGCTTTACCACACCTACTGGAAACAATGTATACATTGTCAAGGAAATGCTGGAATAACTGCAGATGAAAGCAAATGCTGATGAAAATGAATATCAAAATATGTATTTGTAAATTTTGGATTTCACATAGCACATTATGGGCAAGAATGCCTGATTTGTGGCTAAAATTGCTCACTCTATATATACAGGTATTTGTTTACAGGCTATAGGATTAGCTCACTTATGTTTTAGTCAATCTACTGAGTACAGTTGGGTGTTGGAGTAAAAGCAATATTAAAACATTATAGCAAGCACAACAAAAAATCTCTAATGGAGATCCTGGTGACAGTCTGTGAGCCTTCCTTAACAGACCGGAAAATGAAATTCAGTTACTTAAAGTCTATTTTAATAATCCTGTATATCTCTCACATTTTCACAAAACCCCCACATGTATGAGACCTCCATACTGTTCAGATACCAGATTAATTACAAGAAAACACAGGAATAATTAAAATCAGAAAGGAGTCTGTACTGATGGCCAGTAATGATACAATGGGAATATAAGCAGGAAAATGGTTTGTAAAGTTGCCACAATTTTCTGCAATGAACATCTTGACTCTTTTCAGTAAATGATACTGAAATCAACAGGAAAAACAGAGGGTACCATAATTCATCCTTTGGCAGTGTATTGTGGACATTTTTTTCTAATCTTTGAATTAAAAAAATATCTTAAAAAGAGCTAAAGTCACTAACACATTAGAATTTGCTGAATGTGCTACTAGAAGCACTAACAATAAAAATTATTTTGGTTCTGGATTATTTTGTTTTAGTTGTTTCTCCAGCATGGGTTTAATCTAGATATCCATAAGTACATAGCAAACTTATTAGCGATATTCAGTTATGTTTACTTCATTTTATATTTTATACATCATTGCTTGTATAGGATGATAGGTTACTAGGTAATAAGTATGCAGACCATGACATGTCTAGGCAATAACACAAATTCAAAACCTTCCTCCAGACTAGAGAAGAGCAACACAAGACAGATTTGGCTGCCCAGTCAGTTGTCTAGATTTAACTTGAGTACGACCGGGGTGCTACTCTACTTGACATGTAATGTAAGTTTATACTAGCGCTGGAGGAAAACCAGGATATAAATCTATCAAGCCAACAAGTCATGGTTACCTGTTGGTAAAGATTTAGTTCCCTTAATATCTTATTTGATGAACCATTTATTCCATGAAGGACTTGATGGTCTAAGAAAGTCAGATATTTCATGCCACAAAAGGCCTAGCTAAAGATCTCAATAGAAAAGTCTATAAGATAATGAACATTGAAATAGGGTTGACAATCTATCCTAATAAGCAAGATTTTTGAGGACCCTGATCTTTTTAATTATCCACCTTTGAGGTCTATCAAGATTTTTATATGTTTAGACAAATATTTTCTAAAAGGGAAATTATATTCAACAATGCTTCTGATGAGATTCATGTAAAAGGGGACTAAGGCAGGAGCTAGAAGACATGCCTTCAAAAATCATATGAGCCAGATAAAAGGCTTTCTTAACTACTGCTGAGACAGGTTACTCAAAAGATAAACAATTATCAATGAGACCACCTAGTTTTCTTATATAGTATCTGATCGGAGGGGTGCATGATCAATTTTCAATCAGTGGAAGATAGAATAATTACTCACAATTTACAGTCATCTGCAAAATTAGATAATAATAGGCCATGACTGTTGGTCTGAAGGGATGAGAAATAAATAAATGTGAAATTGGAGAGGGCTCAGAACTGATCCCTGTGGTATACCACTGATAACTTGTTGCTTTCAGAAGTGGCAGCCATGACTCTAACTGCATAGGTTCTGAGAGACAACATGTAGCTATCCACAGGATAACATAAGAATAGATATTCAGATTTACAAATTTATCAACAACACCTGGATGGAGAATAGTATCAAAGGCCTTTGCTTAGTTCAGATATGCTGCACACATTGCAAACATGCTATATGCTGCTTCTCTGACATTTTTAAAGAAACTAATGAGGTTATAGAATAATAATTTCCTTTAACAAGATCAAAATGATGAGGGTCTAGACTTGACAGATGTTAAATGTCCGTATTAACGATGTTTAAGATAATATATTTTATAATTTTACAAATGAGGCTAGTGTAACTAATGGGGCTATTGTTGCCAGCAGCTGCTGTTGGGCTACCCTTGTCGAATGGCATTACAATTACTGATTTCTGGACATCAGAACTGTAACCAGTGAAGAGACCTAGGTTAAATAGTAGTTATAATAGTCCTACAGACCATATTTGGTATTGATAATCAGGCCGCCTAGTATGTTATCTGGGACCATCAACAAGACGTTCATAGTTTTGTGGAGAGAAGACAGGACTTGATCCCCAGTAATTACAGGCAGTAGCTCTGACTAGGGAATCTGACAGATTATGTTAACTGAAGGCAGAGTAAAATTTGCAAAATTTGTCAGATAGGATATAGCTGGTTGTCCATTTTCATTAGCCATTTTGTTGGGACTGATTTTGCAGAATTATTATGCACTAGCTCTGAACATTGTTGAGAGTTAGTTCTTAACTTCCTGATAGATGGACTGAAACTGAAATCGGTCCAATGGCATTACTGTTATACCCCGGATAAGACATTTAAAATAAAATAGAAATAAACAGGTTAAAGAAAGACTGTTAGTTATTTTTGTTGTGGTGAATATTTTAATTTAATATTGAGCTTTATGCTTCCATATGGTTTCCTTAAGTTCTTTATTAGTGTGCATTAATTGTGGTTTTAAGGTAAGTTGGCTCAAACTTTTTATCTGAGTAATTTCTTTCTTTTGTTATATACTTTATTAATATGTGTATTCTATCCAATAAGTTTGTTTTTAAATGTCACATTGTATTTGGTAGGGAGAGGCACTGCCTTATCAGTATAACTATTTAAGTGGAAGTAGGAGTCAGAGCCATAGGCAAGGGGTTTGGGAATGTACTCCCAATTTAATTAGGTTATCAAACAATTGAAAAAGGTTTGCTTTTGAGAAATCTCTTAACACAGAGACATATGGAGGGGAAGCACTACCAGTTTTAAAGGAAGCCATTACTGATTTATGATCTGATTTAACAAAGGAAGATGATACATATGGAGCCATGCAAGAAATGGATATATTTATGGGGATAAGGTCAAGGGTGCTGTGGCCCTTACCATGGTGGTAATTAAATGCACAGGGAGTTAGTATTTATTATATCAAAAAAGTGCTAGGCACACAGTTTAATGATAGATAGCTGAAGTCCAGCAGTAGAAAAGTAGTGAGTTTAATGGGGATTTCAGGTAAGATTTTAAGACATCTAGCATACTCAGAAGGGGATATAAAGGGTGTTCTATGGCTAGGTCTGAAGTGGTAATTAAATTGTTTAAGGGGTCTGAAGTGGTAATTAAATTGTTTAAGGTGAGATGGACATTTAGCAGTTCAGATTTGGTGTCCCATGGAATCAGTCATGAGATGTTGATATCTTTATACTGGTGCAGACCAGCAATTGCCAGCAGGTCTGAAGACATGTTAGGTAGTAAATACAGGGAGTGTTCTCATTGTTCTGAAACTATGTAATTACACATATACGAATGTGCTCAATTTACAAGAAAGCCTCACATTTACTCTTTTTTTAGTTTAGATTGTTGGCACTGAGTAGAGCTACTTTAATTTGCTCCAGATTAGAATTTACTAGGGTAGAATGTCCAGTGGATGCACTCTGCCTAAAAAAAAAAAAAAAAAAAAAAAAAACAGTAAAGTGGGGGTAGAAAAAGCTTTTGCCAGAATTTGAAAGACTTGGTAAGAGACAAGCATATCATCCCTAGCAAAGCACTAGTGTGCAATAATCATGTCATCCCAGCCTGATACATAAAGGATCCTCCTAGGTGTTTGCAGATCAAGTCTTCCGAGGCTGATACATACAGGATCCTCCTAGGTGTCTGCAAATCATGTCATCCCAGACTGATACATATGGGATCCTCCTTGGTGTCTGAAAATCATGTCATCCAAGGCTGATACATACAGGATCCTCCTAGGCATTTGCAAATCATGCCCTCTTAGGCTGATACATATGGGATCCTCCTAGGTGTGTGCAAATCATGTCATCCCAAGCTGATATATATGGGATCTTTCTATGTATCTACAAATCATGTCATCCCAGGTTGATACATATGGGATCCTCCTAGGTGTCTGCAAATCATGTCATCCCAAGCTGATACATATTGGATCTTCCTATGTATCTGCAAATCATGTCATCCCAGGTTGATACATATGGGATCCTCCTAGGTGTCTGCAAATCATGTCATCCCAGGTTGATACATATGAGATCCTCCTATGTGTCTGCAAAGCATGTCATCCCAGGCTGGTACATACAGGCTACTCCTATGTGTCTGCAAATCATGTCATCCCAGGCTAATACATACGGGGTCCTCCTTGGTGTCTGCAAAGCATGTCATCCCATTCTGGTACATACAGACACCTCCTAGGTGTGTGCAAATCATGTCATCCCAGGCTGATACATATGGGATCCTCCTAGGTGTCTGCAAATCATGTCATCCCAGGCAGGTATATACAGGGTCCTCCGAGGTGTCTACTAGTCATGCCATCCCAAGTGGATACATTCTGGATTCTTCCAGGTATCTGCTAGTCATCTCATCACAGGCTGATACCAGATTCTCGTCAATGTCTGGTACAGAACGAATCCTCCTAGGTATCTGTGAACTAATAGATGAGGTTCCTTATTCCTTAGCCTGGAAGCCATAGGTAGTGTTATCTTAACAGCCACAAATTTGCTGGATTTTTGAATGTGGGTGTGTTGTTATGTGAGCTAATGGATAATATTCTTAGTTGTTAGTCTGTGAGAATTTGTAGTGTTCTCTTAACAGCCAAGTAAGTTGCCTTTGTGGGGATGCTTTGCACTGTGCTTTCTGTGCAGTAGCTACATGATTTATGGAAGTGCCTTAATGTCACTGCTCATTGAATGAGGGACAAACACAGGGACAAACAGACACATACACAGACACAAATACACAAGCACCCACACACATATTCTTAATTAAAGAATGAGGTTACAACTTGCCTCTTTTACCAGAAAAAAAGAGTATTCAAGATACACTTTTTAGTCAACTTTAGAATGCACTTGCTTTCATTAGAGAGTGTGTGTGTGTGATACCACTCATCTGTCCAGATTTTCCTCGGAATGTCTAAATTTTTGCCTCATATTTTTGATCTAGTCCTCATAAAGTTTGTGATTTTCTACCAAATCTTTGATCACTGTAGTCAATAAAAAAAATGACAAGACAATCAGGCTTCATACTTCATATCCTTCAGAAAATGTAAACTGTTGCAAAACCTGTTACTTAAGCAATTTTCTAAGTTTACAAAAGCAATATTAAAAGTAGCTTACTATGTTTGTGCCTTTGTCTTCCCATTATTTTTGTACTTTGTCTAGATTTCTTGCACAGAATGGCTCGCAAGCGCAGTTAGCTTAGTACTAACCTAACCTAACCTATTTCTTGCACAATGAATTTACAAGGTATGGCATGTGTGCGTACATTTGTGTTCATGTGCATGCATTTCTGTGTGATTATGGAAGTTTGTGTACGCATGTCTGAGCATTTGTGGTTGAGCAAATGTACGTGTGTGTGTGTTTGTGTGTGCACGTGTGCACGTATGTGCGTGTTGTGGTTACTGAATGTTTTCTCAGGTGAGAACGCAGCTCCCAACTGCAGTACATACTTTCATCTCCCATATATTACCTCATTGTGAGGTACCAATAAAAAGTTTTCAGTAAGCAAGAGGCAGTTGCAACACTGTCTCAAAATAAATAGTGTTATCAGGCTGGCTACAGAAGGAGCACATTCTGACTTTCATTCTATACTGACTAGTGCAGACAAAGGGGTCTGGGAAAACAGGACAGCTTAATAAACTAGCACTTGGTATAAGAAAAATGGTGATAAAATGAAATGCGTCATGTGTCTGAAAAACAGACACAAAAATAAGAGACATGGCTACTTTAATTTTCTCAAGTGCAAAAAACGAACTGTAAAAGTGATGGGACCAAAAACGTAATAAGTAACAAGTGGCAAACTTAAGCCAGGCAGCTTTACCCAGTAGGCTAATATGGTTTCTATCTTGCAACATCAATGGGCAACAGATAGCTTGGCTACAATAATTCTCGTGTAATTGCTACAGTTAGTCTAAATTAATAGTTCCCAAGTGCAGTAACTTTAAAGAAAACAGTTTAAAGTATCTGTAGAGCAATCAGCAAGTAAAAAATGCACATCAAATAGTAATTCATTACAATCTATGGAAGTAAACAGTGCAGAAATGCACACTAAGAACTGTAACTAAAATAATATGTTAACTTGTTTTTTTATAAACCCAGTATCGGTAACTATCAACACTGCAGTGTTATCCAGATATTGTCAGTAATGCACAATAATACAATTGTGCAATGGTGCAATGTTATTTAAACTTAATAATATAGCCAGCAAAAGAGTTATGATTTTAGCAAGGTTTTCCAGAAAAAAGTGCAGTCAGAAGTTAATGGCATGCAACTGAATACCTTATTTATAATCAAAATATCACACGTTTCTTTCAAATAACTAAGAATGACAAATGCCTATGAACTGAAATCAGTACAGAAGAAAATCTAGTTTAAAGAATTGAACAGAACAGGACTTCTTTTAGAGTACATTCTTAAAATGTCAACAATATTTGTTTATGGTCATTTTGCAGATTTCTGGTGGCTACTGTATTAATCTCCCAAAAGATGAAATGTCTAATGTTCCATTGTAGAATTATAATTTTGTTTGTTTGTGTCTTTAGGCTTTTCCCGGTTAGGGGTCGCCACAGCAGAACTCCGGTCCGCTAATGATTGGCAGTTGAGTTTTACGTGCCGAGTTACCAGCCTTGACGCACAACCTTCAATGAAGGTACGCCCATTCACGCATGTCTCCACGCAGAAGATGTTCTAGCTGAGAATCAAACCGGACAGCGTCTTACTGTGAGGCGACAACGCTACCGCAGCACCACGAAGTCTAAAAACGAGTGCCAGAAGTATATGGCAAAACTGTGTGTTCATCTCAAATATAGAAATATTCTTTTTCATATTAGGCCTGGCTTTTGAAACAATAGTACAAAACAAAGAAACACTACTGCTTATGACAGATACCTTTTACTGCATTAATAGTACAGTACAAACACTTGCACACTTATACATATAATGTGTGAATTAAAACTGTAAATAACTACTCTGCTTTTAAAGCATCTTGTAAACCGAACCTTAAGAATCCATCTGTCTCACCCCATACAGAATCTATAGAACCTTTCCATCATATTAAACTTTTCAAAGTTGCTACACTATGCTATTTGCACTCACTTTTCAAGTTTTCAATTACATCCATCTCTGTGATAGTATCTAAATGCTTACTTTCAACCTTATAAATAATACTCTATAAAATATTAATCCTTCTAAATATATTCTACTTTATTTTACCACTCTACTCTATAATCCACATTTCTGTTCTGTTTCATAGTTTTCTTTTCACAGTCATTTACTTTGAATCATTTTCTTATAATTTATATTTTTTATTTTTTAACTGCACTGTTTTATATACAACTGCTAGTTATTTATTATGTAAACTTTCAAATTGTTGGCTTCTCTTACCATAACAGCTTGGCAAATATTCACAAATTTCTGAGATGAACACCACATGTACTTACTTGTGTTTGGTCTCCTTCCTCCATTTTATTACATATGTATTAAACCTTTTGGATTTTTACTGCTATTCTGGGTCCCCACTGATGTGCAAAGACTATCATGGCCAAATATACGATCATCCTGCTCTATTGAACAATGGAATAATGAAATGTATTTGTGCTAGTCCAGAAATGTGAATGACATTTTCAATACATTTAACATATTTTTATGAAACTGTCTTTCATTCCCTGTAACACTTCTAAATATGCATTTTATCAAAACCTGAACTGAAACACCTGAATAAATGTCAGTCATGCTGAATATTGCAAAAAGCTTCAAAATACTTACTTCGTCCAACCAAAATGATTTTGGAATGGAACAAAGATGACTGATGACATCTGAGTTCTTTAATTATGGATGCAGAGCTATTATACCTGAAAGCAACTTTTAGGAATATTCTGGAGGATCTAAGAGCTTTTTTTGCATTCCAGAATTATTTGGGATGGCCATACCCCTAAACTTCATTGATCGAGACACCTAAACAAAGTCAAAAACACTAGGGGTGGACAAAGGGCCCAAATCATGGAAAAATGTGTTAATATTACTCTTATTCACTTACAAAATGAACATTACCACAGCTTTTGCATCAATTTGCATTTTCTGAAGAACAAAGAGTTATAAACTCAAATGAACAGCATTATTGACTGGCTGTAACCCTCAGTGGTTTACCAGGAAATAAAAAAGAAATGATAAGAGACATTATAAACATATAAGGCAAAATCAGGGACATTCTGCAAAACCAAAGATAACTGAGACCCATGACCACACAATAATAAAATAAAAAAATAAATAAAAAAAAAAAAAAAAAAAAAAGCTTTTTGACAAGACCCTTAACAGTAAACTGGGCTAACCAAAACATAAGGTTCATGAATATTTTTCATTCTTCCTAAGACAATAAGGTTGGGCTGCACTTAACTCTGGAAGCCCATTTTCCACCTTTCTCTCTTTCCACCAAATTTCTCCCTTAAATTTCAAAACATGTTCTGCCAAGTCCATTCATCAAGGTGCACTCTCTCTCATCCACTAATGATTTCTGCCTTATTGCAAATCTTTGTCCTTTAACCAAAGAATGTGAGAAAACTGTTTATAATCAGCTGCTGGATTATACAGCAAAATACAAAATTTGGATTGATAAACAGCATGCCTTTCACCCAAATTACATCACTCACATTGCCATCTGTACACTGAGTGACCACATTTACTCCAGCATGCAGCTAAGCAAACTAACAGCTGCTATATTCTTGAATCTAAAAAGGGCATTTGATAGAGCTGAGCATTCCTTCCACTTAAATTAACCTGTATCCTATTTTGTGCAGAAGCTATATCATGGTTTCAGAGCTACCTTTATAGTATTACATTCCAACTACTCATTACCAACAATTATTCTGTAACAGGGACAATAAACAATGGGGTTTCACAAGGGCCTGTACTTGGTCCCCTTTTCTCTCATTTTCTAAATGAACTTACCTGAGATTTCGCCCTAATTGAATCCTCTATACAGTTGACATTGTCTTTACAAAAGTTTGTAAAAATCAAAACAATCTGGCAAATAAGGTATAAGTAGGCTATAAAACTGTGTGGATCTGGATCTATATTAGCATATTAACAGTAATAAATAAATAAATCAGCATATAAATAAAATCAATAAATCCTGTAATGTTTTTGGTACTGCACAAAGTCGTACTAGCTCGAGTCATTACTAAGCCCTTCTATACTACAATAAGCAACCAAAATACAGAAGACATGCTTTGGATCAAAACCTCACCTTCAATATTTACAAAGAGTCCCAATGTACTAACGTTCTTACAAAGCTTCTTAAAATGAAATGTAAACTGCTAAATAAACAAAGACTGCCACAGGAGCAGCATCAACATGAAACCAAAATGATGTTTAATGCATAAACAGCAAACACGACAATGCAGCATGACCGCTGCTAACCACAGCAAGTAAATGAAACAATAGAGCCGGTGTAGTATTAAGCGCTTTTCGTCTGCACAAATAAACAGACTTCTTCACATACTAACACACCATATGCACGGTACTTTAAATGTGATGTAGAAGTCACATGATTAAAGTTCCGCTTAGAATTAACTCCTTACTGGTTTAAATAAACCATTTCTTTGTGTCAGTGTTGCAAGTATTATGATAAAATGTCAAACATTCAACAACATTATACTACATTGTGAAGCTTTATAAACATTAAAAATTATCAATTAAAATTTAAAAGAATTAAAAAAAATTACTAAATTGTGTGAACACTGTGTAACATCTTGTTTATGTAACCCAGTAGTTTATTTGTAATATTCAGTAGTAACTCGCACTTTATATATTTGTGCGCTGTATTGTCCCAAGGTATCAGTATCTCTACCATGCTACCCGAATTTACACTTTATTCCATATGCTAAATGGATAAACAGCAGGAAAAAACTATTTATATATATATATAGTAGTAAATAAATATAGATACTCTTATTTAGTATGTTCTTATATATAGTGTATGGTATTGGTGGTGACCGTGATATACTCACGATGCCACCACCATGTACACCAGTATGTAGATTAATATAAAGAAAGGGGAAATGTTTTTTTATTTTTATTATCATTGCTATATGTTTCTACTTTGTGATTACGTCTACTATTTATCTTAACCAGTTTCTTAACTTCAATCTACAAGTTAATGAGTACAATTAATTTAAATCTGGTGACCTACATGCGTCAAGTCTTAATTGCCACAATAATTCCTTTTTCTCAAAGATGGTGGTGGCATCGTGAGTATAGCACTGCTCCTGTGGCGTTTTTTGTTTATTCAGCAGTTTACTTTTTGTTTTAAGTGGTTTCTACGTCTTTATGGCCACAGGGAGCTTGGACAATGTTTTCAACCTCTCTGGAACAGAGACTGATGAGAGAGGGAACCTCACACAACTTATTGAAGTGATGAAACATCGACTTGAGGATTTAACAGCTAGGGTTGAGTTACTTACTCAACCAGGCAACATGCAACCCCACAGCAACTTGGTAAATAACCCAAAGGGTGTGAACACAGAAAATTCACTGAGTACACCGTTGAATCAGTTCATTGGAGGTGAAAACTAGAGACTGAACATGATGGTGAATCAAAACATGGAAAACATTAACAATCAAGGAGCAGACAGTTCTTTGCAACAATGCTAAACTACTTCGGGGCTTATTGGAACCTATGACATTGCTAGTTGGCTCAGCAAGCAACCAAGCTTAGGATGCCAAAACAGAACTATCACTACAGGGAATCCAGCTGGAAGTAGTGTGAGTATCATTTCAAAACTAAAACTTTTTGACGCTAAACTACTAAAAATTAAAAAACTGCAACTAGAATTGCAGTATTTTGAAGTGTGCATTAAAGAGAGTATTGTCTCAAAGGGGCTTCGTACTTGGCAATACCCTACAGGCTTGGAACCAGGGTCTGACTTTCATAAAGACTTAATACAGTTGTTCAACACCCAAGTTTTAGAACTTTTAAAAATTATGTGTAAACATTACCAATTACACATTAACAGACTGGCTGGGGAAGCCATGGAACTAGATAAAGAAATCAAAAGGGACACTGTATTCAATCGTTATCATTACGACTATGAACGTATTTTTTCAAGTATCTCCCAACAACTAGAAGAGACTTAAAGAGACCAAGCTTAAAAAGCTTAGAAGGGATTTAAAAGAATACGAGGAGGGAATAGCTTACCCTAAACCACCCTCTTCCCAAGTATGGAACACCACAATGGGTAATACAAACTATACCTCTCAAACTAACAATGACTCAAATTTTGACAGCGAGGATATGATGTCACCAAGACCTGGGACAAGCCATGATGAGCCCTTAGATAACCCTAATATGGTTAGAAATGATAACTTTGAAAGGGGTAGTTTTCAAAATGAGCAACAATATCAGCCAAAAAACTACAAGAGTCGGAAGGGGAGGAAGCGGAACAACTACAGAGGGAACCAAATGAAATTTTACAACACACGTGCCACCAGCAACAGGAGGAGACAGCAGAGAACTTAGTAATAGCCGAACAGGTGCCTACTCCTTCAAGTTGCAAAATTATAACAAACTTGAAAGGGGACTTTAAAATTTATAGCTACATGGAATTTGCCATTGATAGCAAGTTGGTCGAACTATTTGCTAAGGGAGTCACCTTTGTCCCCTCTAATAGAGGAGACATAGCAGAGATATTATTAGATTTTAAACTTTACATCAGAAAACTGAATTTGGCAGTATTACTAGGGAACAGAACAAGTGATAGGCAAGTACATACAACCCACCAATCCACCCCCTTATCCATTTATTTGACCACATGTGCGAAATAGAAATTTGTTTAGCAACAGTGTCAACTCTATAAGTAGTGACAAAGGAACAAAGACATCAATGACCCCCCATGAGAGCCCTTGTAGATGCCCGCCAATCTATCACATAGCCTTGTGCTGAAGTCATAGATTCTATATTAAAGATCTATGCAAGCAAGGAAAAACAAATATGCAAAGACTCGTGGACATTTCTAGAACAAATTAACTCACTTGAGTTTAACGTAGACAGTAATTTTCTAACAGTAGATGTCTGTGATTTATACACATCTATTCCACACCATATGGGTATAGAGTGGGTTATCGAATTTATTAGATCAAAAGGGGCAAGTGACATAGAACAAAGATTAATTGAACAACTATTAGGCATAGTTTTGGAGTATAATTTTTTTTGCATTTGATGATATATACTTGCAAAAAATCGGGGTAGCTATGGGGTCCGCATGTGGAGGCAGTTTTGCCAATTTAGTCATGGCATACTGGGAACACAAGTTTGTCCTTGAAAATGCTCATTTAAAAACTAGTATTTCTTTTTATACACACTTCCTGGATGACAACTTCCTTATTATTATAGGAGGAAGTGAGGTAGCAAGAGAATCAGTCAAGTACTTTAATGGTACAACTGATTTTTTAAAATTCACATGTGACTACCAGGAGTTTAACATTAGCTACCTGGACGTTGAACTACATAAAGACATCCAAGGACAATACTACACAGCTAAGATTTAAAGAAAAAGTACACACTCAAATTCACTATACTAGCTCGCACCCCTTCCACCAGAAAAAAATCTGTGATTAAGGGGCAATTAGTATGGGCAGTAAGAATGATTACTATGCAGAATGATTTCATAGCAGAATGTGATAACTTGATCAACATGTTTACACATAGGGGTTACCCAATTGACTTAATCCAAAACGTCACTATCGAACTCCAAAGGAAGCGTGACAAAGGAACATACAAACCAATTTTAAATAAGGGAGCATGGTCAGTGCTAATAAATTCAGAGTTAACAACAACTCAAGTGCCATCTGAAAACACTGAGGACATTAACATCTCGCATGATTCCCCCATAATTAGAACTGGGTCTAACGCCATCATAATGAACGAAAACATCAGTTTTGTTTTAACATTTAACTTAAGAGCTAAGGAAATTATGGGCATTTTAAAAACGAACTGGCACCTATTTACAACAGATAGAGAAATTGCTCAAAAAGTAGGAGCATCCCCAGTGATTACATACAGGAGGGGTAAAAATTTAAAAAACATTTTAGAATGACAGCACAACAGTACACACAGGACTGTAGGCATGTCGAGATGTGAAATGTGTAATTACTGTAGATATACAGACATTGGAAATAAATTTTTGATTAGAGACAGAAATTACACACTTAAAAACAAATTTAATTGTAATTCAAGATCAGTGGTTTATACAGCTCAATGCCAGATATGCCCAGCTTTTTAAGAGGGCAAAACTGACAGAAGATTACGAGATAGAATTTATGACCACATGTACGCAATAAGTAGATGTAAACAAGATAATGCCTTGGCAAAACATTGTGTGGAGAACTCCAATCACTCATTCAAGTTCAAAGTAATTGAACAAATATTGGACCAGGAAAACAAGGTACAAAATATGATAAGAGGAGGCTCAAAATCTCTACTCTTAGAGAAAATGGAATTATTGTGGCAATTAAGACTTGACGCATATAGGTCAACAGGTTTAAATGAATTATAATCATTAATTTGTATAATGAAGTTAAGAAACTGGTTAAGATAAATAGTAGACGTAAGCACAAAGTAGAAACATATAACAATAATAATAAAAATAAAAAACATTTCCCCTTTCTTTATATTAATCTACATACTGGTGTACATGGTGGTGGCATCGTGAGTATATCACGGTCACCACCAATACCATACACTATATATAAGAACATACTAAATAAGAGTATCTATATTTATTTACTACTATATATATATATAAAAAGTTTTTTCCTGCTGTTTATCCACGAAGCATATGGAATAAAGTGTAAATTTGGGTAGTATGGTAGAGATACTGATACCTTGGGACAATACAGCGCACAAACATATAAAGTGTGAGTTACTACCGAATATTACAAATAAACTACTGGGTTACATAAACAATATGTTACACAGTGTTCACACAATTTAGTAAAGTTTTTTTTAATTCTTTAAAATTTTAATTGATAATTTTTAACATTTATAAAGCTTCACAATGTGGTATAATGTTGTTGAATGTTTGACATTTTATCATAATACTTACAACACTGACACAAAGAAACGGTTTATTTAAACCAGTAAGGGGTTAATTCTAAGCGGAACTTTAATCATGTGACTTCAACATCACATTTAAAGTACCGCACGTACGGTGTGTTAGTATCTGAAGAAGTCTGTTTATTTGTGCAGATGAAAAGCGCTTAATACTACACCGGCTGTATTATTTCATTTACTTGCTGTGGTTAGCAGCGGTCGTGCTGCATTGTCATGTTTGCTGTTTAGGCATTAAACATCATTTTGGTTTCACGTTGGTGCTGCTCCTGTGGCGTTCTTTGTTTATTCAGCAGTTCTTACAAAGCCATAAGCTTCCTGTAAGGTTTGCATCTTGCTCTTCGTAGAAGTCCAATGTGCTATGATCTTTCAGTTACTGCTCATTGCTCTTTTAACAATGCCACTCTGCTTTGATCAGCAGAGAATAAAGATCCTATTTTATTCATCTAGCTGTGAAAAGACACCACCACTGAATTAATCTTGAGCATAATTGACTGCAGATTTCAGGTACAGAACATTCCTTCTCGAACACCCACACTTTTAAAATTCTTCACAAAGGTTAAGTGCCCTCCACTCCTCTCTAAATTCAGCAACAGAAAATAAGGTCTTATGACCAGTAAATGTCCTCAGCCACTAAAGAGATCTTTCAGTCTCTCAGCTTGTGGGACAGCATTTTCTAAAATCAACTCAGATACCTGGAGTACCATTCCTGAGTCAATAAAGAAAACTGAAAAACTTAACGTGTAAACATGCCTTAATGAGAATCTTATTAATGAAAATAAATGCAAATGCTTTGGGGACAACAGCAGAGCTCTATAATATATTACATGCCAGATGAGGTTCTTACTACCTCCATGTTTGTCTTGATATAGCAAAACATACTATGACTTGTGGTGTTTGGTTAACTTTTCTGTGTTTCCCCTTTTCTTTTTCATGTTTTCACATATGCTTGAATCTCAGCAACAACTTAAATTATATTATTATACCTTATAAATCTTGACAAAGGGAAATGTATACAATTTTGCATACAATTCATTGCATCTGTTATAGCATCTCTTTGCACAAATCTGCATATGTTCTACGATTGTGCACAATAATGCATTTAGCAGTGTACTTTGTCCATTATGTTGCAACTGCTCTAAGGATTTTACCTGTTTCTTCAATCTGTATTTTCTGATTTTAAGAGATTTTATATTGTACATATGTTTAAATTTTGCTCTGTTTGCTTATATAATGTAAATATTATTCTTTTTGCCCTCAACACCAACAGCTAGGCTGAATGGGGGTCTGTGAATCATTTCACAAACACAGTTAATAAATGATAGTTGACAAGTAAGTAAAGGCATTATTTTCTATTATTTCTATTATTTTTTAACATTTTTAAACTGTCTGCAACTGTTTTGCTGCCTACTTTAATTTTTTATTGTCTGAGACTGTGTTTTCTTCACTACCTATTTACAGTACTTGAACAATTTATAGTAGACTTACTGAATATGGACTGTTTGGCATTTTCTGAGCACTAAAGCCAGCCATCTTACATTAAGCAGGCCCTCTTGCACCCTTGTGGCAGAAGAGTGCAGCCAAGGACCCATCTGATTTGGGGATTGTTGGAACAAGGCTCAGTCTTGGGCTTTCCAATTGGTTAGATCATTTGAAAACTGTTTTACTTAGCCGATATTTAAACACAGCATTTGCACTTAGCTGCACCCCTCATAACTAGGGTTAGTAGAGCCATGTGTAGACACACATGCACAAAAAGTCAAATTTTTCCTAGTTAACTGCTAGGAAACCCTCCTAAGCTTCCCTGCTTCTTGATGCAAAATGCAGTTGCGCACTCCTGACCAGAGAGCAACCAAGCTGTGCTTCTTGAGGTGCCAGCTCAGGTTTCTACCATTAAATGTCCCATAGATTAGTTGATTTTACTAGTTCTACAGCAGAACCTAGCCCACCTAGCCCACCCACCACCACTTATTACACAATACACCTGACATAACTGAAGGTCTGTTTCCCACCATTTCTCCAGCCAGCCTGACTGACATGGGCATCCTGAGGCAATGTAGCAATTGCCTCATGTATACAGACAACCTACTACTCCTAAAACAAGCAAGTACAATATGTGAGAGATGTACCTATACTATGAATCTGGAATCAAAGCTCTCTGTCTCTCATGTAACAACATACCAAATACCAAACAGGTTGTCAGGACCTACACTCTACCTCCCACAAATACCAAGTACACAACACATAAACCCACATACATGGAAGTACTCACTAGAAATGTACTAAAAGAGTGAAGACCTCTTAAGCACAAACTTTCTGCACACAGTACAGTCCCAACAGTACCTACTACACATAATAACATGTCAGTATTTCACCCAATAAGCCCCTAAGACAGAACATAACCAAACCAAATGTCTTGGTCGCAGGCAACTCTATAGTGAGACACATAGATGTCCCCCTCACTATGCTGGAAAAGAAGAAGGTAACAGTCAGCTGCCTGTATGGTGCCAGAATCCATCAAATCATACACACACTCAAGTCTCTTAACAACAAGTGCTGTTACGACTCTATAGTCCATGTTGGAGTGAATGACTTGAGACATACCTCACCGGACTATATGAAGAGAGACATGATGGACTTTTCAGATTATGTATCCCAGGAGGGTATGTCCCTAGTCCTATGCAGCATTCTTCCCTCGACTAGGATGATGCCACAATACAAACAAAAAATGACTTCAACTATTGGCTTAGCTTCTGGTGTTAATCCAGCAGGATCCAGTATCTGACACCCTGGGATGATATGTTCAACAGACCGTGCTGCTTTGCCAGAGATGTCTTCACCTGTCTCCTCTAGGCTTTAGGTTTCTGGCAAAGGTACTTGCCACCCCACCGTGCCCTTTTTAGGCAATGTCATAAGAACAAAATTCCTGATGTAAAAATATGCTCCAGAAACAAACTCAGAATTATGCTGAAGCACTTACTTGAAGCACTTCTCAGCCTGGAAGTTGCTGATGTCTATGCAGTGACAGAGACAAGGTTCAAGGCCTCAGACATCACCCTGGCCATGCACAGCTATAATACTTTCCACACATTCAGACCACACCACAAACATAAAAAAAAGGGATGAGGGTATAGGTCCCCCACCATGAACCATGAAAACCACACAGACTACCTGGACCTACTTGAGTCACTCTCAG
The DNA here is from genome assembly GCF_019279795.1 of Protopterus annectens. Taxonomy (NCBI): domain Eukaryota; kingdom Metazoa; phylum Chordata; order Ceratodontiformes; family Protopteridae; genus Protopterus; species Protopterus annectens. The sequence continues at coordinate 1,506,995,133 of NC_056733.1, forward strand.
TACAGCCAAGTACCCTGGTCATTGTTGAATTTAACTATCCTAACATCAGTTGGGTAACATATATGAGCACAAACAGGCTCACTCAAAGGTTCCTGGACTTTGTTAATACAAATGCTCTGGAGCAGATATTCAACACCCCCACAAGGGGCTCTAACATCATGACATAGTGCTATCCAACATGGGGGATTGCTCCACCACCCCATGTGTGAGGCCCTCCCTGGTAAAGTCAGATCATAAGGTCAGTGTTGTTTGAAGAAGTGATTGTATCTGACCCACCCTCAGGAGCAAAAAGGTTAAAACATTTCTCCAAAGTAAACTATAACCTACTGAGCAATGGCATCAATAATTTCAGACCCCCTGCCAACTCTGACAGCAATGACCCCTATACTGAGGTATACACAAATGTCCTGTATAAACACCTATATAAAAGTATAGACTCAGACATACCAGAACAGATCAAATCAAGAATCAAAACTATGCCACCCTAGTAGACATCTAGCTTAAATAGGTTACATACAAAAAAAGAAACTGCTGCCCAAAAACAGGACGGAATGGTCATAGCAAAGGAAAAACTCCCTCCAAAGCATTAACAAGCAGATTAGACATCTTGTAAAGCCCTATAAAGATAATTACTAACTAAATTAGCATCTTGAGCTAAGAAACATCACAAAGCATTCTTTAGCTACATCCCAAAATCTAAAAGGGAAGGCCCAGCTTTGTGCTGACCTAGCTGTGGACGCTAACACTTATATTGAACCTGAGGACATTGCCAACCTGCTGGTGGACATCCCCTGTCCCCAACAAACATACTCCATAACATACTTGTCACCAGACCTCTGCCTAGTATCTCCAAAAACCAGACAATAGCCATACTCTCCAAGGCCAACCACACAGACTTACTGGGACTGGACAACATCCCAGGCTGCTTATTAAATGGTTTAAATTAGAAGTTAGCAGAACCACTAAGCATGCCCTTCAATCTCTGCCTAAGAACTGGCTTTGTTCCAGCTGAGTGGAAAACAGCAACCGTAATCCCCTTGCACAAAAGGGGTCCCTAAACCGACCCCAGGAACTATAGACCCATAACCCTAACTAGCCTTATCTTCAAGGCCATGGAGAGAATCATCATGGACCTTTTCTACAAGGATATAGGTTACCTTCAAACTCTTAACCCAACCCAGTTTGGCTTCATTAAGGACAGATCTTGCCTGCTAAACCTGGTGGACTTCTTCGAGATTGTCACCAAGGCCCTTGATGAAGGAAAAACAGTTCACACTACCTGTCTTGACCTAGACAAGGCCTATGACACAATCCCTCACTCAGGCATCATTGAGAAACTCACCCAGCTGTGGATTAACCCTTACGTCACGAGATGGGTTGACAACTGGCTCACAAACAGAACACATAAAGTTAAAATTTGGGATGCCAACTCTACAAGCAGACCTGTTACCAGTGGTACTCTACAAGGATCTGTACTAGGCCCCCTACACCTACTGTTTATCTATTGTTCAGAAGTCCAGACGAAAAGAGATGGCCTGTGGCTTACCAAGTTTGCTGAGGACTGCAAAGAGGGTGCAATCATCAAATCTCCCCAAAATGTCAACATACTACAAAATGGACTTACAAAGACAAATGATCAGTGTCAAAGCCACAGACTTAAAAAAATGTAAAAAAAAAAAATGCATGATCATCCCCTTTAGAAAAGGTGAAACCCTGCTACTTAAAACATTAATAACAGCTCCATAAATTCAAACCCAGTGGTGAGCTATTTAGGAATGCAATTTGACAGCAGCCTTAACTCTGATCCTCAGGATTCCATAGTAGTTAGGAAGGCCTTCTACAGTGCACACCTCATAAGCAAGAGTATAGCATCTAAAGCTAAGGAGGTTATAACTTCCCTGTACTCAGCTCTCATATGACCAATAATAGAGTACAATGCTACCTTCTATATGTACCTCACCAGACATGTGCAACAACTAGAGAGAACTCAAAGGTTTCTCACAAAGAAAACTCAGGGCCTACAATACATGACCTACACAGACAGACTGAAGGCCCTATCACTTTACTCAGTATCATACAGACTGCTTAGAAGCGACTTGTGCCAGGCCGACATAGCAGTCTCAGACCCTGCCTTGATGAAGCTGCTGCACATCCACAAATCCAATGGGACAAGATTCACTCACTCTAGGGACCATAACCTAGCCTGTGATATTAACAGGACATCGAAAAAATGGATAAATGGTGCAAAAGAAAGCCAATAAACAAAAAAGCACCACCACGAACCAAGTAGGATAGCCTCGCTCTGTTTAATACACAAGATACCACATAAACGCAAACCACATGTAATACGATGTTTTCGTCATTAACTTCTTCAGATAGTCTAAAATATCCCACACATCCCCCTTATATATATGCCTTAATTAATCTGTGATCCAATGGGAAAACAGACATCATAAATTAAAATCCCAATGACATCTCTCACTTTGAAAATGAGTATAAAAAGCATAATTCCTTAAATACACTAATGTTAAAACATAAATAACACAAATAACACTTTGCTTAACACAAACCTCAATTGTCTGTCATTTGCTTCATATAAATACTATAGTAAATTCTTTAAAACTATACAAAACCATTTAAAAGTTTAAAAAGTGGTGTTTAACTTGGTAGCAAGTATTGTACTTTAGCTCCCCCATGTGGCTAAAACGTGTTAGTGTAAAGCAACAACCAAATTTTAGACTATCTGAAGAAGTTAATGACGAAAACGTTGTATTACATGTGGTTTGCGTTTATGTGGTATCTTGTGTATTAAACGAAGCGAGGCTATCCTACTTGGTTCGTGGTGGTGCTTTTTTGTATATTAACAGGACATGCTGGAGACACAGATATGTCTCCCAGAGGTGGTCATGTCTGTAGAGTATACTCCCAATTATTCATGTAAAACAGAACTCCTAAATGACCATATTTAAGTGTAACCTGGACAACTGGATGGGAAATCATAACTTGACACCAGGGAATTCACCTATGTCCCTCTTAAACATGGGCAGCCAATACTGATCTTAGATTCACTCACAAACATAGACTATATATCTTGGTCCATAAGGGAACAAGGGTATAACATGGTTAGGCTTGTAAAGGCCTTAGGGCCAATAGCCTAGTAACCTCCTATGGTGATCCGGTGGTGTAAGCAGCAAGAATACATTTTACTTATTGTTTTCCCTTTGCTATTCTGTTGTGTGACCAAAGATGTCGTTTACCTAATTAAGCAGGAATGGGTCAAACCACCCAAATGAGGATACAGATGGTAGACCTCCTCCTCCGCTGAAAAACAAGGCATTTTTTGATTTCTGTGATTTTGGTAAAACTGAATTTTACATTTTAAAATGCAGTTGTGATTATTTGGCTTTGATAGGCTGAATTGTGCTATAAAGCCAGTGAGCAATCTATTGACCCTTTGCCGTTACCTAATTGTTGTCTGACCTCAGAGTTGGTATATATCATTAGAAGTGGGTGTTTGATGAACACACCCCCATGTAGGGGGAGCAGGAAGGCTTTCCAGCATAGAAAAATAGTGATTATTTTTAAATCTGTTTTTCCTGTTTGCTCTTTTTATATTTTATTATAAAAGCCTGCTTTTTTTGTATTCGTCAATGACAGTTCCTTAATGACAAGACAAAAAATATGAAGGATATGAAAAATCCTTTAATTAAACATATTCTCTAAATGCTGGTCATAATTTTCTCTTTTCAGTCTTACAAGTTGTAATAGCAAATCTAAGAGGTAGTGATATCTGTTTAAGAATAGAAACAGCTGGATGCATTGGAATGGCAACTTACGTGCAGACACACCTCCTGGTCTTAACTATGTCTTCCTCCCCAACCGTCCTGAGAGGGTGGAGATTGAAATACTGAATTGTGATTAGTTGATGCTGACTTTTAAATTCTTACACTGAGGAGAAGTTACTAAATCTAATGAAAGTGCTTATCATTTAGTTTTAACACCCATTTTTAGTTATTTATTTATTACATTTTCGGTTTTAAGAACTCAAGAGTTTGTAGTATGTTTTAATTTTTTATGTGCCTTGCCGTGGTGGTTGTGATAACGTTTGCAATCCTATACATATATATGTATATGTGTGTGTGTGTATATATATATATATATATATATATATATATATATATATATATATATATATATATATATAAATATATATCTATACACACACACACACACACACACACACACACACACACACTGGATATAAAAAGTTTACACACCCCTGTTAAAATGTAGGTTTTTGTGATATAAAAAATGAGACCACAATAAATCATTTCAAACCTTTTACCGCCTTTAATATGACCTATAACCTGTACAACTCAATTGAAAAACAAATCTGTTAGGGTAAAAATATAAAAAATGTACAATAAGCTGGTTGCATAAGTGTACACACCCTTAAACTAATACTTTGTTAAAATACTTTTTTATTTAATTACAGCATTCAGTCTTCTTGGGTACAAACCTGCCATCAATTAAAGAGACTCTGGTTAACCCCAAATAAAGTTCAGCTGTCTTAGTAGGATTTTTCTGACATTTACTTAGTTGCCTGCAACAGCAAAAGCCATGGTTTGCCGAGAGCTTACAAAGCATCAAAGGGATCTCACTGTTGAAAGGTATCAGTCAGGAGAAGGGTACAAAGAAGTTTCCACAGCATTGGATATACCATGGAGCACAGTGAAGACAGTCTTCAAAAGTGGACAAAATATGGGACAATAGTGACTTTGCAAAGAGCTGGACATTCCTCCAAAATTGATGAAAAGACAAGACAAGACCTGGTCAGGGAGGCTGCCAAGAGACCTATAGCAACAGTGAAGGAGCTGCAGGAATTTCTGCCAAGTACTGGTTGTCGGCTACATGTGACAACAATCTCACATATTCTCCATGTCTGGGCTATAGAGTAGGGTTGCAAGACAAAAGCCTTTTATTACACAGAAAAGCATCCAGGCCCAGCTAAAAATTGTAAAACTATACATCAGGTCTCCCAAAAACATGAGGGAAAATATGTTATCGTCTGATGAGACCAAGGTTGAACTTTTTGGCCACAAGCAAAAACAGCACTTTGCATCACCAAAAAAAGTCCATCCCGATGGTGAAACATGGTGGTGGCAGTATCATGTTTTGGGGTTGCTTTTCTTCAGCTAGAACTGGGGCTTTAGACAAAGTGGAGGGAATTATGAACAGTTCCAAATACCAGTCACTTTTGGCCCAATAACTTCAGGTATCTGCTAGAAAGCTGAAGATGAAGAGGAATTTCACCTTTCAACATCACAATGACCCCAAGCATACATCAAAATCAACAAAAGAATGGCTTCACCAGAAGAAAATTAAAGTTTTGGAATGGCCCAGCCAGAGCTCAAACCTAAATCTAGTAGAAAATCTGTGGGGTGACCTAAAGAGGGCTGTGCACAAGAGATGCCCTTGCAATCTGACAGATTTGGAGTGCTTTTGCAAGGAAGAGTGGGCAAATATTGCCAAGTCAAAATCTGCCATGCTGATGGACTCCTACCCAAGAAGACTGAATGCTGTAATTAAATCAAAAGGTGCTTCAACAAATTATTAGTTTAAGGGTGTGAACATACAACAAAGTATTAGTTTAAGTGTGTGAACACTTATGCAACCAGTTTATTGTACGTTTTTTTATTTTTTTTATATTTTTTCCCCCTAACAGATTTGTTTGTTTTTCAACTGAATTGTACAGGTTAAAGGTCACATTAAAGGCAGAAAAAGTTTTGAAATTATTTATTGTGGTCTAATTTTTTTATATCACAAAAACATGACATTTTAACAGGGGTGTGGAAACTTTTTTTATCCACTGCATATAGAAAGAGAGACAGACACATATAAAGAGAAACAGATATGTGTGTGCACATGTGTGTGTGTGTGTGTGTGTGTGTGTGTGTGTGTGTGTGTGTGTGTGTGTGTGCATATCATACATACATACATAATATATATATATATATATATATATATATATATATATATATATATATACACACACACACACACAGAGAGATAAATGAAAAAACAATATATATATATATATATATATATATATATATATATATATATATATATATATATATACACATACACACACATACCTAGACACGATCTCTGCTTGACTTACAAATCCATGTCTAACCTAGCTCAGTTAGAAAGTCTACATCTAAAGAAATCCCAATCCCTCCACATCACACTCACCAGAGACCTCAACCTCATTACCACAATCAACAGAACAAGCTGGAGGGACAGGTTCATAACCCAAAGACTGCCCTTGCTATGGAATAGACTTCCCATACGTGTCAAACAGAGCACCTCACTAGCCCTCTTCAAGGGAAATCTTGATGAGTGGATGGGAAATAGAAAATTTACCCCGGGGATAACTCCAGTGGCTCAACTCGACAGAGGCAATGGGAACTAAGGTTGGGTGTCACGATGCCAAGGTAATCCCATGGGCTAGGCTTGTAAAGAGTCCAGGGACATTAGCCTAATACACACCTATGAACCTATATGTATGTATGTATGTATGCATATATATGTATATATATATATATATATATATATATATATATATATATATATATATATAGATAGATAGATAGATATAAATAATATACACACACAACACGCATATACATAAATACACACAAACTCATATACACTCAGACACATATAACTATATACATATCTATATATATATATATATATATATATATATATATATATATATATATATATATCTATTTTGACCCATCGAAATTACAGGTCATTGAACTGCAATTTTGTGAGTCCATTTTAGCAAAAGTGCTTTGTTCAAAAATGCACTTTTGCAAAAATCTGTTAAGTGAAGTGAGGTCGCCAGTTCTGGGAGCCTGTGGTGATGCAGTTATGGTGTTTTTTACTGCTATGTGTTGTAGATCATGGTACAGTGAGGATAAGGGAATAGTCCCTTTTCCCCACTGTAGTGCGATGTTGGACTTACTATATATAAGTAGCAGGAGTGTGGGGGACGCAGCTCCCCAGAAGTGAGGGGTGCAGGGGGCTTGCCACTCTGCTTACATGTGTTTACTGTATTTTTTTTTTTTTTTGGGTGAGTCAGTTTTTGCTAAAGTCCATATTTGAATAAATGCACTTTCTCAAAAATTGACTGGTGAAGTTCCAGTTCTGTGAACTGTAATTTCTATAGGCCAAAGTAGACCCATATATATATATATATATATATATATATATATGTATGTGTGTGTGTGTGTGTCAGTGTGTATATATATATATATATATATATATATATATATATATATATATATATATATATATATGCACTTGTGTGTGTTTATGTGTATGTATGTTGTGCACATCCAAATGTGTATTTTATATGAAATGTGTTGACAGGGATCTAACCAGAAAAGTGTAGCAAAATGAAGTAAAATTAACTTACTTTACATAGTCAAGTACCATTACATATAAGCCGTCGGGGTTTCTGCAAAGTTCATTTAAAGCAACAAACAGAACCTACTTGAAATGTGTAAACCTTTACGTACTCCTGGCCATTCTCTATTAGCCTTCTCACTTGCAAGGAAATGGAACTCACTTCCTCCCCATAGTCAGACTAGGCAAAACCCTTCTGCCTTCAAGACCCTACTCCACTCTTATCTCTCCTCTACCTGGGAATGCTGCTCTTCCCATCTCTTATAAACTTCCTCTACATTCATTTTGCAATCAAACCTTACATCTCAAAAGCTCTAGATTCCCCCTTATGTTCTTCTCTGCTTTGTCTCCTACAATCTCTACATAAAATCTTTTATTTCTTAACTCCTCAAAAATCTAATTAACCCTTCAATCTTGCAGTCTTGTTGTTTTTGTATTGATTAAATTGTGTAATAACTATGTTATTTTATGCAAAAATCTGTAATACCTCAGTTACTGTTGTCATTACAATTTCTTATATTAATAATTGTATTAACCACTCAGATATATTTTTTATGTATCTACTTGGAGCATTTCTCCCCGGCCTCCACTGAAAAAGGGCTCACTATGGCCCAATGGATTTTCCAAGTTAACAAACTATAAAAAAAAAAAAAAAAAAAAAAAAAATATATATATATATATATATATATATATATACAAATAAATATATATATATATATATATATATACAAATATATATATATATATATATATATATATATATATATATATATATATATACATACATATATATATATATATATATATATATATATATATATATATATTAGAAATACAGACAGAGAACATGCATTTCATATTTCATTTAAGCTGAATCTTTTGCTCTGGCAAAATAGTTCACTGACAATTTGACATTAAATTACTGACTGCTCTCAAAATGCAGGAATATTTTTATTATTATATTATTTGTTCTATTTTATCAGCTATCCTTCACAAATATTTAGCAATATTTTTGTCATCTGCATACTTAACATATTCAGGGACCTACTTTTCCTCTACAAGAAGTTCCATAAAAATATTATTAAGTCCAACAGAGCAGATATCTGACATTTGCAAGAAAAATGCATATAAAAATCTTAAAATGAAAATGCACAAGCCAAGGAAATATCTTGCTTGGCATTCAAAATTAGCTTTGTCAGTTTAAAAAGATTATTTATATTAATACCCCAAGGACAGGCATCCTACATATCTGAATATATTTTCTGATGACAGCAGTAGAAAGTAGGAAGTAGAATGCAAATCTGTGTAATGAGAACATACACATATGCATAAAAGAACAGCTGCATTTAATTCATATTATATTATTATTTTGACAACAAACAGACACACAAATGTATATATGTATTCACTACCTACATAAGTTACTATCACCTTTTTTTTCGCTGTTAGCAATAATTATCTGTTAAAGGAAAAGTGTAGTTTTAAGATCTAAAGACAGTATTCTAATTCAAGGAAAAGACAAAGACAGATGCTGTTTTAACATTTTAGGGATATGTGGGTGCTAGAACCTATTCCAACACTCCTTGCACATCACGTATGGAAATAATTCCTTGAAGGAATGCCGGTCTGCTGTAAGTTCTATCACAGACTCACATGTTGCATGGACAGCTAAGGGCACTTTGGAGCATCAGCAGTTCCACAAAGCATGTCTTAGGATGCGGGATGGAAACTAGAGCTTCTGGCAAAAACTCGTGCTAACACTGGAAGGACAACCAGTCTCCAAAAGGAAGTCAGACCAGCTTAAATCAAATTGGAAAAAGAAGTTGTATGAAGCAGCAGCTATGACATGTGTACCACTGCACCACCCATATTACTAATCAATGGATATGAATTCTAAGTAATACATATTAACTAAAATAAATACTTCTGTTCATATGACTTTCAAGCCAAGACTAGGTTAGCTGATAGTTTAATTTAGGATATAACCTAAAAATCTCTTATACAAATAATGCATTTGTTTGCCTGGGGCATCAGGTATGGGGGTATCTCAATGGATTTGCTTCATTAGAGCAAGGTAAAAAAAAAATTGTAATAATCTTCAGTATATTCTATACATTTAAGTATCTCTACTACCTAATCCACAAATTATAAGGAAGGCTAATGATCATAAAATGTAGTAGAAGTCATTGCTGGACCCTGGGCTGTAATCATATCATCAAAAAATATTATAGGTGGCAAAACTGTGGTGATAGGAAAGATATATTTATTGTATGTTAGCAGAATTACATTATATTATAAAGTCTATAATATGTAGACTTTCACCAAAAAAAATTCAATAAAATTGTGATGAATTGTTCTTATACAGAATTAAGACATCTCTTGTTTCGGTCATATAGATTGTATGTGACTGACTGACTTTCTGCTTTTAGAAAATAGAACTTGCAGTAATAAGTTTTGATTGGTTGAAACTGCCAAACTAATTTGCAGATTATAAAAAAAAGTGATAAAAATAAACAAAGCATCATAGACAAATAACAAGAAAAATCAAGGTACTCAAGAATTCATTGTACTGCTATTGACATGTATGTGACTGTGTGGGCATGTTTATATGCGTTGACATGTATGTGACTGTGTGGGCATGTTTATATGCGTATTTCATGATCAATGAAAGTTTCATCAGAAGTCTTTGCAATAAAAACAAACAAATGACATGCTATATGTCAAGACATATACACTTCTCTATGCTAATACTTATCACACAGCTGCATAAATACCTTGTTTTAAGACTGGATAGCATTATAGTAGTAAAGGGAAACTGATGAAAATTGTGCTTTTAGCTATATTGTATGCATGGGGCAAAATTTAAAGAGATACATACATTTCTTAACTGTGATATTGGGTGTAGGCAACTATAGAGGCTGTATGTAGAAGAAATGGATGATTGTTCCTACGTCCCTCAGCCCATCTAATAGATGCTGGCAGAAAAGAAGAGGGATGTTATGGCATTACCCTGCTCATCTACACCTGAGGTAGGATAGTGTTATATGTTTCACTGAACAGGCAGACTAACTGTCGTTGCTCTTTTGAAACAGGGATACATGGTGAAGTCTGGTAAAAATGAATGAAGAGCACTGAGGCTTACATCACTCCCTGGATTTGTTACTCCTTCTACTCCCTGGAGCTTGTTACTCCTCCTACTCCCTGGGGTTTGTTACTCCTCCTACTCCCCGAGGTTTGTTACTCCCACTACTCCCTAGGGTTTGTTACTCCCACTACTCCCTGGGGTTTGTTACTCCCCCTACTCCCTGGGGTTTGTTACTCCTCCTACTCCCCAGGGTTTGTTACTCCTCCCGCTCACTGGGGTTTGTTACTGCTCCTTTTCATATATGAATAAAACACCAGTCACTGGGACTTCAGTAAGGTACTGTGAGGGCATGTAGTCTTTACGTGTAACACTTGCCATATCATCTTTGAAATATATTATTTTGCTAGATTATCTGTATTCTCAGGTATGTGTATTTTTTTTTTGTTGGAAGCTTTTTGATTATTATTATTAACATTATTATTATTATTACTTCTATTTTAATTTTACTATACAATTCTCAACTCTACCTCTGGTTTTATTGATATAGAGGAAGGCATATACAGATCTTGTTGTTCAAAGTCTTTTAGTATAGATGACATAAATTAGGCATTTTAAATCATTTTCATTATACCTTCTTCTTTTGGCTTTTTCCCGGTTAGGGGTCACCACAGTGGATCATCTGACCGCTCATGATTGGCAGTGGATTTTTACAGTGTCGAGTTGCCAGCCCGGCACCCAACCTTCCACAGAAGGCACACACACTCACACCTAGGGCCAATTTAGAGTGTCCAATCCACCTACTGCATGTCTTTGGGATGTGGGAGGAAACAGGAGCACCCGGAAGGAACCCACACGACCACAGGGAGGACATGCAGACTCCGCACAAAAGGCATCCCAGCCAAGAATCGAAACAGAGAACCTCTTGCTGTGAGGTGGCAACACTAACCGCTGCACCACCATGGCTGCCCATTTTCATTATACATTATAGGGTATTAAATGAAAATGGCATTAGAAGTAAGAGTTTGTTAATTCTGCAAATGGGTTTTATTTTTGCTTTCTAACACACACACAGACATACAGATACACACACACATTTTGTGTGTGTGTGTGTGTGTGTGTGTGTGTGTGTGTGTGTGTGTGTGTGTGTGTGTGTGTGTGTGTGTATAATTATATTACTAAAAGCCAATGTGCACTTACCATGTTGGCACATCAACAACATACTTACCTGACACCCAACACTGACAAAACTATACCAATCATAAAACAAAGCAAGACCATCTTAGGTTCACAGGTGTGCACTAGGTGAACAACCAGTTAGGCGTTTTTAATCTTAGCCATGCATCCCGAATCTCTGACAAGTTCTGATACCCTTGAAAAGTGTAAGCAGGGACTTGGGAAATGAAACATTTACATGCTGCCTGTGTACATTATAGGGTCATAGGTTCATAGATTGGTACTGGGCTATCTGCCCGAAGGCAAATATTAGCCCAGCCATGTTGTGCGGTATTCACCGCCCCTTTAGTAGTTCCCTAGACCCTTGTACTAGCAGCTAGTACCCTTGGCCCCTATCTAGTAGTGCTGTTGGTGTGATCCCCGGTGTGAACTTTCTGTTACCCATCCACTCATCAAGGTTCCCCTTGAAGAGTGATAGTGAGGGGCTCTGTCTTATGTAGATCAGGACCTTGTTCCATAGTAAGGGAAGTCTCTGCGAAGGGAATCTATCCTTCCAGCATGTTCTGTTCATTGTTGTGTTGATGTTTATATCCCTAGAGCATGTAGCTCAAGTAGATTTGGTTTTGCTAAGATGGAGCATGTTTAACAATTCTGGGTTGGACATGGATCTGTACGTAAGACAGAGATCGCCTCTGAGAAAGCGGTATGCAACAGAGAACAGTCTTAGCTTTTTCAATCGTGCTGCATAGGGCAACTGTTTGAGGCCAGTAATCCTCTTGGTTAGGTACCTCTGTGGTCTCTCCAGCTGCTGGAGATGTCTAGTCAGGTACATTCCAATTGGTGCATTGTACTCAATAATGGGTCTGATGAGGGAAGAGTAGAGGGGCACCATTACATCCTTAGATCTTGATGCAAACCCTTTCGTGATCAGATGGGTCACATAGAAAGATTTTCTAACCACTTTGGCAACATAGTTATCAAAGGAAAGCTGACTATCTACTTGGGTCCCTAGATCCCTTATTTCTTCTTCAGATTTCAGGGGATTACCTCCTATGTTGTAGGTTGCAGGTACTCTGTTTTTTTCCAAAGGGGATTACTACACATTTTTTTACATTTAGCTTGAGACCACGGCTTTGACACCATGCATCAGTCTCATTTAGGCCCTTCTGGAGGATCTCCATGTCGGCCGGAGACTCTATTATAGCACCCACTTTGCAGTCGTCCACAAACTTAGTCAGCCACAGCCCTTCCGTGCTTGCCTGTACTTCTGAGAAGTATATGCCAAACAGGAGGGGCCCCAGGACAGAGCCCTGAGGCACACCACTCATTACTGGTCTGGATTCGGACATAGATCCCGCTACTCTTACTTTATGGGATCTGTCTGAGAGCCAGTTTGTGATCCATCTTGTGACGTAAGGGTTTATGCCCAGGCTTGTGAGCTTATTAATACCTGAATGGGGAATGGTGTCAAATCCTTTAGCAAGGTCAAGGTAAGCCATGTGTACCTCCTTTCCCTTATCTATAGCCTGAATAACTGTCTCAAAGAAATCCACCAGGTTCAGGAGACATGATCTGCCCTTGACGAAGCCGAACTGTGTGGGGTCCAGCGACTGGAGGTTCCCAATCTCTCCATTTATGAGTTCCATAATGATTCGCTCCATAGCCTTACAGATCAGACTGGTCAGGCTTATTGGTTGGTAGTTCCCAGGGTCAGTTGTGGCCCCACCCTTGTGCAGAGTGACCACTGTTGCCATGCGCCATTCTATGGGCACATATCCTGTGGAGAGGCTGAGACTGAACAGGGTATTAAGATGCGGGTTTAATTCCTTTTGGAGCTCACGTATGACACAGCCTGGGACACCATCTGGTCCCATGGAGGCAGTGTTTTTAGTTTTAGATACAGCCTTGTTAACCAACATATCAGTAATAATTGGACTTACAAAATCCCCTGTAATGGTAATAGGCCCTGTAGGTGGTAAGGGGGGGGGGGGGGGGATTTGCACTGAACCTGTCAACCAAGATGTTGGCAATGTCAGAAGGGTCAGTGTATTTTGTACTAGCTCAGAACAGACCTGAGAGTTGCCATTTAGGTTTGTGACGTAGCCATAGAAGGCCTTATGGTTATCCTTGGCATCCTTGGCAACTTTCTTTTCAAAATTAGCTTTAGTTGACTTGATGAGGGCCCTCAATTTCTTACTAATGCTGATCAGGGATGATTTTTCTACTTGAAATTTGGCCTTTTTTTGTATAAGTCTCCTCCTTTTATTGTACAGTTTGCTTATGGCTGGGGTCCACCAGACTGGTTTCTTCTTGCTTGAGGAAGGAGTCTTGTTTTTTTTTTTGGGATAGCACAGTCCATGCAATCCTGAAGATGCATACAGAGTGCCTTGGTGTAGGATTCCGCATCCTGGATATCATTAACCTTCTGCAAGGGAATAGTGAAGCTTTCCACTTTGGATGCAAGTAGTTTGAAGTTTGCTTTGGAAAGGTTTTTGACTATGGTTTCTTTGGCTGGGGGAGGTGGAGGGGTGAGGATGTCCAGGGTTATCAGTTTGTAGTCGGATCTGACCAAGGAGGGAGTGATAATGGGTGTGGTACAATGGGCGCCCATATTTGTGATGATTAAATCCAATATGTTGCCCCCTCTAGTGGGGGAACATACTAGTTGTTCAAGGGCATTTGAATTTATAAATTCTATGAATCGCTGAGCATAGGAGTTGGAACATTGGTAGTTCGCCCAATCTATACCAGGGTAGTTGAAATCGCCCAAGATTATGGTGTTGGGTAGGACCTTTATATTTTCCAATGTCTCAAGGAATGCAGAGTGAGCATCTTGGGACATGGTGGGTGATCTATAACCGGCTACAACTTGAAATGTGGTTTTGCCTGCTGATAGTTGCACATGGATGATCTCTGGGACATCATGCTGCGCTACTAATCTGGAGATATGGGTATCCTTGATGAATATGGATACACCTCCACTCTTTGTACTGTGATCTGGTAAGTGAGGCCGGAAGGTATGACATGAATTGTAACCTGGCAGTGCTGGGGTGCTCTCTTGAGCCTTGAACCAGGTTTCCGTCACTGCACAAACATCGATTTTCTCCATGCTGAGGAGAGCCTCGAGTGTGTGCATTTTGAGGTTGAGACTTCTGGCGTTGAGTAGCATTACCCTTAGTTTTTGGTTACCTGTGCTGGTTACGGTGGTTGGTTTGTCCTTTGAGCCTTGCCTATAAAAGGCAATATGGGGACGGCAAGAGCCTTGGCCAGTATTCGAAAACCTAGGGGTGACAGGTGCAACCCATCTCTGGCAAAACAGCGAGGCTTGTCTATCATGTCATCCCAGGCAGACAGACACTACATTACATTACAGACGTAGGTGCCAAAACAGGGAGGAATTTCCCATTTCCCATCCATTTCTCCAAGTTACACTTGAATTAGGTTAGAGAGGAACTAGCTTCACATGGATGGGAAGCCTATTCTAGAGAAGGGTGTAGCCTCTGGAATACATACCTATCTTTCCATCAGATCCAATTTATATCATAGGGCATGGTTTCAGTCCTTAGAACTGCTAATTATGATGCTGTTTGTTTTGTGGCTATGCAGGAGGTCTATCAGAGTGGGGTCTAACAATGCCTTGAATGCCAGGCATAGATCTCCTCTCAATAGCCTGTAGGAGACAGAATGCAGGAATAAGGCTTTGAGTTGGTCTGCATAGGACAGATTATTTACAGTGGATATAAAAAGTGTACACACCCCTGTTAGAATGCCAGGTTTTTGTGTTATAAAAAAATGAGACCACAATAAATCATTTCAAAACTTTTCCCAACTTTATTGTGACCTATAACTTGTATAATTCAGTTGAAAAACAAACAACTCTGTTAAGGGAAAAAATATAAAATATAAAAACCATACAATAAGCTGAATGCATAAATGTGCACACCCTTAAATTAATACTTTGTTGAAGCACCTTTTGATTTAATTACAGCATTCAGTCTTCTTGCATAGGAGTCTATCAGTATGGCACATCTTGACTTGGCAATATTTGCCTACTTTTCCTTGCAAAAGCTTTCCAAGTCTGTCTGATTGCAAGGGCATCTCTTGTGCACACCCATCTTTAGGTCACCCCACAGATTTTCTATTGGATTTAGGTCTAGACTCTGGCTGGGACATTCCAAAACTTTAATTTTCATCTGATGAAGCCATTCTTTTGTTGATTTGGATGTATGCTTGGGGTCATTGTCGTGTTGAAATGTGAAATTCCTCTTCATCTTCAGCTTTCTAGCAGACACCTGAAGGGTTTGCTCCAAATGTGACTGGCATTTGGAACTGTTCAGAATTCCCTCCACCATGACTAAAGCCCCAGTTCCAGCTGAAGAAAAGCAACCCCAAAGCATGATACTGCCATCACCATGCTTTACCATAGGGATGGTGTTCTTTTGGTGCCAAACGTACCTTTTGGAATTGTGGCCATAAAGTTCAACCTTTATCTCATCAGACCATAACACATTTTCCCACATGCTTTTGGGAGGCTTGATGTATTGTTTGGAAAATTTTTAGCCGGGTGTGGATGTTTTTCTGTGTAAGAAAAAGCTTCAGTCTTGCAACCCTACCCATAGTCCAGACATATGGAAAATACAGGAGATTGTTGTCACATGTAGTACACAGCCAGTACTTACCAGAAATTCCTGCAGCTCCTTCAGTGTTGCTGTAGACCTTTTGGCAGCCTCCCTGATCAGTTTTGATCTTGTCTTTTCATCAATTTTGGAGGGATGTCCAGTTCTTTGCAACATCACTGTTGTCCCATATTTTCTCCACTTTTTGATGACTGCCTTCACTGTGTTCATGGTATATCCAATGCTGTGGACATTTTTTAGTACTCTTCTGCTGACTGATACCTTTCAACAATGAGATCCCTTTGATGCTTTGTAAGCTCTCTGTGAATCATGGCTTTTGCTGTTGCAGGCAACTGAATAAATGTCAGGAAAATCCTACTAGAACAGCTGAACTTTATTTGGGGTTAATCAGAGTCTCTTTAATTGATGGCAGGTGTTTACTCAAGAAGACTGAATGCTATAGTTAAATCAAAAGGTACTTCAACAAAGTATTATTTTAAAGGTGTGCACACTTATGCAACCAGCTTATTGTACATTTTTTATTTTTTATATTTTTCCCCTAACAGATTTGTTTGCTATCCCATTGAATTGTACAGGTTATAGGTCACTTTAAAGGTGGGAACAGTTTTGAAATTATTTATTTTGGTCTAATTGTTTATATCACAAAGACCTGACATTTTAACAGTTTTGTGTATACTTTTTATATCTCCTGCTCATCTTGTATTCCTTTAGTGCTTTGAGTTGATATGCATAGGACATATGTACATCCTGTATTCCCTTAGTGAAGACCCTCTGTAGATATTCCAGTTGCTAGATGTGCCTGGTTAGGTACATGCCAGAGGGGACATTGTACTCACTGCCAGGTCTGATAAATGCTGACTACAATGGAACCATGACCTCCTTTGACCCAGATCTCATACTTTGAACTCAACGAGGAATTAAACCCACAGTTAGGACAGCTGTTTAATCTTAGTCTCACCTCCGGATACGTACCCAGGGAGTGGCGCACAGCGACTGTGGTCCCACTCCACAAAGGCGGTGCCTCCACCGACCCTGGAAATTACCATCCCATTAGCTTGACAAGCCTTATCTGCAAAGCCATGGAGAGGATCATAATGGATCTCATAAATAAAGACATAGGGAATTTGCAGACTTTGGATCCAACCCAGTTTGGCTTTGTCAAAGGCAGATCATGCCTTTTAAACTTGGTTGACTTTTTCGAAACAGTCACCAAGGCCATTGACGAGGGAAAGGCAGTCCATACAGCCTACCTAGACCTGGCGAAGGCTTTCGATACAATACCTCACTCGGGTATCATTGAAAAACTCATCAACTTAAATGTAAACCCATACATTACAAGATGGGTTGCAAACTGGCTGAGTGACAGAACCCACAGGGTCAGAGTTGCTGGCGCCATGTCAGACTCAAAGCCTGTCACAAGTGGTGTCCCGCAGGGCTCAGTCCTGGGCCCACTCTTGTTTGGCATCTACTTTTCTGAAGTACAAGCAAACACAGGAGGGTTATGGCTGACAAAGTTTGCAGATGACTGCAAACTGGGCCGTAGTTGAAAACACATCCGACACAGATATCCTTCAGAAGGGTCTCACAGAAACGGATAACTGGTGCCAGAGCCATGGCCTTAAGTTAAATGCCAAGAAATGCATAGTCATACCCTTCGGGAAAAATAAGGTTACCCCTAGCTACCATATAGGTGGCAATCCCCTGAACACAGAAGAAGTTATTAGGGACCTGGGAACCCAGGTTGACAGTAGCCTTTCATTCGACACTCATATTGCTAAAGTAGTTAGGAAGACCTTCTACATTGCCCACCTTATCATGAAGGGATTCACATCTAGATCAAGGGAAGTCATAGTCTCCCTATACTCATCACTCATCAGATCAATGATCGAGTACAATGCCCCATTCGGAATGTATCTGACCCGACACTTGCAGCAGCTGGAGAGGCCACAAAAGTTCCTCACCAAAAGGATAAAGGGTCTCAAAAATCTGTCTTATGCTGCCCGACTGAAAGAACTCCAGTTATATTCAGTTGCTTACCGCTTGCTCAGAGGTGACCTATGCCTGACATACAAGGCCATGTCAAACCCAGATTTGATGAACATGCTTCATCTCAAAAAATCTAGATCCCTCAGAGCCACAAGGGCGGGAGACTTAAACCTCGACACGGTTATTAATAGGACGTGCTGGAGGGATAGATTCATCACCCAAAGACTCCCTATGCTGTGGAACAAAATCCCGGTTTATGTGAGGCAGAGCACCTCGCTGGCCTTGTTCAAGAGGAATCTTGACCAATGGATGGGAGATCGCAGATACACCCCAGGGGTTACCTCAGTGTTACTGCTCGACAGAGGCACAGCTAAATAATAGACATAGTTTCTCCAAACTAAAGGGGTGGCGTAAGCCACAAAACTATGGGCTAGGCTTATAAATGCCCTCGGGCAGATAGCCTAGTATGAACCTATGAACCTATAAGTTGCACAACACAGAAATGGAACCATGACCTCCTTTGACCCAGATCTCATACTTTTCTTTAGAAGTTGCACAACACAGAATTGGAACCATGACCTCCTTTGACCCAGATCTCATACTTTTCTTTAGAAGTTGCACAACACAGAATTGGAACCATGACCTCCTTTGACCCAGATCTCATACTTTTCTTTAGAAGTTGCACACCACAGAATGATTTTCAGTTCACCACAGTTAAAGGCTAGATTACTGTTTATGTGTATCCCCAAGTTCCTAAGTACTGGGTCAACTCTTAGGGGTATGTTGTCAATATGAGAGTTACCAGGTCTGGTAAACTTCCCACATGATACTATTTTGCATTTATTAGCATTTAGTTTTAGTCCATAGCTGTGACACTAGTTATTTGGCTTGTCAGCCCTTCTTGTTGAACATTAGAGTCAGTGAAGGATTCTATGCATGCTCCTAATTTGCAATTGTCTGCAAATTTGGTCAGAAAGAGGCCCTTTCATTTGTCTTGACTATACAGAAATAGATGCTATAAAGGAGCAGTCCCAGGACCAAACCTTGAGAGACTCCGCTGGTGACTGGCCTCTTTCTGGAGGTGATCTACCCAGTTCTAACTTCCTAGCTCCTCTCTGTGAGCCATCTGGCTATACATCGGATGAGATAAGGATTCATACCTTACCTCCTAAGTTTGTCAACGATGCCTGAGTAAGGCATTGTGTCAGATGCCTTGACCAGGTCAAGGTAGGCAGTGTGAATTGTTTTGCCTCATCCATTGCTTTGGTTGAGTAGGCATGACCTGCCACTGACAAAACCAAACTGGGTTGGGTCTAGTGTCTGCAGGTTTCGTATGTCATTATTGGTCATTTCCATGATAATTCTTTCCATGGCTATGCATACGAGACTAGTGAAGCTTATGGGTCTGTAGTTTCTATATTCTGTACATCACCCACCTTTGTGAGTGGGATGATGGTTGCTGTTTTCCACTCAAGAGGCATGAAGCCTGTTTAGATGCTACAGTTAAACAGTGATTCCATATGGCCTGACAAGTCATGTTTTATGTTTTTTATAAGGCACCCTGGGATATTTATGGGGCCCAATAATGCAGTATTCTTGGCCTTAAAATGAACACTGAGGACCTGTTCCCTAGTGATAATAGAAGGAGTTATATGTGGTGATATTCCCTGAGGGGATACACAGGAACATTAGAGCTGAATATGTCTGCCAGAATGTTTGCTATATCTTCTGGCTCAGTATAGGTGGCTACTTTTAGAATTCGGGAAACAATTTCAGTAAAATGCCTAATGCAAAGGTACCTATTTCCAAGATTTGTGAGGCACAATGCACATTAAATGTTCAGTCATTTGTGGTAGTTGCTAAGCTATCTTGTTTGGCTTTCACTAAACCAAGTGACAATAACTGCTGGAAAAGAGTACAGATTTAAGATTAGGATACAGGACGTGTACTTAGATTTACAAAGCTTCATTCATACAGTAGCAGTCACAGTATATATGTGGGAACGTATATGCATAAAGGGAAAGGCAGTAAAGGCCCTTGTATCTGCAAATGTGCATTTCAGGCAAAAGCAGAAAGATGTAATGGTTACTTAAAGGATGGTCTCTTACAACTGGCCCCACCTGAGGGGGAACAACTAAGCCAGTTAATAAATGAAAAGGCAGGCATTAGCTGGCACAGGAAGAAAAGTAACCTAGAAAGTAAACAAAGGTGATTCGTTTTTGATTGATACAGGATAATAATCCACAGTGAGAATTAAAGCTTTTCTGCCTGTAAAGCAATGTAATAGATGTTCCATTTCATGTGTATTTACTGAACAATTTTGTTTCTGAAGGAAAAAAAGGCTATCTTTTTGGTATATTTCTCAACAAACAAATGTAAAAGTATTTAAAAAAAACATGATAGCAGGATATGATGAACACAAAACACTTCTTAAGCTGCAGCTGTCCACAAAATAATTATTTTTTACAGCTACACCCTGCATTTTTCTGCATGGAAAAAATAGAAAATGTTATTTTTTATGTTAAGCACTTGTTGCTATAATGCATGCATAGTGCAGTGGCACAGTAATTGAGTAACTAATTGTGATGCCTTAGAGTGCTTGGTTCTCAATCTGGGTAGCTAACAGACTGCATGTCATCTATTTTTGTTTGCTCATCTTTGTAAGTTGCTCTGGGCTCCTCATGAACTACAAAAGAGGGCTGCATGTGCAGTGGAGAAGGCACAGAGGACTGGATGCCTTGTATATCTGCACACATGTGTTTGGCTTTGAGTCCTGTGACAGTGTTGTCCATTTTTCTCCCTTGTGCCCCATGAGTCCTACCATGGGTCCAGTCTTTCCCATGACTTTTAGTTGGATACATTTGCAATTGGAGAATGAAGCAAACAAGGAAGGTATGCTTGTCCTCAAGCACATTATGTTCTTACAAAAACAAAACATGACATTTCATATCTTATAAGGAAAACAATTTAGACATTCCACATATATTTTTCATAAATGCAAATATAGACTTGAGATACAGGAAAAAGTGTGTGTGCACATGTGCACTCAGGTGGATATTTGTGTGAATGTGTGTGCTATCTTTCATTGAATTTCTTTTGGCTTTTTGTAGCACTCATGTTAAATACATTTCTGCAGCATCCCTAAATAAGTAACCCCCCCCCCCTTTACTCCTCCAGTTGGGCTTAGATCAATAAAACTAGAGTACTAATTACCTGAATAAGTGAATAATTTAGTGAATACCTTGTGTCTAAATCATATTTAAATAGGATCCAAAAGGGACCAAATGCAGCCATATTCTGCAATCCACAGTGCTATAGAAGTAGTCACTCTACATTATACTGTTTCTGTGTCATATGAAAGGATACAAGTACTTTTAATTATAATGCCTACAGGGAATAGAGATAATATGGCAAATTTTATCATTTTAAAAAAATTCATAAGTACAGCTAATCTTTAATTTTCTGAAGCTTTCAAAATGTATGACATGGGCTTTATTCAAACAAATTGAAACTATTCTAATACTGTTCTGAGGCCAAACAGAATACATTAAATCCTTTTGAAATGAAAGACATAATTTTATCTTAATGCTGCAAAAAAGTTCAGAGCTAAACCATGTGTTTAGCTTGTGCAAGTCCACGTGTACAGTTTCTACTTATCGAAAATGCTGCAGAAGGCATGGGAAATTCAATTAGAGAGACTTTCCGGAAATATAATTCATTACTGGTACTTCCTTTAACTATCAGAGTATGAAAAAAAATGTTGTTGTATATTAAATCACTTTTTCCACATATGTAAGGAAACATTGGTATTAACTGAGGGTTTTGGAATATGGGATATATATGATTATGATATTTAGAAGAAAACAATGCATTGTGCTTGTAGGCCAAATATCTTCCCCACTGATGCTACTTTGTTTATAATTATTTCTTACTCTATTTATTGTTTTATTTCTCATAATGATGTCTTTTAGCAGTTATATTTCTAGAATTGTTTACACATATCTATACACTGAGAGGAAAAACAACACATTCCTTATAAAAAAAGTTTGTATAAGCATATATTGTGTGAATACCATAAACTAAGAATAGTGGGAGTGCCATGTGAGGATATTTCATTATAAAAGAAACGGAATAACATGATTACTGCATATAGCACCAGTGTATGCAATATAGCATTCTTCAGTTTATTTTAAGGCATGCCCACTTTATGAAATATTAAGATCTTTGCAACATTATCATTAATGTATTATTATATTTTAAACTACTTTTATTACTGTTATCAAATAAAAAAGTGACAAACTGTTAGCATAAGAAAATATAGTTTTATTTTTCAATGACGGGCCATACTGTACTGTTACCTTACACAGTTACTAACATTCTACACCACTATCTTGGAGGAGGACTGCAAAACTGTTTTACTTTACATGGTCATTAAGGTACAGCAACAAAGTATTTTCTTCTAGTTTTTGAAAATGAGGAGAGGGTGATTTTACGGGTCACAGTTTGAGCTAAAGCTTGAGTTACAGAAACCATGTTATCCTGTTGTTACAGCAAATGTGTTAATGCTCTGGTGTGTGTTGTGTACCATCAAACAAGCTTGAGAACTGCAACTGAAGAGCATGATCAGTGCGCCATAAGGCCGCAGTGTCATTTCCAAAACATTAACATTCCTAGAAGAAGAAAAGAGAGTAAAAAATAATTTCCTTACCTCAAAAGATGTCCATTCTTAGAGTAGGGATGGTGACAAAGGGCAAGGGTCTAGTTATGATATATTTATCGCAGTATTCCTTCCAATGGCTGCTTTGTGGGAACTGGATTCCCAGTTACCTAGCAGAGAATTAAGGATGTCAGTTAATTATGATAGCTTGTCCCAGGAATTATTTGTGTCAATGCAGCTGGAATACAGAAAGTACATATTATTAAGTGCATTTCAATAGATTTTCTTGTCACCAGGAGACAATCAGCCTAAGCTGCTGTTTTAGTACATTCACATTCAGACTCCTGCCCATCCCTATTTCCCTTTTCCTCAGCTCCAATTTATCCACATCTTTCTTAATGTTTCCACGGATACAGTCTCCACTGACCAATCTTGTTGTTCCATTCCATGCAAAAACAAGTATCCATGAGAGGTACTTTCATGGATCCATGGAGAATAGATGGTGCTTATAGACTATCACATTTTCTCCATTCCCCTACCTTGCTCACCTATGTCAGACATATGTTCTTCCCACCAGAGTAACATGGACCTATGCACTCATTTTATGTTCTCCGTGTTTACACTGGTATCCAGTAAAATGAGCTTTAGCTCCTCTTGCTTCTGATTATATCCTTCACCTTCCATCACATACATCCTATAGATGTCCTTATTGCATAATCCTTCAAGCATCCTAACATCCCTTTCTTATATGGCCTTCAGAACTGCATGCAATACTCAAAATATGATCTGATCTGGTTACAGTGTAATGAGATCATTGTCATTTTGCATTTGAAATCGGCTCCTTTGTTGATACAACTCAATATTCCATTGTCTACTGCCAGTGCCTTCCCAGTTTGCCTCCAGTGATCCAGTACAGGTGTGATCAGCGCTTCCAGAACTTTGTTTCTTGCTCAGCTGCTATCACATCTGTTCATTGCAGCTAATACTTCACACCAGGATTACTGTGGCAAAACCTGGGAATCTTGAGGCAATATTACAACTGCCTCATGTACACAGACAACCCTCTCCTCCTCCCAATAAATTCCAACACATGTGAGAGATGCATCCATATAGCCAAACTGGAGGCTAAGCTCTCTCAACTCAGTACTGGCGTAACCAGTCAGGAGGAGAAGGAAACCACACTCAGTTCAATTCCAGTCTCACATAGACCTACCACGACAGCAGACCAAACACATAAACACACAAAAACATACTCGGAGGCTCTAAATAAAAATCTGCCTAAGCAGCAGAGACCTCCAAAGCAGAAACCCAAGCAACCGCTACCCCAAAACAAAACACGTGCAGCACATAGCTCACAAAGCCAGTGTGCCGAACAGTCACAGCCCTTAAGGCTAAACAACACACCTGATACACTTGTAATAGGTGACTCTATCATCAGGCACACTGACGTCCCGCTCACCAGGCTGAACAAGGAGAAGGTCACGATGAGCTGCCTGTCGGGCGCTAGGATCCGCCACATAACACAAGCACTCAGGTCACTCCAAGGCAAGTACAAATATGACTCAGTCATTGTCCATGCTGGTGTGAATGACCTGAGACGTACCTCCCTGGACTACATGAAAAGAGACATAGAGGAGCTCTCTGAGCATGTGGCCCAGGCCGGTATGACCCTGACCTTGAGTAGCATCTTACCCTCACCAAGATTGATGCCACAATATGAAGACAAGATGATCAATTTCAACAATTGGCTTAATTATTGGTGTCATTCAAAGGGGATCCAATGCCTGTCAGACTGGGATGACATGCTCGACAAGCCACGATGCTTCGCTAGGGACGGCCTGCACCTGTCACCCCTGGGCTTTCGGATATTGGCAAAGGCTCTTGCTACCCCCATAGTGCCTTTTTTAGGCAAGGCTCAAAAGACAAACCCACCTCCATAGCTATCACAAGGGATAAGAAACTAAGAGTAATGCTACTCAATGCCAGAAGTCTAAACCTCAAGATGCACGTTTCGAAACTCTCCTTAGCATGGAGAAAATCGATATCTGTGCAGTAACAGAAACCTGGTTCAAGGCTCCCGAGAGCACTCCAGCACTACCAGGTTATACCTCATACCATGCTTTTCGGCCCCAAAACTTGGACCGACCCACAAAAGGAGGGGGAGTATCAATATTCGTCAAAGATACCCACACCTCCAGGTTGGTGGCACAGCACGAAGCATCAGAGACTATCCATGTGCAACTAACAGTGGGTAAAACTGCCTTCCAGTTTATAGCCTGCTACAGACCACCCTCCTTAACCCAGGAACCCCACTCGGCCTTCATGAGAACACTGGAAAATATGAAGGTCTCTCCAAACACCATTATATTGGGCGACTTCAACTACCCAAACATAGACTGGGAGCATTACTCTAGCTCCAACACCCTAGCCCAAAGGTTCCTAGAATTTATAAACTCAAATGCTACGGAACAACTTGTTACCACTCCCACAAGAGGGGAAAACATACTGGACCTGATCATCACCAACATGGGGACTCTATGCTCCAGACCAGAAGTGTATCCCTCACTGGTAAGATCAGACCATAAACTAATCTCACTGGATGTTCACATCCCAGCACCACCCCCTGCCCAGAAAACCACAGTGAAAAACTTCTCTAAAGCAAATTTCACACTCCTCAAAACTGAGGTGGAATCCTTCAAAGCCCCCGGGCCTGTGGAAAATACAGCCCAGACCGCAGAATCCTTTATAAACACATTCTATGAACACCTTCAGGAATGCATGGATCATGCGATCCCAAATAAAACCAAGACCCAATCCTCCAAAGGCAGACGTCCTGTCTGGTGGACCCCAGCCATAAACAAGCTATACAATAGAAGGAGGAAGCTACTAAATGATAGAGCAAAATTCCAAAAAGGGAAGGCATCTCTGATCAGTATTAGCAAAAAACTACGGGCACTCATAAAATCGTCTAAGGCCAGCTTCGAGAGAAAAATTGCACAGGACACTAAGGATAATCACAAGGCTTTCTTTAGTTATGTTAGGAACCTGGGTGGTAATTCCCAGATATGCTCAGAATTAGTCCAAAATGACAAAAAATACACCGAACCCACAGACATTGCCAACATCCTAGCTGACAGGTTCAGCGCAACCCCCCCCCTCCCCACCAAAAGGGCTAATATCTATTCCAGCAGAGTGCTGCCCCCCTGACATCTCGGATGCTCAGGTAAGAGCCGTCCTCTCCAAAGCAAAAAACACAGCATCAATGGGACCAGACGGTGTCCCGGGCTGCGTCCTACATGAACTCCAAGAAGAGCTAAACCCAAACATAAAACTACTGTTCACTCTCAGCCTTACTACGGGATATGTACCCAAAGAGTGGCGTACAGCAACTGTGGTCCCTCTCCACAAAGGTGGTGCCTCAACGGATCCTGTAAACTATCGCCCCATAAGCCTGACTAGCTTGGTCTGCAAAGCTATGGAAAGGATAATCATGGACCTCATAAATAAAGATATTGGGGACCTACAGACACTGGATCCTACCCAGTTCGGCTTTGTTAAGGGAAGATCCTGCCTCTTAAACCTGGTTGATTTCTTTGAAACAGTCACCAAGGCCATTGACAAGGGGAAGGTGGTCCACACAGCCTACCTGGACCTCGCAAAAGCCTTCGATACAATACCCCACTCGGGCATTATAGATAAGCTCACCAGCTTAAATATAAACCCCTATGTCACTAGATGGGTTGCAAACTGGCTCAAGGACAGAACCCACATGGTTAGAATTGCTGGAGCCATGTCAGACTCCAAACCAGTTAGAAGTGGCATCCCACAAGGCTCAGTCCTGGGACCTCTCTTGTTCAGTATATATTTCTCGGAGGTACAGGCCAACACGGAAGGACTGTGGCTGACCAAGTTCGCAGATGACTGCAAACTGGGCACCATAATCGACTCTCCAGCCGACACAAGCATCCTCCAAAAGGGCCTCATAGAAACAGACAACTGGTGCCAGAGCCATGGCCTCAAGCTAAACGCCAAAAAGTGTATAGTCATCCCCTTTGGCAAAAACAAAGTGCCCACAAATTACCACATAGGTGGTAATCCATTAAGTACAGAAGAAATAATTAGGGACCTGGGGACCCAAGTTGATAGCAATCTCTCATTTGACAACCACGTGGCCAAAGTGGTTAGAAAAACATTTTATATAGCCCACCTAATCATGAAGGGATTCACATCTAGATCAGGGGAGGTCATTGTGCCTCTTTACTCATCCCTCATCAGGCCCATACAATGCCCCTTTTGGGGTGTACCTTACCAGACACCTGCAGCAACTGGAAAGACCCCAAAAGTACCTCACCAAGAGGATCAAAGGGCTCAAACAGATGCCATATGCTGCCCGGTTAAAGAAACTCCAGCTCTACTCAGTGGCATACTGCCTGTTCAAAGGCGATCTGTGCCTGACGTATAAAGCCATGTCCAACCCGGAATTAATGGACATGCTGCACCTCAGAAAATCCAAATCCTATCGAGCTACACGCTCGAGAGACTTGAACCTCAGCACTGAAATAAATAGGACATGCTGGAGGGACAGATTCATAACCCAGAGTCTCCCTTCACTCTGGAATAAAATCCCAGTCCAGGTTAGGCAGACTCCCTCATTGACTCTCTTCAAGAGGAATCTTGATGAGTGAATGGGAGATCGTAGGTTTACCCCGGGTATGACTTATGTGTCACTGTTAGACAGAGGCACAGTATACTAACCTCAAAAAAAGGGCATAGCAAAATTAATTTAAAATGGGTGGCGAAAGCCAAACACATTCTGGCTAGGCTTATAAATGCCCTAGGGCAGATAGCCTAGTATGAACCTATGAACCTATGAACAAACAATCCACTTTGCATTTGTCTTCAGTGAACATCAGCTATTGCCTTTTGGCACACTTTGTCAGACTTTTCTTTTTTTTTTTTTTTTCAATAATAAATCTTTATTATTTTCAGTTGTTAATACCATAATACACTACACAAAATAAAATACAGCAATATCAAAAGTAAACCTATAATCACACTACTACACTATATATAGATTATCTACATGAATGCTTCCAACAGATAACTAAACTCTTTATACATTAAGATAAAATTCTTGACAAGGTATTAAAAGATCTAGTATCAGTATACAGGTTATTGATAACATTTCCAACTGTAATATGTACACCCAGAGGAACAATATAATTTAATCATTATGCCAATACAATATTAAAGATTTTCTCCCAAATTTTTGGATTATTTATGTTTTTCTTGTGATCCTTAATTAATAATTTATGTGCTAAAATATGTTTTATTGCTACACTTTTAAAATTTTCCCATGAAGTCTGCACTGGATTCAACCAGTTTGTAGCTATGTATAACTTCATTAATAAAAAAATATTTGTAAGTATTATCAGTTGGGATTTATCCAAATTGTTCGGCGGGATATGTAGAATCATAAATTCCCAGGAAAGTGTAGATTGTTGATAACCCATTTTTTGTAATTGAATTTTTAAAGAATTCCAAAGTTTAAATATACATTTACAGCTCCAGAACATGTGTAAAAGATCCGCCGTTTGATCAGTGCAATATGGACATTTAGGTGAATTTTTAGAGTCAAATTTGTGTATTCTAAGACGAGTATAATAGGCATTATTAAAAATCATCAGTTGCGTAAATAACAATTTTTGGAGAGATACTGCTTTTAAGGTTAGGTTAATAGCTTTTAATATTTTATTGTCCTCAATCAATGGTATTTTCTCCTTCCAGTAATTTGCGAAGAGTATTTGATTCTTGTATTTCAATGCTTTTATTAAGTTGTATGTAGATGTTATATATTTAAAATCTTGCATCAGAGTTTGCCATAAACTTAAACATTTGGTCAAATCTTCTTCTTTAATTCCAAAGTCATTAAAATAATTTATGGAAAGATCCTTTAATTGTCGAATTATAATTAAATAAGATTTAGGAAGGTTCATCTCTTTTAATATATCATGTACTGATATACCAATATAAGGGTATAGATCCAGCAAAGTTACATTAATTATTTGTGGAAATCTTTTAAGGTCTATCAATTGATTATTGATTTTCAGGTTTGGATTCTTATGAAAAGGTTGAAGAGTCATCATATATTGTAAAAGATCCAAAGATTGAAACAGATTTTGTACCGATATTATATATGTTCTAATGTGTTCCATCAAGGCATATAATTTAGAATTCTCTTTCTTTAAAAAGGGTAATGCCTTAGAATTCATTCCCAACTTAACAACATGTTTATAGTTCAGAATTAACCAATTAGGTGACCATTTATAATTAGATATGTCATAATTAGCCACTCTTAGAATTCTATTAGAGTTTATTATTAAATAATATAACTCAAAGTTAGGTACATCTAAACCTCCCTTAACCTTTGGAATCATCAATTTCTCATAAGCTATTCTGGTTTTCTTAGGCTCCCATACAAATTTAGCTAATTCTGTCTGAATTTGTTGAAAGAATTTCTTGGAAATTGAGACTTGAGACGCTCGAAAGATATATAACATTTTTGGGAGTACGTTCATTTTAATGATTGAGACTTTGGCCATTGTTGGTAATTTCAAATTATTCCATCTTTTTAGATCAGACAATATATGATTCCAGGTCAACTTAATGTTACTCATTAGGAAATCTGTATTATTTGTGGAAAAGACAATACCCAAATACTTTATTTTTTCTTCCGATTTTAGTTGACCTACAAGTGGTAAAAGCGAAAAGGGTTTAGGTGTTTTTAGAGGAAATAAATTACTTTTTCTAAGATTTATTTTATAATTAGAAATCTCTGCAAATTCTTCCACTGCTTTCAAGATTTTCTTAGTATCTGATATAGGTGTTGTACAATAAATATTTAGATCATCAGCAAAAGCAGCCATGGATATCTTGGTACCATAAATTATTGGAGCATTATGATATATATTTTGCTTTATATGTAAAAATAATGGTTCTAAATATAAATTGAATAACATAGGAGATAGTGGACAACCCTGACGTGTTCCATTTTTTAATTTGTATTCTTTTAGAAAAATTCTTATTGATATATAGAGTTGTATAAGGGTTATTATAAAGTTTTTAATGTTAGAATAAAGTCTTGAGGTATATTAAAGTATGTTAAAATATCAAATAAGAATTTTAGATTAACTCTATCAAATGCTTTCTGTGCATCAATTATAAGTGCATAAATATTCAGATTTCTTTGACTGGCATAAGAAATTAATGTTTGAAGAGATAGGGTATTATCAGTTGTTTGTCTACCATTCATGAAGCCGGCTTGTTCATTAGATATTATTAAATTTATTACCTTTTTCAATCTATTAGCTAAAATAGAGGTCATAATGTTCATGTCTATATTTAAAAGTGAAATGGGCCTATAATTGTCTGGATTTTGAAGATCTGCCTTTTCTTTGGGTATGAGAATTGTTTTTGAAGCATTAAAATGAAGGTCATTAATTTTATTATTAATTATGTAGTTAAATGTATAATGAAGTATTTTACTTAAAATATCACCAAAAGTTTTATAGAACTCTGCAGTTAGACCATCTGGTCCTGGAGCTTTATGTGGTTTCAGATTATTAATTATATCTCTTATCTCCTCAGAGGAAATTGGCTTAATTAAGTCCAGCTGATATTCATCCCCAATTCTCGGAAAGATAATATTCTGAAGAAAATCACTAATAATTGTCAGACTTTTCTAACCTCCCTCATCCTCTGCCACCAGCCCTTACTGTATACCATAAATAATAATGATGATCCTGTTCTCTGTTACATTAGATTTTGGATGAAATGAACAGACTGGAATATTTGACCCAGGAGTGACATCTCCTGTACTCCATTTTCAATTTCCTTATTTATTTAAATTTGTACTTTTAACTGGGTGAGATGGGGGTGGTACAAAACCATATTTCAGGCACTATCTGAGACAATTATGAAATGCAATACAAGAAAAAAGTTATTACAGGCACACATGAATGCAGAATGTCATACTTATATAAGGGGAACTGTACAAAGTAACATAACAAGTGATTTCAAAGGTTGATGTTTTTTACAGAATTCTTGACATTGCCTGTATCAACATATGGTTCTTGGTACTGTCCTTCTCTACACAATCTTCTGTAAACTATCATTCAGCCAAGAAGCAGCCCGGTTTCTTATTTTTGACCTTACAGTTGGCTTCTCTATATTTTCTAGCCTATTCTTGTGAGTGACAAAGTCAAAAGATTTAATGAAGTCCTGGTAGAAAAGCATCTATTTGGATTCCTTTGCATACTCTACTGTAAATTAATAATAAAAGTCACTTCTTCACAATTCTTCTAACTACACGGGAAAGGTTAAGTTTGGTACATCTTTGAGCAGTGAGTGGGAATAGATTTAACAAGGCACTTTAAGCATATGTATTACTTGACTACATCCACCAAGAAGTGTTGAGGCAGAAGCTGATCTTTGCTAAGGATTACCTCAACAACACAGAAAAGTGAGTGACCCAAAATTCTGCTAAGAATTCTCGTTCATTCTGTACTGTTAATCTTTAGCAAATGTAGAAATGGAAAAGATCACATTACGACTGATAGCTTTCCTCATGAGCTATAATACATTTCCAAGTCAACTGCAATTCTGTTCCCAGAAATGCAGCTATATTGTTTAACATTTAAATAATTTAACTACTTTTGTATTAATTCATTTTCAATACAAGTAGCCAAATAAACCAAACATGTAACCATTATTTTCAAAAAAAAAAGGGCATTGACTTTTTTAGATTAGTGATAAGAAACAGAAAGATGTATTTCACTTGAATTTCCATTCTCTTAAGAACTGATAAGCATTCGGTGAAGTTTCTGAGTGACTATGGAAAAGTATTATGATAAATAGGACTGAACATGACTCTCACATGTTTGAACTGCTTCTCTAGAATTCTAAATGATTTTCTATTTGTTACCTGAATCAGCTGGCAAATTAATGATTTGAAATCATTATCGGCAACAGAGATGTTGCATTTGAGCCTATAATTACGTATCGTGGGTACACACTCTGAAAATAATGTCACACAGTATGTTAACGTTAACACGATGTTAAACATCTGTTAAAGTCTGAGTAAGAATAGCAAACTGCAGTTATTAACATCATCTAGTCCAGCTGTTTCAGAAAGTACAGCTAATATCCAAATGTGCAGGCAGAAAGATGATGCCCACATTGTTACATTAGGTGGTTGTAAAGCTGAAATCATCAGCTTTTGTGCGATGGAGATAAGGTCAAGTGGTAGGCAGGGCATTTTATCCTAGCTTACTGTTCTCCAGCTAACACATTGAGACACTGCCCAATGTAAATGAAGGATTGTCCACCACCGATTACACAGTTCAAAACCTGCTGCATTAAAACATGGCATTTCTCAGTAATCCAAGAATCCTATGCAACTGTGATAACCCATAAAATATTCAGAGGCACTTGAGTACATCTTTAGCAAGGAATCATTCTTTGAGAGGTGTGTGCAAAAATAATTAGGAACTAAATTATCTGTACACATCTACAGTCCCCAGTTAAATGCGAAAGCAGTTAGTGTTCCCTTTACTACCCTGACATATGTTACTTTTTTTTTGAGATTTCAGCCATAAAAAGAAATGCAGAAAGCTGTTCCCATAACACCCCCTTCCCCTTTGATTTTAATCTATAGATGCTAATAATAACTTTATCAAGATATGTAATTTTAATTTCAAATGAAGGTGCCTACTTCTACTTTTCATTCTTTACGTTGGAATTTACATTTTGCAAAGAATGGGGCAGGGGGTTCTGCTGCATACATCTTTAGTTGCTAGGTTGTGGAAATCAGAAAGCTGATATTCACCATGCAAATCTGGTGGTCAGTACTTCTGGCACTTGATACAAATATGTGTCACACCCATGGAATCCTAAATCAGAGGAGGGCTTCAGAGATAAGACTTTTACAGAAAGGGTTAACTTGAGATCTGTAATCCATACTGAACAATTATTTTGGCACAAGTACTGAAAGGTTACATTTCAGAAACTGAATCTTATTTCTCAGCACATTGTCAGTACCTAGAAATGTGAAATGGGCACTGTGGAAAACAATACGTCATCTCCCTCTTTGGCACATTAATCATTTTAAGGAAAGAATCTGTACTAAGAGATGAGAGAGCAAGAGGTGCACAACAAGGTAGTGTGGTGCATACTATAGATGTACATAGAGCAGGCGGTGTTGGAAGGGTTACATTATTTAAGAGACACACAGGTATTGCAGACTGCTATTCATGTTTGATATGGTACTGTAAGCTGTTGGAAAGTAGGGTACATGATGCTAATCAGTCACAGTATTATTTATTTTATTTATTGTTGTTGGTTTACCAGGATAGTCCATTGGGCCATAAAGAACCCGTTTTCAATGGAGTCCTGGGGAGAAAAGCTCCAACAGAATGTATTTTCAACATTTAACAGTAACAATTTTTATACAGAGAGTTATTAATAATTATGTATACTAAAAAGTAGAACTAATCACATTTAGAAAAGCAATCATAACAGTTAATACAATAAGAAGAAACCTACAAGTAATGGAATAGATGTAAAACATTAATACTGATTAGAGAACAAATTTCATAGCTACAGGTGTAGAGTAGAGCTAGTTATGTGGGGTGGGAACAAGAGCATTCCCACCGTGAAGCTAGATGAAGGTGGAGAGACTTTTTGAAGGCAGAGTGGTTAGAGGTGGTGCGGATGAGTGGAGGTAGGGAGTTCCACAGGCGAGCGAGGCTGTGTACCCCCATATTGTGCAGGAGGGGTTAGCTACATGCTGATACAGCACAGCATTATATCATCATTCACCTTGTTGCAGATACAGCACATAAGGTGTCATGATGGTGTGCATTGTGCAGGAAGCAAGGCAGCATATTCACCCTATACAGTATATTGTTGTAAACACAAAACCTTCTGTGTGCAGATTGTACTGTACTGTAATACTTATTGTTTACAATGTAAATCAGATCTGATAGCTCTAGTATTCACTAATGACCAAAGTAAACTCCAACATAAATGAGCTGCATTATGTTAATTAACCAGTTCTGCATACTATGGTATCTCATCCAAGCTTCTTGTTATGTCTGATGTTAGAAGATTTCAGAACTTTGTCATGCTGTGTCATCATTTTGACATTGCCTAAAAAAGACTCTGTGGGGCAAATAATGTTTTGGCCAATATCCAAAAGCCCAGGAGGAACAGGTGCAAAATGCAAAATGTCCTTGCAAAGCAATGTGGTCTGTTAACCGTATCCTTCCATGCTAATAGATACTGATTCCCCTGGAATGACACCAGAAACTAAGTCAGTTATTAAAATCAATCATTCATCATTCAGTCATTCTCTGTTCTTACTATGGCATCATCCTTGGTGTGCTAGAAAGCTGCTCAGTGCAAGGCACATCCCTGTCTATGACACATATCAAGAGAAGTCGATAATGTCTCTTTTAGTGAAGTATATTTCAGGTCATTTACTCCCACATGGACAATGTTGAAATCATATTCCTACCCACGGTGCAGTGACTTAAATG
The DNA here is from genome assembly GCF_019279795.1 of Protopterus annectens. NCBI lineage: Eukaryota > Metazoa > Chordata > Ceratodontiformes > Protopteridae > Protopterus > Protopterus annectens. The sequence goes on from NC_056733.1 coordinate 1,507,029,750, forward strand.
CATGTATGATATTCCAGATCCTTCTCCACATATCACCGTTATCTTTACCTTCTCCAACTTGGTGAGATGGGCATCTGTGTGTCGTACAACAGTATCCTCATGACAAGAGTACTAGGTAAAGGTGTTTTCTGGCCTTATGGTCTTTGTTCTTGAAAGATCATTGGGCATAGGCTTATGTGTGTTGCTAGGTGTTGCTTTTGGTGTATGCTTTAATGATTATTGAGGACAAATGTTACTGTTTGGTGGGTTAGGAGATCTTTGAGGTTTGGAGTGTTTTTTTTTTTAAGTGCCTCAGGATAAGATCATCAATATGTGTGGTGAGTGAATTCTGTGTTGCAGGTTAAAGTCCTAAGTACTAACTTTATAGGTTTCCTACACTGCTATACAGAGTACTGCTAACCATCACTGCTTGGTTAACAGCTCTGCCTAATTTACAGGTGAAATCTAACTTCCATGCCCTCGGGCCAATAAATGGCTATATTTGGAGCTCTCTGGAGTGCTTTCCAACACAGAGAGACCAGGTGAACACCTTCTACAACACAATGGAGGCTCCTGGAACTTCTTAATGTAAAATTACAGCAAAAGTAGCTCTCAAGTATAGATTAATACTTATTAAGCCCTCTAGATGATGAAACAGTCTTACTTCAAGCCTCAATGTGTGTTTTCCAACATGGACAGATCAGGGTACTTTACTATTGCCACTAGAATAGCAGTCTTTCTAATGTAAAAACACTCTTTGGTTGGACAAAGGTGAAAAGGCACCAAACTAGCTACAAGTATTTGTGACTTTAAAAGCCCTTGTGTGTTTCTCATCTCAGACAGACCTTTCTACTCTGACTAGAATTGCAGTCCTAGTCAATGTAAAAACACTTCAGTTAGCCAGAAGTGAAAAGGTATCAAAAAGAAACCAAATAACTAGGTAGAACAAGGTAAATGATCTCAGTTGCTCATACTGCTATTACAAAAGATGGATGCATCTTCAAAATCTAAATTATTTTTGAATCTGGCAATGTCAAGAAAAGAAACGGACATTCTTCATTTCTGTGATGCACTCAGGATGAACTTAAGTCTTTTCCTCCCTCCTGTGGCAGTCAGTACATATATTTCACTGAAATTCCTACCTTTTTGTAGTATCCCTCCTATTATTGTTGGAGGAATGCTTGAGTCAAGAGGATATTCTGCTGCAAATAACATTTTTAAACAGTGAAGTGCAGTTTGATCCCTATAATTTTCTTGCTTTCTTTGCAAGAGAGAGTCCCTGTGGAACTCAAGTGCAGCGTAATTTTCTGTAATAACAGCAGGCATAAGTATAGAAGCTTTAAGATGACAAAACATACTGCTTGTGTAAGACTAAGATGGCACTTTAGAATTCGAGGTCAGCTCATATTAAAACATCTGCCTTAATAAAATGTCTCTTAGTTCAGTCTCCGATTGAGGAGACAAAAGCGCTTACTATTGGCTTCGAAATAAACTTTGCTGATTTTTATCTCCATATGGACACAACATTTTATTTTTTGCATTCATTTTAATGAATGTTAAGTGCACATTCAGAACTAGTTAGAGTCACTGTATCAGGTATTTAAGCCATCAAGCACAAATTTAGGATTAGTGGAAAAGTCTTATTTTTGATATTGAAATAACAGCTCTGCATTTGCTGTGAACTTTAAAGGGTCAGTTGGAGAGACTACTATTCAATATGAGCCTGCCTTGTGAAGTAAAGGTACTAAATGAGCTAGCTACAAGCTAATTAACCCCCCCACACACACACACACACACACACACACACACACACACACACACACACACACACATACACATAAATACATGTCACACATACACACACACACACACACACACACACACACACACACACATACTCATAAATACATGTCACACACACACACACACACACACACACACACACACACACACACATACACATAAATACATGTCACACACACACACACACACACACACACACACACACACATACACATAAATACATGTCACACATACACACACACACACACACACACACACACACACACACACACACACACACACACACACACACACACACACACACACACAAACACTATGAGCTAGTTTGGTAATATGACATTTTAATGGAGGTATTTTTCTCAAGATTAGTATTAGCAGACCGGAAACCTTTACTGATAATAGCAGCAAGTGTAGCCACTGTTGGTTTAATTGCTTTTTTGTTTGACTGCTAGTTTTTGTGCTGATATTTTTTTATTCTGAGGAGCTCACAAGGAGATGGAAATGAGGGGGAAGGAAGCTGGGTGTTTTACACCTGTCTGGACTACCAAGACGGCAAACTGTAGGTGGGAATAGGAACATTTTTCCTGTAGTGGTACTTGCCCTTTCTTTGCAGTTGTGTGACTAGACAGCTAGTACAGCAAAGTGAGGTGCGGGTGTGACAACTGAAGTTCCCCCACGTGGAGAAGTGCAGGGAATTTGACCACCTTAAAAACAGTTTCCTTCATTTTTGTTCCTTGGTGTGTTGTACTTTTTTAGTAGGATACAGGATCACTGTCGTTTAAATGGGTATTCTCACATCAATTACAAATGGAAAGGTGGCACTAGGACACTTGTATCCAAACTATCAGTAACATAATAAAAGAAGGCTTTTTACCTAGTCAGGGTGAACAGCATGACAATTTACAATTAAAATGTCATGTTCTATAAATAAGGGGTACACGAGTCATGTGACTGCTTTAAGGAGTGTGATTCAAATTATGAAGTCACTGAGGCACAACAGAAACAAAAAAGGTAAAAGACAGCAAGCAGTCAGGGCAGATAAATGGGAATAATAATTTTTATTTATTTTTTATTTATTAAGTATGCCAGCACCTCTCTCCTAGTTTACTTCTACATTTTATCTGATACTCCACCGTTTATTTGTTTGGAAATATAGAATGTGACTAAGTAACTATATGCTGGCTGGGCCATAAGGAAAGAGTCATGGTAAAATTATGGTTGTAAACTTGAGAACAGAGTCCATGCTGTAGAAACATGATCTTCTGTATGGCTTTGGTGCAATAAAGAAATGCTGTGTAACAAAATAAACTGTTACAGACAGTAGTAAACATTTCTAAGTTGGTACATTTAGAGGTATCAAATACCACTTCTGGGTGATGGGGGCACAGATGTATTCTATCTATTGGTGAAAAGTTTTCTACCTTACAGACTCAACAAATAATCAGTTTCAAGAACAACTTTCAAATGTACAGTCTAAATTCCAAGACATTACCGCATTAAAGTTCAGCTTTTAATATGTGTCTAGCAATGGCTATACTTAACTTGATATTGCAATAACACCTTCATTATAACTGTTTACGTCAGCAATCAGGGTCTAAAACCTTATAGCTTGTGTTATTACAAACCTACAAAACCCTATGCAGCTTATTAAGTGTTTGCCCCCCCCATGATGTGTGTAATACCCCTGTATTTAGTATTTGCAAAACTTGAGGAAAATTCTAGAAATCTTCAATACATTTTCAATAGCAGTTCAAGTAAGTAGTACATTTAAAATACAATTCCATCTAAAAATTTCACCAAACAGTCATGTGCATATTAATCCAGCACAAAGCAAAAGCATCAGCAGAATAAAGCAATGACCACAATACATGCCTCTCAACCTCTTAGAGCAAAAAATCTGGAGAAAGCCTAAAATGATGGGGGGGGGGGGGGGGGGGGCAAATAGGGACAGATTTTAAATATTGCTCTTACAAACTTAGAATGTTGATAAAATAATAGGTTTTGCATTACAACTAATTTTCTGAAGGATATGGACTCTTAGACTCAAATGTTTGTCATTATTTAATGACTTGAATCCTCAGCTATTTAGGAGGAACACACCAAAAATATCAGGCAAAAACCTGGACATTCTGTGAAAATCTGTACAGTTGAGAGGTATGCCACAATGTTAAATAAATATAACAAGCAAAAAGTTACTCAGCAAGTATTTCAGGTATGCATACAGTATGCCAACACTACTAAACGTTTTACAACAGCTATAACCCTGAATAAGTTTTGCTGACACAATTATATTTTTATTGTTTTACCTAAGCTATGATAAAAGTTTACTGCAGCATATGTATACATTCAAAAATATATGCATGCATACAATATATATCCCAAAAGGTAAAAAGGTTGTACGGTCAGACCATTCAGTAAAATCAGCAAGAAAGACCCTGCCAAGCTAGAGTTTTCACTGTGTAATATCTAAAGGTCCTCTAGTGAAGGCCCATGGGATATATATACAAAAGACCCCATAAGGACATAACAGTGTCAATGTTCCTTACTGTCCTTGAATTTTTACTTTTCACTTATACAAATACATGCAGACATATCATCAGATATGCATACATTTTGTATACAAACCTGTGTAGCTATGTATTACATATTATTATACATTACATTAATACGTAAGAAATAGACCACTTACTACAGAATTCTGATCTTTGGTCCCGTACTGCAGAAATCCACTTAGCCAGCTGGTCCCTCTTTCTCCTCTGGAGGTCATCATGCCTGTGTATTAACTGCTCTCTTGAGCAATGGATCGCCTTTACTGAAGAGAAGTAATCCCCTAACTCCTGAATCATATCTATTCTTTTTTATATACCCCTGAGGAAAGGCATCTTCCAACTTCTGCATGGTACAACTCCTGCAGCATGTACAGGAGACACTTGGTCTCTTTTAGAGACCAGTTTGAGGAACAACCCTGGGGTTATACAGACTGCATTGCCTTCAGGTGCTGGATAAGAATGAGATGTACAGATCTGAAGCTGAGGCAAACAGGGTATGGCCTACAACCATCCATTACATCCTGTGCAGTCATGGGCTGTGTGCAGAAAATCATGGGTAAGCATAAACATAATGCACAGGTGCAAGTATCTTACAGCGAAGCTGAGGTTTTGCACAGCATTTATATGCATAAATAAGCAAAGTGCAACTTCTCCACAGCAGTTCAAAGGCAAGTACACCAATAATAACACTTACACATGTGAGCTTTGACAGGGTTACAGAGTTAAGCACGGCTAAGCTTCATTTACATAAAGAAACCCTAAATCTAACCAACAAACTGAGCTTTCATAGTCTGCTGTTTTAAAAGCTGATGGGTTCCAAATTTACAGGAAAGTTGAGGAAAGCACAAAATAATTGAAAATGTTTAGAAATAACACAGATAGTTTGCTGTTACTGAAACAAGAGCAGTTATCCATGGATGTTATTATGACATCTTTTAAATTAGCCTCTGATTTACTGGTAAGACAGGAAATATTGTAATCAGAACTGGATTCAGCATTGGGTGACCTAGAAAGCTGCCTAGGGCTGGGGGCAGGGGTGTGATAAAAAAATAAAATCTCTTCTGTAAAAGAAAACAAAACCTGAAGACATCCTTAAACATAGTAGGCTTTTAAGCCCTCACAGGGACTAATGTGAAGATCAACAAGCCCGAGAAACGTCAATCTTAGGACTTTGTCTCTATGTCAGCCAAAGCAAGAGTGAGTTAACATTTAGCAGCAGTGGAAGATTTGATTTAACAGCAGCAAACAGAGCAGAAGTCACGACTGACTGATTGTGTGTGTGTTGTGCGTGTTGTGCGTGTTGTGTGTTTTGTGTGTGTGTGTGTTTTGTGTGTGTGTGTGTGTGTGTGTGTGTGTGTGTGTGTGTGTGTGTGTGTGTGTGAAATGCCATAGTCAGGCGGGCTGTCTAGTTAAGTGACTTTGCTTAGAGTCAAACCCTGAGCCTTGATTATTGGCAAGCTAGTGCTTTAAACCTCTGCACCAACTGCCAGGTCTCCTTTAGTGTTTTTTTTTTTGTAAATCCCTGAAAATTACAGACTTTCAGTGTCAGCTATAAAGTTTCAAAGGTGTGTTGTTCAGTGTCACACACTTATAGGTTCATGGGTAGGTACTAGGCTATCTGCTGAGGGCATTTATAAGCCTAGCCAGAGTGTTTCAGCTTTCACCACCCCATCGATTAATTAACTGATCCTTTGTCAAGCAGAGCCAATGAAGTGATCCCAGGGGTGTATTTTCTGTTATCCATCCACTTGTCAAGGTTTCTCTCAAGTGTGTTAGTGAGGGGCTCTGCCTGATATAATTTTGTTCCAAAGCATGGGGAGTCTCTGTGACAGGAAACTATCCATCCAGCATGTTCTATTTATTGTTGTGGCGAGGTTTAGCTCACTAGAGCACGTGGCTCGCAGTGACTTGGATTTCTTTAGGTGGAGCATGTCCATCAATTCTGAGTTGGACATGGCTTTGTAAGTCAGGCAGAGATCACTTCTGAGTAAGCGATATGCCACTGAGTAAAGCCGGAGTTTTTTCAGTCGGGCTGCATAGGACATATGTTTGAGACCACTAATCCTCTTGGTGATGTACTTTTGTGGTCTTTCCAGCTGTTGGAAGTGTCTTGTGAGGTACATCCCAAATGGGGCATTGTACTCTATGATAGGTCTAATGAGTGACGAGTAGAGGGGCACTATAACCTCTTTATTTCTAGATGTGAACCCTTAATAATTAGATGGGCCACATAGAAGGATTTCCCTACTACTTTGCCAATATGACTGTCAAAGGAGGGATTACCATCTACCTGGGTCCCCAGATCTCTTATTACCTCTTCTGTATTAATGGTGCTGACACCTATGTGGTAATTCTTGGGTGTTTTGTTTTTCCCAAACGGGATGACTATGTATTTTTTGGCATTTAGCTTGAGGCCATGACTTTAACACAAGGTGTCCATCTCAGTAAGGCCCTTTTGGAGGATGTCTGTGTCAGCCAGAGAGTCAATTATGGCTCCCAGTTTGCAGTCATCGGCAAACTTGGTTAGCCATAATCCTCTTGTGTTTGCCTGTACTTCTGAGAAGTATATGCCGAACAGTAGAGGTCCCAGGACAGAGCCTTGCGGGACACCACTTGTGACTGATTTAGAGTCGGACCTGGAGCCCGCTATTCTTACCGTGTGAGTTCTGTCTGTAAGCCAGTTGGCAACCCATCTCGTGACGTAGGGGTTTATGTTCAGGCTGGTGAGTTTTTCTGTAATACCCGAGTGGGGAATGGTGTTGAAAGCCTTGGCGAGGTCAAGGTAGGCTGTGTGAACCACCTTTCCCTCATCTATGGCCTTGATGACTGTCTCGAAAAAGTCCACCAGGCTTAGTAGACATGATCTGCCCTTAACAAAGCCAAACTGGGTCGGGTCAAGTGTTTGGAGGTTACCAATGTCTTTGTTAATGAGTTCCATGATGATGTGCTCCATAGCCTTGCAGACCAGGCTAGTCAGGCTTATGGGGCGATAGTTACCAGGGTCAGTTGTGGCCCCTCCCTTGTGGAGAGGAATAACCGTTGCTGTGCTCCATTCTATGGGCACGTAGCCTGTGGAGAGGCTGAGGCTGAACCGCATGTTTCGCTGGGGGGTTAGTTCGTTCTGGGACACCATCTGGCCCCACTGACACTGTGTTTTTGGCTTTTGAAAGGGCTGTTTTCACCTGTGCATCTGTGATTTTTGGGACACTACACTTTTCTGGTATTGTTGTGGGCCCTTTTGGAGGTGGGGGGGGTGAAGCTTGCACTGAATCTATCTGCCAGGATGCTGGCAACATCAGTAGGTTCAGTATATTTTGTGCTATTTTGCACTAGTTCAGTACATATCTGTGAGTTGCCACTTAGATTCTTAACATAGCTAAAGAAGGCTATGTGGTTATCTTTTGAATCCTTGGCTATTTTTCTTTCGAAGTTAGCCTTGGATGATTTAATGAGGGACCTCAGTTTCTTACTGATACTGATCAGGGATGTCTTTCCTTCTTGGGATTTGCTTTTTTTCTAAACTAGTTTCCTCCTTCTGTTGTATAGCCTGTTTATTGCAGGGGTCCACCAAACTGGTTTCCTTCTCTTAGAGGAGTGAGTCTTGGTTTTGCTAGGGATGGCACCATCCATGCATCCTTGTAAGTGCTCATAGAGTGCATTTGTAAAGGTTTCTGCATCTTGGGCAGCATTATCCTTTAGTGTGGGGGCAGTGAAACTTACCACTTCTGTCTTAAGTAAGGTGACGTTTGCTTTGGAAAACTTTTTTACTGTGGTTTCCTTAGTTGGGGGTGGTGGTGGGTTGTGGACATCCAAAGTGATTAGTTTATGGTCTGATCTAACCAGTGATGGGTTGACACGGAAAGGTGTGGGTTCTCTTATCACAAAAGTAGATTGATTGCTGAGTGTTGCATAAGGCAATGGGAAGGCAGTGCTGCATTCCTGAGTGTGTTGTCTTTTGTATGAGGTGCCTACTAACTATGAACCTATTCTCTGTTTGTCCCTATTCCATATCAGCAACACAATATTTTTTTAACGGAACATAAGCAATGTATTCTTTAAGGGCAACAGGCACTGAATTTCTAGATGAAACATTAAAATGCAAAGTTGTTTACCAGCAGCAGCCTCTTCAGTAGTTGACTTCTTCTTCTTTCGGCTTTTCCCGGTTAGGGGTCGCTACAGCAGATCACCTGTCCGCTCATGATTGGCAGTGGAGTTTTACAGTGTCGAGCTGCCAGCCCGGTGCCCAACCTTCCAAAGAAGGCACACACACATACGCATTCACACCTAGGGCCAATTTAGTGACCAATACACCTACAGCATGTCTTTGGGATGTGGGAGGAAACTGGAGCACCCGGAGGAAACCCACGCGACCACAGGGAGGACATGCAGACTCCGCACAGAAGGCACCCCAGCCAAGGATCGAACTGGAGAACCTCTTGCTGTGCGGTGACAGTGCTAACCTCTGCACCACCGTGGCCGCCCCTCTTTAATGTGGAATTATTATCTTTTATTTCTGTACAAATTGTGCATATTGACTGTTATTGGTGGATCATAATGACATCAGTTTGACTGTCATTTTTTGGTTGAAATTTTCTATAATGGATAGCCTTGTCATTATGGGTTCCTATATGTTTTATTTCACTACTTACTGCAAAAATACTCAAAACTACATATTTAAAACACACACTAACATGTGGTGCTGTGTTAAGTAAAGAATGTAATTTAATACAATCTGGAAGGTGAATTAAAGAACACATGCATTATGCATGGGCCTACAAATGGGTACAGGTGGCCCATGGTTTGAAAAACAGCCAAAAAGTACACGTAATCTGCCACTGGGCAGATGCATTTTCTATGAATGTAGGTTTTAATGCAGTTTCAATGGATTGTGAGTTTCAAGGGCGCAGAAGTTTTTTTTTGTTCACGTTAAGTCTGTCTTTATTGTAAGATTGTATTGTTTTGTTCATCAAATAGTTATTGATGTTGGTGGTATAACATTTGGAATAAAAGTTTTAAATTAAATCCAAGTATCTGAAATTATTCTAGAAGCAAAGAAAAAAATAGTATGCACATTGACAGATTTGAACAGTGTTTTATATAACTGGAGGGGCAAGTAATGGGGCACTGGAATGGCTGCTGAGTGGGTAGGGGCGCTGGGGTGTGGCACCCTGATACATTACGCTGCCTATGTAAATTTGGCCATGATCCATCTGCATTTGTAATAATTCTATACTTCTACCTTTAATAATTAGGGATATCTAATATGTCACATTCAGTACTGTCTATATCAAGATTACATGTAGACAGTGGGTTAATACAGACACTGGTCTCTGGCAATATAAAAGCAGAGGGGGTACACATTCCTGTAATTTAGGAATTAAATACATAACAAATGAATTAATAATCACTTCACCATACTCTTTTAGCAAGCCCTTAGCCTACATTTCACTATGCATAATCTCAAACATAGTGCAGCAGATGAATGCAGAACACATACAGTGGTGCAAAGGAAAGAGAGACCTAGAAGTCATAACTAATTCTTCAGTGTACTTCTGTCATTTTTCTAATTAATGAGTGCAACATATAATATGGAACTAACTGAAGTTATATAGATGAGGAAGGTGTAATTTATTGTCAACATGTTTACAAAATGTTGCATCAACAAGGTGCAAGACAGAATACAATTTCAGCCCCAAGGAGAATCGCATCCTCATAGCTACACTGTGAATATATAATAAATGTCTTTTTGGAAAAAGACTTGCAAAAACAGGCACAGAGAACTAAGGTATGTAACCAAGTAATGGCTGACGTTAAATGCTGCAGATGGTATAGAGGGAAGGAAACGTACCTTGCCATAGTGTAGGAAAAAAAGTAATGTCATGGTAGGCAGAATACAACTGCCCATAGAAGCGCTGGTGGCATCACTTCCACAGTCCATCCTTTATCACTGGATGAAGACACTAAATTACAATCATGGGCAACACTACATAGGTCAGTAGTTATTTCTTGTCCACTAACTGGACACCTTGATTAAGAGACTCCCCTTTCAGAGGTATCAGTAGCCTGTTTTTATTTCATATGTCCTCAATTTCTATATGTGCTTCTAATGACTCCCTTATTACCCTCCCCAACATATGACTTGGACTTTGAACTGGCTGCATTGCTCTCTTTGACCCCATAGTTATCTTTACCCAAGTTCCACCAGGTTCAGCCCAAGCTCTGGTCTTTTGCTGTTAACTAATTTACACAGATTCAAAGATATGGATGGTACTCATTTGCAATTTTGAAGGGTTGGACTGCTATGGGTTGTTTACCAAGTGTGCTCAAAAGAACATAGGAATATACAAATAATACTAGACAAGTAATCATGTGGGCCATATGTGCCTGATCATACACGTCTTTAAGGAGAAAAAGTTCTTGCCACTGCTGTCAAGTACTTAATACTGCTTACCTCCCAAACTGAGCAGAGCCTTTCATGAAAACTTTGGTCCAAAATTGTGACTCACATCTGGTCACAGGACAAGTCTTAAAAATAAGTCTTAAAAATATCCAAAGTAGCATTTTGCTTGACCTGCAGTAGCAAATTATTTAACAGGTTGGGAAACTGGTATGTTGGTAACCTATCCCTACAGTGATTATTGTTTTATGCTTTGCTGTAGATGTAGGTACTTTGGAAGTTTGCAGGGCACTGCATTTGTGAAAAAACAGGAGGTCAAATGTTGCTGTAACTTTCATAGATAGAAATGTTGAAAAGGACCTCCTCAAAGCAGCAGTATAAGATGAGCTTAAGGATTTAATTCCTTTACTTTTCTTAGAAATCTTTTGGGGCCTTAAATCACTTGCGACTTGAACACACAATATTCATCAACTGCAAAGTCAAAGGTGTTTCGTTTGTATGATGAGATACAGAAATGGTCTATTTAAGTGGGGTATAAGATCAGTCCAGAGTGATTCTTTCTTTCCCATTGTCCGCATAAATATTTGAAATTTATAGGTGCATAGGTTCATACTAGGCTATCTGTCCTAGGGCATTTATAAGCCTAGCCAGAGAGTGTTTGGCTTTTGCCACCCATTTTAAATGAATTCTGCTATGCCCTTTTTCGAGGTTAGTATACTGTGCCTCTGTCTAACAGTGACACAGAAATGATACCCGGGGTAAACCTATGATCTCCCATCCACTCTTCAAGATTCCTCTTGAAGAGAGTCAATGACGGACTCTGCCTAACCTGGACTGGGATTTTATTCCAGAGTGAAGGGAGCCTCTGGGTTATGAAGCTGTCCCTCCAGCATGTCCTATTTATTTCAGTGCTGAGGTTCAAGTCTCTCGAGCGCGTAGCTCAATGGGTTTGGATTTTCTGAGGTGCAGCATGTCCATTAATTCTGGGTTGGACATGGCTTTATACGTCAGGCACAGATAGCCTCTGAGCAGGCGGTATGCCACTGAGTAGAGCTGGAGTTTCTTTAACCGGGCAGCATATGGCACCTGTTTGAGCCCTTTGATCCTCTTGGTGAGGTACTTTTGGGGTCTTTCCAGTTGCTGCAGGTGTCTGGTAAGGTACATCCCAAAAGGGGCATTGTACTCAACTATGGGCCTGATGAGGAATGAGTAAAGAGGCACGATGACCTCCCCTGATCTAGATGTGAATCCCTTCATGATTAGGTGGGCTATATAAAATGTTTTTCCAACCACTTTGGCCACGTGGTTTACAAATGAGAGATTGCTATCAATTTGGGTCCCCAGGTCCATAATTACTTCTTCCGTACTTAATGGATTACCACCTATATGGTAATTTGTGGGCACTTTGTTTTTGCCAAAGGGGATGACTATACACTTTTTGGCATTTAGCTTGAGGCCATGGCTCTGGCACCAGTTGTCTGTTTCTATGAGGCCCTTTTGTAGGATACTTGTGTTGGCTGGAGAGTCGATTATGGCGCCTAGTTTGCAGTCATCTGCAAACTTGGTCAGCCACAGTCCTTGCATGTTGGCCTGTACCTCCGAGAAATATATACTGAACAAGAGAGGTCCCAGGACTGAGCCTTGAGGGACGCCACTTGTAACTGGTTTGGAGTCTGACATGGCTCCAGCAATTCTAACCATGTGGGTTCTGTCCTTGAGCCAGTTTGCAACCCATCTAGTGACATAGGGGTTTATATTTAAGCTGGTGAGCTTATCTATAATGCCCGAGTGGGGTATTGTATCGAAGGCTTTTGCAAGGTCCAGGTAGGCTGTATGTGGACCACCTTCCCCTCGTCAATGGCCTTGGTGACTGTTTCAAAGAAATCGACCAGGTTTAAGAGGCAGGATCTGCCCTTAACAAAGCTGAACTGGGTAGGATCCAGTGTCTGTAGGTCCCCAATATCTTTATTTATGAGGTCCATGATGATCCTTTCCATAGCTTTGCAGACCAAGCTAGTCAGGCTTATGGGGCAATAGTTTCCAGGATCCGTCCAGGCACCACCTTTGTGGAGAGGGACCACTGTTGCTGTATGCCACTCTTTGGGTACATATCCTGTAGTAAAGCTGAGATTGAACAGTAGTTTTATGTTTAGGTTTAGCTCTTCTTGGAGTTCATGTAGGACGCAGCCCGGGACACCGTCTGGTCCCATTGATGCTGTGTTTTTTGCTTTGGAGAGAGCGGCTCTTACCTGAGCATCTGAGATGTCAGGGGGGCAGCACTCTGCTGGGATAGATATTTGCCCTTTTGGTGGGGAGGGGGGGGGGGAGTTTGCACTGAACCTGTCAGCTAGGATGTTGGCAAGGTCTGTGGGTTCGGTGTATTTTTTGTCATTTTTGACTAATTCTGAGCATATCTGGGAATTCCCACCCAGGTTCCTAACATAACAAAAGAAAGCCTTGTGATTATCCTTAGTGTCCTGTGCAATTTTTCTTTCGAAGCTGGCCTTAGACGATTTTAGGAGTGCCCATAGTTTTTGCTAATACTGATCAGAGATGCCTTCCCTTTTTGGGATTTTGCTCTATCATGTAGTAGCTTCCTCCTTCTATTGTATAGTTTGTTTATGGCTGGGGTCCACCAGGTAGGACGCCTGCCTTTGGAGGATTGGGTCTTGGTTTTATTTGGGATTGCATGATCCATGCATTCCTGAAGGTGTTCATAGAATGTGTTTATAAAGGATTCTGCGGTCTGGGCTGTATTTTCCACAGGCCTGGGGGCTTTGAAGGATTCCACCTCAGTTTTGAGGAGTGTGAAATTTGCTTTAGAGAAGTTTTTCACTGTGGTTTTCTGGGCAGAGGGTGGGGTCGGGATGTGAATATCCAGTGAAATTAGTTTATGGTCTGAGCTTACCAGTGAGGGATACACTTCTGGTCTGGAGCATAGAGTCCCCATGTTGGTGATGATCAGGTCCAGTATGTTTTCCCCTCTTGTGGGAGTGGTAACAAGTTGTTCCATAGCATTTGAGTTTATAAATTCTAGGAACCTTTGGGCTAGGGTGTTGGAGCTAGAGTAATGCTCCCAGTCTATGTTTGGGTAGTTGAAGTCACCTAATATAATGGTATTTGGAGAGACCTTCATATTTTCCAGTGTTCTCAGGAAGGCCGAGTGGGGTTCCTGGGTTTGGGAGGGTGGTCTGTAGCAGGCTATAAACTGGAAGGCAGTTTTACTGACTGTTAGTTGCACATGGATAGTCTCTGAAGCTTCGTGCTGTGCCACCAACCTGGAGGTGTGGGTATCTTTGACGAATATTGATACTCCCCCTCCCTTTGTGGTTCTGTCCAAGTTTTGGGGCCGAAAAGCATGGTATGAGGTATAACCTGGTAGTGCTGGGGTGCTCGCGGGAGCCTAAACCAGGTTTCTGTTACTGCACAGATATCGATGTTCTCTATGCTAAGGAGAGTTTCGAGTGCGTGCATCTTGAGGTTTAGACTTCTGGCGTTGAGTAGCATTACTCTTAGTTTCTTATCCCTTGTGATACCTATGGAGGTGGGTTTGAATTTTGAGCCTTGCCTAAAACAGGCACTATGGGGGTGGCAAGAGCCTTTGCCAATATCCAAACACCCAGGTGTGACAGGTGCAAGCCATCCCTAGAGAAGCATCGTGGTTTGTCGAGCATGTCATCCCAGGCTGACAGGCATTGGATACCCTTTGAATAACACCAATACTTAAGCCAATTGTTGAAATTGATCATCTTGTCTTCATATTGTGGCATCATTCTTGGTGAGGGTAAGATGCTACTCAAGGTCAGGGTCATACCGGCCTGGGCTACATGCTCAGAGAGCTCCTCTATGTCTCTTTTCATGTAGTCCAGGGAGGTATGTCTCAGGTCATTCACACCAGCATGGACAATGACTGAGTCATATTTGTACTTGCCTTGGAGTGACCTGAGTGCTTGTGTTATGTGGCGGATCCTAGCGCCTGACAGGGAGCTCACCATGACCTTCTCCTTGTTCCAGCCTGGTGAGCGGGATGTCAGTGTGTCTGATGATAGAGTCACCTATTACAAGTGTATCAGGTGTGTTGTTTAGCCTTAAGGGCTGTGACTGTTTGGCACACTGGCTTTGTGAGCTATGTGTTGCACGTGTTTTGTTTTGGGGTAGCGGTTGCTTGGGTGTCTGCTTTGGAGGTCTCTGCTGCTTAGGCAGATTTTTATTTAGAGCCTCTGAGTATGTTTTTGTGTGTTTATGTGTTTGGTTTGCTGTCGTGGTAGGTCTATGTGAGACTGGAATTGTAGTGAGTGTGGTTTCCTTCTCCTCCTGACTGGTTATGCCAGTACTGAGTTGAGGGAGCTTAGCCTCCAGTTTGGGTATATGGTTGCATCTCTCACATGTGTTGGAATTTGTTGGGAGGAGGAGAGGGTTGTCTGTGTACATGAGGCGGTTGTAACATTGCCTCAAGATTCCCAGATTCACCAGCTGGACTGGAGAGGAGATTGACAACTGACCTTTGAACATGCTAGAATAGTATTGGGAATTCCTTTATAATTGAAAAAAAGGGCCAATGGGGAACAAGGTACTCAATGGGAGTTTATGAGGGTGTAGTGCTTTTAATTTTTTAGTGCTGACATATAATTGCTTTAGTGAGCAACTGCCAGGCTTTAGAGTAGGAATAGGGTATTTATTATGAGAACTAGATCAGTTCTAAGGGAAAAAGTGAAGAGCAGACTTTGTGGAGCCGAAAATGGTTTAAATCCAATTAAGCGGAGCTGCCCGATGCTGCGCTATGCGCAAAATCGCGCCAAAGTGGGTTTTATACAGGGGGACTTGAAAGAGCTAGAAATTGGCCCAAAACGGCCAACAGACTACCAGATTCTTGTGCTGGGAACACTCCTCCAGGGATAGATAGGCTGCTCTAAGCTCCCCATTGCCACTGGTGAACAAAGAAGCCTCCCTTTATCCAAGAAAGGAAATGGGCAACACAGGAACTTTCCAAAAGTCCAGAATACAGCAAAGCCTGTATTTGGACTACTCTAGGTCAGGAAAGACAGGAAACAAGAATACTTTTTTTGTTTTTTTTCTTTTTTGCAACAAACAGCAGGAAAATGCAATAAATATGTAACACAGGCTAGCACACTTGAGTGTGTAGCCTCAACAGGTAAATGCAACAAACAGGACAAACTTTAAAAGTGCAGGTGCAAAAACAACTTTAAACAGTTTAAAACAGTTCAAGAAGCAGAAATACTTGCAGTTTAGCTAGATTGGACAGTCGCTCAGGTAGTAGCAAGAAAAAAAACACTTTTATCAGGTTAGTAGTCGCTCTTTTAGCCTCTCTGCTGCTAGCACCACTCTGCAGGACCACGAGAAGCTTGGCTGAAAATCTTTCATAATCTTTCATAATAATCATACCACGTATAAGATATAATAATCATACCATGTATAAGATATGGAACTGATATAACAGGATTATCATATGATCATAGGATCATAGAAATTTACTAGGCTATTACAAGCCTAACAAAGAATTTAGTCCATGTTCCAACAAGTCAGAATCCTATGCAGCTGTCCAGCAGGGACATAGGTGGAATCCCAGGGGTGTATTTTCTGTTCCCCATCCAGTTATCCAGGTTGTGCCTAAAAGGGCTTAATGAGGTACTCTGCTTTACATGGAGAAGGAGTCTATTCCACAAAAGGGGGAGTCTCTGGGGCACAAATCTGTCCCGCCAACAAGTCCTATTGATGTCACAGACCAGGTTGAGGTCTTGCATGCGGGTTACTCAAGTGGAGCCTTACTTGCGAATATGCAGCAGTCCCATCAGGGCAGGGTCTGAGATTGATTTGTATGCCAGACAGAGGTCAGGTGTGAGGAGACTGTAGGAGACCGAGTAGAGGGTCAGGGTTTTAGCCTATCTGTGTAGGGAAGATGTTTGAGGCCCTGGAATCTCCAGGTGAGGAATCACTTTGGTCTCTCCAGCTGTCGCATGCACTTTGTGAGGTATATACCGAAAGGAGCATTGTATTCAATAATCGGTCTTATATGGGAAGAATACAGGGATGTTATGACCACCTTGTCCCTGGATGAGATACCCTTACTAATGAGGTGAGCCATGTAAAAAGCTTTCTGTACAACAGAGGCAATATGGTGGTCAAAAGTCAGTTTGCTATCAACCTGGGTTTCCAAGTCCCTCACGACTGATTGCATGCTTAGTGGCTTATTATCAATGTGATAATTTGTGGGGACATCATTCTCCCCAAAAGGGATGATGATGCATTTTTTGGCATTCAGTTTGAGGCCATGTTTCTGGCAACAGGCATTTGTTTGGATGAGACCCTATTGGAGGATGTTCACATCACTAGGGGAATTGATGGCAGGACCCAGCTTGCAGTCATCTGTAAACTTGGTCAGCCATAGCCCAGTAAATTTGGCCTGCACCTCTGAGAAGTATATCCCAAACAGCACAGGCCCCAAGACCAATCCCTGGAGTACACTGCTTGTTATGGGTCTACTACTTGACGTGGCTTCCCCTATTTTGACTAGGTGGGTTCTATGAGTGAGCCAGTTTGCTACCTATCTGGTAACATATGGATTTATGCCTAGTTGATGAAGTTTATCTGTTACACCTGAGTGGAGAATAGTATCAAAGGCCTTGGCCAAGTCAAGGTAGGTGGTGTGCACTGTCTTCCCCTCATCTATGGCCTTGGTCACTGACTCAAAGAAGTTGACCAAATTTAACAGGCATGACCTAACCTTGACAAAACCAAACTGTGTGGGATCAAGTGTCTAGAGGTTGCCAATGTGCTTGTTAATGAGGTCCACAATAATCCACTCCATGGCCTTGCAGATCAGGCTAGTTAGGCTGATGGGTCTATAATTTCCTGGATCAATGGACACTCCACCTTTGTGCAAAGGGATGACAGTAGCTGTCCTCCATTTGGCTGGGATGAAGCCGGTACTCAGGCTTTGATTGAATAGGGTGCCTAATGGTGCTGCAAGTTCCTGCCTGAGTTAATGTAGGATACAGCCTGGGATGTTATCAGGTCCCATGAAGGCTGTATTTTTTGCCTTTGAGAGGGCAGTGATTACTTGCTCCCTAGAGATAAGGGGAGGGGGGGCAGGTACTGGATATGTCCTGTTTTACTGACAGAGCAGGTTGGCTATATCTACAGGGTTTGTATATATGGTGTACTTGACCACCAGTTCTGAGCAGATATGGGCGCTTACCTTGAGATCGTGGACATATGTGAAAAAAGCCTTAGGACTGTCTTTAGTAGATGTGGCCAGTTTGGACTCGAAGTTTGCTTAGCAGGATTTCACTATTGCTCTTATTTGCTTGTTCAGGCTAAGGAGAGATTGCTTCCAATTAGACACCTGCTCCTTTTTGGTCCTGGACAGCATTTTGTGTTCCCTTTTATTATAGCGTTTATTTATTGTAGATGTTCACCAGACAGGTTTACTCTTCCTTAAGGAGGATGATTTCATCCTGTCTGGTATTCCTGACTCCATGCAGCTGTATAAATGCTCATATAGTACTTTGATGTAAGTTTGGACATATGTGCCAGTTTCTGTGGAGGGGGAGGGGGCTGTGAAGCTGTTTATACCTTCCATCAGGAGGTTGTAATCAGCTTTGGAGAAGTTTTTTTGTTTGACCGAGGGGGGGGGGGGGTGGGGGATGGTGACTTCAAAAGTGACTGCTTTATGGTCAGATCTTACCAGGGATGATGGCACTCTAGGGATGCTACAGTAGTTACTCATGTTGGTTAATAACAAGTCCAAGATATTTTCACCTCTTGTCGGGGTATCAACCAACTAGTCCAAGACATTTGCATTGACGAAATCAAGGAATCTCTGGGCATTTGTATTTTGGCATAAGTATTTCTTCCACTCTATGGTTGGATAGTTAAATCACCCAGGATCAGGGTAAAGGATTGAATCTTGATAGTTTCAAAGAGGTCCAGATAGGTGGAATGGGCATCTTGAGTCAGAGTTGGAGGCCTGTAGCTAGCTATGATTTGAATAGGGGTCTTGTCAATTGTTAAATGTACCTGGAGTATTTCTGGTGCATCATACTGTTTGACCAGCCTAGAGGTGTGTATGTCTTCTATGTATATATATTGCAAACCCACCTCTTTTTGTTTTTTTGCCCATGGCTTGTGGTCTGAATGAATGATAGATGAGTGCAGTTTCGTGTTTAAACTCAAAGCATTTAGCAGCATGACCTTAAATTTACGTTTAGATGAAATTTTCATGCTGGTAATTTTTACCTCATGGCATTGCCTAAAAAAGGCACTATGGAGGAGGCAAGAGCCTTTGCCAGGAGCCTGAAGCCCAAGGGAGACAGATGCAGGCCATCTCTGGCAAAGCATTGTGGTTTGTCAATCATGTCATCCCAGGCTGTCAGTTACTGGATCCCATTTGAGTGACACGAGAAACTAAGCCAGTTGTTAGAGTCAATCATTTTCTGTTTGTATTGAGGCATCATTCTGGGTGATAGTAGGATGCTTCTTAAGTCTAGGAACATACCTGCCTGGGACACATACTCAGCGAGCTCAATCATGTCTCTCTTCATATATTCCAGGGAGGTATGTCACAAGTCATTCACTCTAACATGGACTATGACAGAGTGTAATGTCATCCTTGAACTTGTTTCAATGTGCTTGCTTATTTATTTTATTTGGTATAACATTGATCTGCCAGGACAAATTCCAAGTTCGTCCAAAAGAAGAGATGACTTAACATCCAGCGAAGTTATTAACAGAATGTGAAGGGAAAATATATCAATATACAAAGAGTGGAGAAGAGCAGCCAGGTATTCAAAGATTTATACACTTATTTCACGTATATATTAAACAAAGTAGAAGTAATGCAATATGTTTTTTTTATCTTCCCATGCATACTGATAACTTCTACAGCCTTTTGAGGCAGGGCCTTTTTCCAATTTGTGCTGCTCTTTTACAAGGATAACCATAATACCAGAGCAGATACAATTGTGTAGCCTCTTTTTATCAGCACAGGCTTGTAGTCACACAGTCAGTCTGTGGAAAGATTATCACTTGCCAGAGTCAGTGGCTCAACACGTGGTACATTTACCCTTGATAATGGAAAAAATCAGATGACTCTGGGTTCTGTTCCCACAGGAAATGCTTGGATTCATTTTCTAATTTTAACACTTCAGTGTCATATAAGGGGTATGATGCAACCTTGACTGTGTCACAAATCAGTGAGATGTTTAATCAGGTTATTTTTAAGGTTGAAAACTGTGATAAACCAGAAGTTAGCCAAATAATATTGCTCACGACACACAAATCCAACTCCAAAGAAATGTTAGTTATGCCAAAACTTTTATTGTAGTAACAAAGCTTTTGGATACAAATCCTTCATCAGTGTTAGTATATTTATAAAAGACTCATATATATATATATATATATATATATACACACACATATATATATATATATATATACACACACACATATATATATATATATATATATATATATATATATATATATACACATACACACACACACACATATATATATATACATAATTTAGAAATCACATGAACACAGTCAGCCTATAAAAACATGAAATTAATTATCCACATTAAATACCAATTAAAAATGTATTCTTTATGGTTAACAGTTAATAAACCTAAAAAAAAACATATAAATATAAAAGAATGCAATAAATATATTTTCTAATGTAAGTCATTCTGTTTTTTAACCAGAATTGGTTTTATACTGACCATATTGTTTAATCCTGGTTCTACATCAGCTCTTAACCCAATTATCCAGGCATATTCTCTATTTTCTAATACATTATTTAAATCACCACTCCTAATTTGCTTTTGTACTGTATCAATCACCCTAAATTTAAAGGTATGCCCAAGTCCTTTTTTTATTATGTTGTTACTCTGTGCGTTCATTTCAACTTGTCTACGTATATCTGATCTGTGCTCTATTATGCGCTCTTTTAAGGTTCTACTACATTTACCCACATAGAAGGATGAGCATGAGAAAATATATTTATTGCATTCTTTTATATTTATATGTTTTTTTTTTTAAGTTTAACAACTGTTAACCATAAAGAATACATTTTGAATTAATATTTAATCTGGATAATTAATTTCATGTTTGTATAGGCTGACTGTGTTCATGTGATTTTTAAATTGTTTATACATATATATATATATATATATATATATATATATATAGTATTAGTATTTTAGAAATATACTAACACTGATGAAGGATTTCTATCCGAAAGCTTTGTTACAATAAAAGTTTTGGTATTTCTAATGTTTCGTTGGAATTGGATTCATGTGTATATGTTAAATCAGGGTACCATCTGCCTAAGTTAATAGTATAATGGGTTGAAGCAAATGAAAAGAGAAGTGAACATTTTCTGATGACCTGGCCAAATTTACCCTCATTAGTGTGAATACCACATTGGGTCTCCCACGCAAAGAGGCTACTAGTTAAATGGGACCAACCCGATAAACAAAAAATAAATACATAAAAAAATTACATTGCTTCCTTACCATTTAAGTGTTCTTTAACTACTTTTATATTTTCGTATTGCCTGGAAGACATTATGAAATTTAATGATCACAGTGAAAGCACAAAACCTTCCCCCTTTTGTTTTACCAATGTTTTCTCAGTCATGTTGGGCAACACACTGTTATTTAAATTTTCATAGCAAATAATTCATTTGACTAAATAAAGGTTTCAACATCCCAAGGGACTTACAGACTTATTCATTATCAATAAAGCTTCCTTATATTAGTGTATAACTATTTCAAAGTTTCTTTACCATTGTGATATTCATTCTCTGGCTACATGTTTAGAATATGATTTAATCTGGTTAGCTGTGATCTCAAAATTTTGATTTGTTAAAAGTCCAGTCAAGAAATTGAAGAGATTGAGTTTCTGCAATGATCCCATATTTTTTAAATGTTGCAAAATCATTACAATCAGTGGTTCATATGTCCATGAATGTAAGGAGTGAATCTTTCCAATATTCAGTACCAGTTATCTAAGTTCAGATCACTCACAAAACTCCTTTTTGTTTGGCAGTGCACACAAAACCTATGAGGAATACTTCATGGTCTGCTTCTGCAGTTAAAGGCTTGAGCAGAAACCTGGTATATGGCTGAGTCACGTGTACAGCTAACACTACCATGCCCTTGACAGTGGTTAACTACTGCGTGTAAGAGTTACTCCACTGTCATCATCCTTGGAGCCATGATTTTCCACAGTAGATGATGACTGGGCGGAGTTGCAGTACTGTTATTCAGAAATGAATTCCAATACTATGTTTACATTCAGGGCTGAAGTGTTTCATTGCTTCTTGTGTTGTATTTTGCTCTAGCAAGCTAGCTCTTACTCCTTACTCAGAGATGATGGAAGTGTCAGACCAGGCAACAGAACATAATGCTAGAATATCTAGCTGTGCTTCTGGTAGGGTATATTTAGATAACTGAAAATCAAACAGCACTAATTCCAGCATGGTAGTTTGAGAGGTGTTTCTCCTCTCCAAAACATTTGCTCCAGGTTTGCACTGGAAAAGATCTTTAGACCATTCAGAACTTTTGATGAAAGAGTAATATGATTTATCAACATGAAATCATGAAACATACACATGCACACTTGCAAAGAGAGACACACATACATTATAATGGGGAGTCCGCATTATGATAAATGAAATGTCTTGTTCAGTAGCTTTACATTAGGGATAAAGCTTTGTCAAAAGTGTAACAGTGGAAAAGCTAGCTATGAAACAGTTTCCTAATTCTAAAGTACAAGTTGTTTAAGTTATCACACAAGTAAACTGACAGATATTTCAGTTATGCTGTTTGAGTTTTTTTTGTGTGTGTGTGTGTGTGTGTGTGTGTGTGTGTGTGTGTGTGTGTGTGTGTGTGTGCACAATGGCTTGTGCATGAACAAGGTTATCACTCTAGTTCAAGAGTTGTTTGCAAGCAGATAACACATTGTTGTAAAGATATGCAACCATGGATATGCATTGCATAAATCCTTTGAAATTGCAGCTACACAGCAATTGCAGATGCCAGCTCAACCATTTTCCATTAGTCTATAGAAATAATCTTCTTAAAAGTACTATCATGATCACTTTCTATTAAGTGATAGAAATTGTCTTGTTTTTTCAGCATGCAAGGGCCCACTATGTCAAAGTTTCAATCAGAATTTTTCTTAGTAAATAACTTATCCTTACAAGACAGTACATATTTTTATTAGATAATAATGCTGCTCACTGCAGCTGTAGTAAAATTAACATTTTTTTAAATTCTCTTATGCTTCAGTAAAATATTTTTTTCTAATTAAAAAAAACAGGTAATGCGAAACAAAAAAATGATCACCTGGGACGTGATGGTGTTAGTTTAAACTTTTTATCACTGCTTTTGACAGCACTTTTGAAAATAAGGCAAATTAGTTTAATTTTTCATCAAAACCATAAAAAAATTAAATATTATTAAAAAATAAAATGTTTCATTTGAGCTAGGATAAATCAGATTCAATTGCTTAGTAATATTTCTGACAGCACTTCAAAAAGTCAGATTCAATTGCTTAGCAATATTTCTTACAGCACTTCAGAAAGCAATGCCATTTTTAAAATGTTTTATCTTATTCTACTCTCCAAATAAAAACATTTCCTCAAACTGTACTTAAAATCTTACAAAATAGAATGAAATATTCTAGCTGACTACATTTAGTTGTTACCCCAGTGGATTGGTATTGAAAAACAATATTTGTCAAACTAATATATTTTTTATAATTGCAACAATGTAGTGTTTTGTTGTAATGATTTATATCAGTAGACGACATGCCACTAAATGAAGACTAGACCAACAAGCAAACTAACAAGCAGCACAGAATCCTTGTAAAAAGGTGTACACAGTTTCACAAATAAGTGACTTCACTCATTTTTACAAGTGTGTGCGTGTGTGTTTGACAAATGGGAGCAGAACAACACATTCTACTAACTTACTGTCACTTACTAAAACATAAAAAGGCAATAAATAACTGAAATAAAGCAAAGTGTTACAAAATGATTGGTCCTCGCAAGAATATGTTGTATTTTTTCACTCCCAACATTTGTTATTAATGAAACATTACAATAAATCATTCAAACATGTCATTATTTTAACTCATATCTAAAATTAAAGATTCATAAAGCTATTTACACTATGTAAATTAAATTTATACCTAAAGATAAATAAACATTGATAGAAAAATATATAAGCCATTCATCACATAAAACCATTGTTTCAAGTAGCTGTTGAATTTTATTCCAATGACTGGAAATAATTATTGATACTGAGCTTTGTTTTTTTTTTTTAATTCTTTAGTTGATGCTGTTCTTAACAAAGCGTTACATTCTTCAAGATTTAAGATTTAAACTTTATTGTCATGGTCTTTCTAGCAACTGCTAAAATAGTCCACAGAAGCTAGTACTGAACTTTCTTCATGAAACTTGATACTGAAGAATTAAAAAGAATCAAATCCTTTGAAAGCAAACATTTATCTGAACTTAGAGCTTGAAGAAAATTAACTTATTTGCCAAAATAAAGATAAACTAAAATAATCATAAATGAATACCAAGCACTTTGCAACTCCTCCAACAGCATTTTTTGAACATCTCCATGTAAATACATTCTATAATTGAAAGAAGTAATACTTACTGATTTTAGCATTAATAATGTATCTTCATAAGACAGAGCATTTAATCTATTTTGCGATATATGCTTCTACAAACTGTCATGTAAAACTTCTTTATAATGTAATACGATTTTGTAATGATCTGAAACAATAGAACAGAGTGGTTTATTTTTTTTAGAAACAATGACATATATAATGTATTCAATTGGGGATATTATTATGGTTAGGTTGTAACACACCCACTTTAAAGTATCTAATGTAAAAGATCTTATATCTTGAATGTGAAGCCATTCAATTTGATCCAACCAGAATTCAGAATGAAATACAAATTTTAAAAAAAAATAAATAAATAATCAAAACAGTGGTACCATCCAATGAAACCTTTATCTTCCCATCTTCTTAACTTACCTTAATAAATATATTAACTATCATTTGCAAATTTGAAACAGTATCAACAAATGTAATAATTCTTTAATATCTGTATTGGATAGCATAACATATATAAGTTTTAAGAGTGAATTGATGTAAGATGAAGGTTAGTGCATGCTATATTGCATGTAGTTACATAAGACATACCATAAAACTTCTCTGTTGCACTATGAAGAATAAATGTTTCATTTTTTTTAAATCAAAAAGTGATTGAAGTCTTTTACAAGTTGCCTGACAATATTTATCAAAACAACGTACTAATACTTTTAAAGCAGCAGCTTTAAATACATTTCAAAAATCTGGAAATATAATACTTCCCCTATCCAGCTCCCTAATATGATATTTGTAGGCATTTCTAGGTTCCTTAGAGGACCATAAAAGTTTTAAAGAACTATTAATTTTTTCTATTTGTGACTTAGAAGAGGCGTATAAATGATACAAATTACTTTATGTAGGAGTACCATTTTTATAAATTGAAGCTTTTCTTTACACTTATAAATTTGATTACCCTCAATTGTTATTAATTATTTTCTTCCAGCACTCTATTAAAAGTCACTACTCCAATTCACAATATTTACTTAAAAGAATACCAAGATATTTCATTTCCCCTGATTCTTTACCTAAAATATTTTCCATAAATACAGTCAAGAAAGGATTGTTATGAATTAATAAAAAATTGGTTTTACAGTTATTAAAATGAAGATCAAATTTTTTCAAAGTTCTCAATAATATTAAAGAATTTGTGGATGGTTGTATTCATGTCAGAAACTGTCAGTAAGATGTCATCAACAGATGGCATAACTTTAAATGAGTAGTTTCCTTCCATTTGAAATCTATGAATACAATTATTAGATCCTTACTGCCATAGCATAGCAAGCACTTCAATTCTTAAGACAAATCGAATAGGAGAAAGTGGGGAACCTTGTATGGTGCCTTTTTATATATCATACAAATCAGGTAGATAAGAGCTAATTTGAAAATATGCATTATTATTTAGCTAAATATTCCATTGAACATTTTAAATTCCTGAGAAAAGTCAAAGTATTCTAGAAGTCTGAAAAGAAAGTTCCAATTAAGTCAAAGTTTTTTTTTCTACATTTGAAATTATTATAACTAATTCATCATTCTTTCTTCTTGCTAGATCTATAATTGTTATAATTCTTCTAATGTTATCTTGCATTTATCTTTTACAAAACCTGCTTGATCAACTTATGTATACATATTTTTAATGTTTCTGCTAGAATGGGAAAAATGTTTTATAAACATTAAAAGCAACACTGGCATATAAGCAGAACAATGATACATATCAATGTTATTTTTGACAATGGATATTATTAGTGAATATTTTCAAGGAGGAGGAAATACTGAGTTCTTTTTGTTTTTATTTTATTTTACATTTGTTAAAGGGGAGAGTTCAACTGGATACATATCCATTTTCAGGGGAGGCCCTGGGAGAAAAGCTCCACATATGCAAAAAAAATAAAATAAAATAAGTGACAATATATAGTGAATTGATGTAAGATGAAGGTTAGTGCATGCTATATTGCATGTAGTTACATAAGACATACCATAAAACTTCTCTGTTGCACTATGAAGAATAAATGTTTCATTTTTTTTAAATCAAAAAGTGATTGAAGTCTTTTACAAGTTGACTGACAATATTTATCAAAACAACGTACTAATACTTTTAAAGCAGCAGCTTTAAATACATTTCAAAAATCTGGAAATATAATACTTCCCCTATCCAACTCCCTAATATGATATTTGTAGGCATTTCTAGGTTCCTTAGAGGACCATAAAAGTTTTAAAGAACTATTAATTTTTTCTATTTGTGACTTAGAAGAGGAGTATAAATGATACAAATTACTTTATGTAGTAGTACCATTTTTATAAATTGAAGCTTTTCTTTACACTTCTAAATTTGATTACCCTCAATTTTTATTAATTATTTTCTTCCAACACTCTATTAAAAGTCACTACTCCAATTCACAATATTTACTTAAAAGAATACCAAGATATTTCATTTCCCCTGATTCTTTACCTAAAATATTTTCCATAAATACAGTCAAGAAAGGATTGTTATAAATTAATAAAAAAATGGTTTTACAGTTATTAAAATGAAGATCCAATTTTTTCAAAGTTCTCAATAATATTAAAGAATTTGTGGATGGTTGTATTCATGTCAGAAACTGTCAGTAAGATGTCATCAACAGATGGCATAACTTTAAATGAGTAGTTTCCTTCCATTTGAAATCTATGAATACAATTATTAGATCCTTACTGCTGCAGCATAGCAAGCACTTCAATTCTTAAAACAAATCGAATAGGAGAAAGTGGGGAACCTTGTCTAGTGCCTTTTAATATATCATACAAATCAGATAGATAAGAGCTAATTTGAAAATATGCATTATTATTTAGCTAAATATTCCATTGAACATTTTAAATTCCTGAGAAAAGTCAAAGTATTCTAGAAGTCTGAAAAGAAAGTTCCAATTAAGTCAAAGTTTTTTTTCTACATTTGAACTTATTATAACTAATTCATCATTCTTTTTTTCTTGCTAGATCTATAATTGTTATAATTCTTCTAATGTTATCTTGCATTTGTCTTTTACAAAACCTGCTTGATCAACTTATGTATACATATTTTTAATGTTTCTGCTAGAATGGGAAAATGTTTTATAAACATTAAAAGCAACACTGGCATATAAGCAGAACAATGATACATATCAATGTTATTTTTGACAATGGATATCATTAGTGAATATTTTCAAGGAGGAGGAAATACTGAGTTCTTTTTATTTTTATTTTATTTTACATTTGTTAATGGGGAGAGTTCAACTGGATACATATCCATTTTCAGGGGAGGCCCGGGGAGAAAAGCTCCACATATGCAAAAAAATAAAATAAAATAGAATATATAGTCATGGTTACATTGAAATTTAGCAGCATTGTAAGTTTATAGAATGAAATATGTGCACAAATCATTTAACAGCATTGAAGTGTATAGAATGAAATGTTTACACAGATTGATTTTACGGATTACAAACAAGAGAAAAGGTGGTTAGTTATGAAGGGAAGTTGTTAGAAACTACATGCAAATGATTTAAAACATAGCCTTTGAATGGCTAGGAAAACAAGACCCATCCTTATAATTATGTCTTAATGGGAAGTGTACGTAGTCTGGGTAGAGAAAGCTTTAGAAGGATTAGACTTAAAGGTTCAGGAACTTATTATTATTGGGTATTTCTCCTATGTGAGTTGTGCTTTTATTGGGTTAGTCTGGGTGGGTTTAGACATGGACATAGCCAATGCATGTTTAGGTGTTTCTTTAGGGCTATTTTGAATTGGGATAAGGAAGATGTAGTGGTAAGATCTGCTGGGAGTGAGTTCCATTTTTTTACCAGCAGAGTTGGAGAATAATGATTCTCCGACTGAGTTGATGGCTTTGGCAGATTGTACTAGCATTCCGTTGGATGAGCAGAGGGATGCTAAGTTACTGTAGGGGGTGATAATATTTGTCAGAATGGGTGCACTGTTAGGTTAATAGAGGATTTTATGAATAACTATGAGCTGGTTATACTGGAGTTGATTGGGTAGTTTTAGCCAGTCTAGTGTTAGAAGATTTTGACAGTGATGGGTTCTGTAGGCTTAGTCTGTGGTGAATCTAGCTATATTGTTAAAGCAGCTAGTACATTTGTTATGGTTTGACTTGCTTAGGATTACAAAGATGGGTGAGGCATAGAGAAGGGTCGATAGGACATGCATTCGAGCTATAGCAATTCTAGCAGATGGTGTTAGGAATTGTTTAATCCTATACAAGGAGCCTGTTTTTTGTTAACTGTTTTAATGGTTTTGTCTATATGAGCATCATACTTCAGATTATTATCAATGATTACAACACGTAGTTTCATGCAAGGTTCTGGAGAAATAACAGTGCCATTGTTAGATGAGATTGTAATAAGTGGTGATGTGAACTTACGGGTATGGGAGAAAAGTAGTAGTTTGGTTTTATTTGGGTTCAATAGGAGATGTCAACTATTGAGCCAGTCCTCTACTTTGTTGATGGTGATTTGGGATAGGAATTGTAGTTCTGTGGGGGTGGTGGCAGGGCAGATAAGGGTGGAGTCATCTGCATACTGAATACATGTTGCATCTGGAATAAATTTGGGTAGGTCGTTAATGAATATGGAGAAAAGGAGGGGGCCTAATATAGATCCTTGCGGGACACCAAGGGTCACTGATAGAAGGGGGAATAGATTGACTTTCCATAGTACAGCTTGTTGTCTGCCATGCAGGTAAGAGTGGAACCAGTTGATTACTAGGTTGTCTAGGCAAAGTGATTTTAGTGTAAAGGAGTAGGTGGTGATTCGCCATATCAAATGCTTTAGATAGGTCGAGAAAGAGTGCTGAAGAGAGCTTGTTGTGATTATGGTTTTGATTTATTGTGTAAGTAAAGGACAGAAGGGCTGTAGTTGTACTATGGACAGGTCTAAGTCCATGCTGGGATGGGGCTAGGAGAGCATTCTGAATAAGGTGAGTTAGCATTTGTTTATATATACATTTTTCCATTATTTTGGCTAAGGGAGATAGGATGGCTATGGGTTTGTAGTTTGAGAGTTCAGTGGAGTTTCCCCCTTTGTGAAGTGGAATAATGTGGGAGATTTTCCAGATGGAGGGGATGTGGGATTTCTAGATAGTACGATTGATTAAGATGGAGATAGGGTATGCTATTTCATTAGCGGCCTTTTGTAGAAATTCTGCAGGAAGTAGGTCTGCTGCCAGGGTGGTGGTTTTCAGTTTCTTAAGTATGGACTTAATAAAGTCTGTGGGGATAGGTTCAAATTTGAAGGGAAGTATATTTTCCTGAGTGGGTGTGGTAGTATTAGAGGTGTTGAGACATAGATTATTAGCTAGGGACTGCACTGTTTCTGTAAAGAAACTACTAAAGGTCTTTGCAACACATTTAGTGGGTAGATGTAAGGTAGTTGAGGACCCACGGTGGTGGTGCTGCAGTAGCGTTGTTGCCTCACAGTAAGATGCTGTCTGGTTCGATTCTCAGCTAGAGCGTCTTCTGCATGGAGACATGCATGAATGGGCGTACCTTCGTTGAAGATTGTGTGCCAGGCCTGGCAAGCGGGTATGTAAAAATCAACTGCCAATCATTAGAGGACCGGAGTTCCGCTGTGGCGACCCCTAACCGGGAAAAGCCGAAAGACACAAGCAAACAAATGTAAGGTAGTTGAGGGGGTGGAGTTGAGGATTTACCTGGGTGGAGCAGTTTATTAAGGCCTGACCAGAATTTTTGTGATTGATTTTGGTGCTTTTGCTGTAAATTGAAACAGTGGTTTTGTTTGTCTAGCATAATGGATTTTTTTGCCTCATTTTTCAATTGTTTATATCTGATGTGGTCTTGTGGAGATTTGGTGGCTCTCCAGGTGTTCCATGCTGTATTTCTAGCAATAAGTTTTTTGTCTAGTACCATTGGTTAGCCATGGAGTTATTTTGTTTTTGGTTCTGATTGTTTGGGAGCATGCCTGTCTAAGATGGCTAGGAATTTAGCATTGAAGTCTGAGACTGCTTCATCAAGGGGAAGTATTTTAAGATTGGACCATTTGCATGAGTTAAGTTCAGCCTGGGAATTAGTCAGATTTAAGTTATTAGAATTCCTAATGGTTTTAAAGGTGGTTTGATGAGGCATGTCATTCCTTTTTCTGATTATATAAGTTAGGAAGTGGTCACTCATGTCTTCAGGTAGGGTGCCTAATTTATATAACTGGGGTCCGTTGTTTATTAATATCCAATCTAGGATACTTTCCTTATTGTTGGGCTTATTGATTCTGGTAGGGGAAGTTATAGTCTGGGAGAAACCATGTAAGTTAATATGGGTGGTGGAGTAGTTTGATGAACAGGTTTTCCAGTCGATGTTGAAGTCCCCGAGAATAACAGTTTCTTGAGGGTGTTTAGTGGATAGCCATTGGAGGGTACCTTCTAAGGTGTCCTTGTTGTCACCTGGGGGATTATAGATATATACTATGTTTATAGATTTGTGTTTGTTAAGCTGGACTGTTGTAATGAGTGTTTCAGATTTGCTAGTTATAAGGCCTTGTGGGTACTAATTGTGGATACTTCTAGAGTGGATTTATACATGATGGCTACTCCACCACCTTTCCTAGAAATGCGGTCAAGTCTTATTATATTGTTGTTGGGGGGTATAATCTCATTATCAGGGATAATGGATTTGAGCCAGGTTTCCGTGAGGCATAGTAGGTCAGGGAGTGCATGTCCAGGGGGGCATGCAGATAGTGAACTTTCTTATTTATACTTCTGATGTTTAGGTGACAGACTAGTAATGAATTAGGGGCATTATTTGAGCTCTGCAGATTAGTGAGAGTGCTGTTTGTGGCGTTAGTGCTATCAGATGAGTTTGGGCCTGTGTTAGGGTGGATGTCACCATTGGCTATGAGGTTAGGAAGTGTCCTTTTTTTCAAGTTTGTGGATTTTTAGTAAGAGTTGGTGATAGTATTTAGTCCTAGAGTTTATATATGTGGCTCGTATGGGATGAAGAGGTTTAGGAATAGTAGAATTAGAAAAGAGGCGAGTAGTATTGGAGTGGGGTAGTGTGGTTGGTTGCTACTGGTGGTACTGGAAGTAGGATACTGAGAGCTAGGTAGGTAGTGGTGTTCATAGGCAGTGAGAAGATAAAGTATTACACGTGGGGGTATGAGGTAGTAAAGAGGTCTAAGTTTTGGTGGTAAGATGGGAGTTTGTGGAGGCATTGTGGTGTAAATAGTATTTTTGCTAGAGAGTGTAGGTGGGGAGCTAAAAAGAGAGTGAATTGTGGGAAAGTGATAGGAAGGTGGACTTCAGGACAGATACTTTAGGACAGATTGGGTTGGGAACAATCAGCTGAGCAGATAGCAGTTCAAGTAGCCAGAGTGCTCAGAGGGAGAGTATAGGCTGAAGCGACTAGAGGTGGGGAAGCAGATATGGTCGTAGGGGAGAGGGGTAGAAAGTAGAAGTAATGAGGAATTACACTGGATATTTGATCAGGGGATGCTCATAAGGCAGGGGATAATAGGTGGATTCAGGCCGCCATCTAGTGACCAAACCTTATAAGTACAGCAAAGTTCCTTGTAGAACCTGGGGCTGGGAAACATGAAATGTGGCTTTACCGTGGCTAGGAGAAGGTAGTAGAAGGCTAGATAAGTGGATACAGAGAAAGGGATGGGTGGCTGCTGCAGTACATGATAGAGAGCAAGTTCTAACCACCTAGCAGAGGTTTTGGACTAGCGTCTAAGTTTAGCAAAACTCAACAGTATTCAGACATACTTTGGTTTTAATTCCCTTGAAAATGCACTGGTAATTTTTTCAGGGGGTAGGTTAAACAGGTCCTTGGCAGTTTAAACAGATGCACCAGCTTCTTTGCCACGTTCAGCAAGGTGGAAATTATTTTCTGCATAAGGCAGAGGACAGGGAAGCTAGAGAGAATTTGAGAAGGAGAAGCAATAAGAAAAAGGACAGTCACAGATACCAGTTTCCCAGTATAGGCAGCATACAAAACAATATACAATTGTGTAACTCTAAACAGGGATGTGTAACTTTCTAACAGTTAAAAACATGCTTCACCATTAGGAGTAAGAGTATATTTATACCGTTGTAGTGGTAAACTGCTTTGTGCAGGCTAACATCATTGTACGCTACACTCCATGAATTGAGGAGCTATAATAACCAGGTACTGGGTCTTATAAATAAAAAACAGGGTCAATTTGCAATAAATCAGGTAGATACTGTACAGATAGTAAAACTAATGGTTTTGCATTATGCCAGGGTGGTTCTTCTGTCAGGAAATATAATAGTTTCTATTGTAGCGACTGGCAACATTACATTTCTGTTCAAAATCTGCTTTCTATGAACGAATCGATGGTAGCGAGTGTGTAACACAAATAACATTTAGGTAAGTGGTTTCTCTTTACATTAGGACGTTCTGCTCTTCAGAAACATGGTGGATACACTTTTAGTGGCCATCCACTTCTTTCTACTAGGATCAATTGCAGTTGCACTGAAGTTGGGGGTAATAGGTAGCATGTGTTCAGCATTTGTTTGTTAAGCGTTTGCAGGATGCTACCGAGTTAAACAGTGGTTATGGGATCTAAATGTAATGGCAAGCCCGCATGTGTCTGAGCAGAGTCGGCGTTTACTGTATGCAGCCTTTACAAATGTAGGGATACCACTTTTACAGGTAAATACCTGGATTAATGCCCTCAGTCCCCCTGTTATAATGCCGCTAAAGACAACAACACAGGTCTACAGTCTTTTCAAGTCATAGAAAGCACATAACTCTGTTAATTAACACAAAAACACACATAACTCTGTTATTTAACACAAAAACAGGGTGAAATCCCACAGTTCAGAGCTGTATTGGTCTTACAAAACAGTATTATTGTGCTAGGCTTCAATATCCTACCTAGGCAGGTAGGAAATTAGTACAACAGCTAAAAATCACCAGGCAAAAGCATACAGTAGTAGCATTCAATTGAGGCTAATCACAGGGGAATTTAAATCTACCATAGAATCATCGCAGGCAAACAACAACTTATTACAGCTGTAGCAGAATACTTCCTATGCTATGTGAGGGTAACATGATAAGTTATCTAATCCCCTTGTGATGGTGGGATTGTTATGACTCTAAAACCTAGATGCATCTGAACAGTAAATGCACATACTGTAGATATAGTTAATTCCTAGGCAAAAGTGTTGTTATAAGGTAACATCAACCACACATGGGTACTTACTAGGTGGATAGGACGCTGAGAGCAGGGACACACATCAGCCGAGTGAAAGAGCAGTGCTTTAAAGATGGTGCCCTTAGGTTCAAGGTATATTTGTTACCTCTGAGGCAGATGTAAGCCTAGGGGGAGGAGCTTGATGCAGGTAGAGTACTGAGATAGTCCTGATGTGTAGCCTTGTGCCCTGAGAATAATGGGGTGGTCTGTGGATACTGAACACAACAGGGCAACAGTTAATCTGTAGGGAGCAGAAGGGGGCAGTAAGGAGTTAAGACATGAGGGATAGTGAGATAGGGAGGTTCAGTAGTGTGTACTTACACAGAAGAGTGTGTGTTGGTGGCAGAAATGGAATATAGTGGGGAAGAAATAGGGTGCAGATAGAGCCCACGGAAGGTGGACTTCAGGACAGATTGGGTTGGGAACAATCAGCTGAGCAGATAGCGGTTCAAGTAGCCAGAGTGCTCAGAAGGAAAGTATAGGCAGAAAGGACTAGAGGTGGGGAAGCAGATATGGTCGTAGGGGAGAGGGGTAGAAAGTAGAAGTAATGAGGAATTACACTGGATATTTGATCAGGAGCTGCTCATAAAGCAGGGGATAATAGATGGGCTCAGGTCGTCATCTAGTGGCCAAACCTTGTAAGTACAGCAAAGTTCCTTGTAGAACCCGGGGTTGGGAAACGTATGAAATGTGGCTTTATCGTGGCTAGGAGAAGGTAGTAGAAGGCTAGATAAGTGGGTACAGAGAAAGGGCTGGATGGCTGCTGCAGTACCTGATAGAGAGCGAGTTCTAACCATCTAGTAGGGGTGAGGGACTAGTGTCTAAGTTTAGCAAAACTCAACAGTATTCAGCCATACCTTGTTTTTTTTTTCCCTTGAAATTGCATAGGTAATTCTTTCAGAGGCTAGGTTAAGCAGGTCCTTGGCAGTTTAAACAGAGGCGTTGGCTTCTTTACCACATCCAGCAGGGTGGAATTTTTTTCTGCGTAGGGCAGAGGACAGGGAAGTTTGGGTTTAACTCCCTTGAAACTGCAGACATAATTCTTTCAGGGGGTAGGTTAAGCAGGTCGTTGGCAGTTTAAACAGAGGCACTGGCCTCTTTACCATGTCCAGCAGGATGGAATTTATTTTCTGCATAGGGCAGAGGACAGAGAAGTTTGGTTTTAATTCCCTTGAAACTGCATAGATAATTCTTTCAGGGGGTAGGTTAAGCAGGTCCTTGGCAGTTTAAAAAGAGGCTCTGGCTTCTTTACCACGTCCAGCAGGGTGGAATTTATTTTCTGCGTAGGGCAGAGGACAGGGAAGTTTGGTTTTAATTCCCTTGCAACTGCAGAGGTAATTATTTCAGGGGGTTGGTTAAGCAGGTCCTTGACAGTTTAAACAGAGGCAGTTTTAGACAGTGGTTAGTGTGACAGAAAATATGTTTACTGGTTTTTGAGGAAAAAATGTATATATATATTTCAGAGGTTAGACCACTGATACCCAAGGCTTTATTTAATTTCAATAATTTGATTTTTTGCTTTATTTCAGCACATCTTTTTTTAAATATTATTCTTCTCAAAATCTAAACCCTTAGGAATTTATATCTTATTTAGAAATGAAATATTGTGTACATTTCTGAAGAACATTTTTTTAAAAGAGTAAGATTCTTTTAAAAGTTTTTAAAGTCAGAAAGAAAACTTTAAATATCTATCATATACTTTTTTATTTTTATGGTTTATGATTGTAATACAGAATTTTCTTGAATGAATTTTAGATCTAATAATTAGAAATCTAAATTAAATATAATTAATGCATATACATCTGGATGAAAAAGAGAATTTGACATCTAATTTATTTAATTGTCCTTTAGCTGCACAGTCACACAAAGAGGGATTATTATTTAATCCATTTATTGATGCACTTCATCTTTTGGTAAGATCGGATTGCAAGAGTAGTTTAATCCACATTCTCTGACTATACTCAGAATCATATATATATATATATATATATATATATATATATATATATATATATGTGACACATGCTCGACTAGCATATGTCTGAATCACAAAACATAGAACACATACACGAAAGCGCTTAACATCAAAAAGCACTTCCGCGTATGTGTAGTTAAAAAAAAAAAAGTCTATGCTTCTGCAGGGCGGCTTCGCCCACCTGCACCCCCCACAACTCCCCTATTTTAATATTCTCACTCCGAGATCTCACAACAGTGGGGAAAAGGGAATTTTCCCTTACCTGCACTGTAGTCCGTTCTATGAAACAGGCACACATACATGTACACGAAAGCGTAGATATATATATAGATAGATAGATAGATATACATGGGATCCCTACGTTAGACTGACAGCTCGGAAGATCGACACTCAAAACACCGACGCCAGAAGAACGACAAAGCCGATGACCAACAAGTCGTAATCCCGACAGCGAAAACGCCAACAGGGGTAACTTGTGAGCATGACCCGGTAAGTGTGCGATAGTGAGGGACTCAGGGTTAGGGTGCGGGTAAGGTAAGTGTGCAATAGTGAGGGACTTAGGGTTAGAGTGCGGGTAAGGTAAGTGTGCTATAGTGAGGGACTTAGGGTTAGGGTGCGGGTAAGGTAAGTGTGCGATAGTGAGGGTCTTAGAATTAGGGTGCAGGTAAGGTAAGTGTGCGATACTGAGGGACTTAGGGTTTGGATGCAGGTAAGTGTGTGGTGGTGTCGGACCTTAGGGTTAGGGTTTGGGTTAAGGTTAGTGCATAGATAGTTTTGTGTAAGGTGTAGTGTAGGTTTTTAGGTTGTTGGTGTGCTTGTGTTGTGTGTGTGTGTGTTGTGTGTAACAGTGAACTTTTTGTTTTGTTAAGTGTCGGGATTGTGGTTTGTTGGGCATGTAAACTTTCATGTTTTTGAGGTTTCGTTCTACTGGCGTTGGTGTTTTGAGTGTCAATCTTCTGAGCTGTCGGTCTAACGTAGGGAACCCATATACATACATACTTCCAAATATGTATGTAATGACCAATATTACAGAACTACCAACTAAAACTTTTAATTAATATATGTTTTATACATGTTTTATTAAAATACACATAACAGCTGAAACTTTAAATTGATTCCAGAGTTAAACTATATCTTAATAAATGGAGAGAGCAAGAAAAAACATTATTTTAATGAATAACTAAAGCACTTAGAACTTCTTCTCTAAATATCAAGTTATACAGACAAACTGTAAAGCTTCCATAAGTAATAAATCATCCAAATCAAATTGGTCACAAAAGATGTTTCGTTACGTGAAGGCAAAATATATTAGAAATGCAAACATTGTAAGAAAAAAAAAATATTATGATTAAAAATGTTGATACCAAATGAAATAGTAATAATAGCTTTAAAATCATATTCTATTATTTGTAATATGTAGTTCAGAAAAGAAAACATTATCATGAAGAAAAATGTAATTTGTAAAGAGCTAGTTTTTATTAAGAAAATTCAGTGAATCTTAATCTATTTTGAAATTAACCATAGACATTTTTTATTCTTGAGAGTTTCTGTATTCTGCATATCATAAAAGGGACACCTCTCGTGTCTTAAATACACTTTTGTCATCAGATATTCATAATTTAGCTCAATAAATGACAATGTCCTTGCATACCATATTACTGCTCCTTCATAGTAAGATGTGTTTGTACATCATGCTCGGAGGTGATTGTTAAATTATATACCTAAGGCATAATAAAAGTTCACATAAGTAGTCATGTACTCCTGAGTGCTCAGATTCCTGTGAAAACAATTAAGTAGCAACATCTGTGAACAAATTAATGCCAGCCATTCAAACACCACCAATAAACCATGTATAAAAAGAAAACCTCAAGCGCTATCTTCACATAATGAAACATCTCTTCTGGCCTAATCACTTAGATATCCGGCACTTTCCAGCCTTCTTAATTCAGCTCTTAAGGCAGCAATTGTTCATAATCTTAGTGTTTTCCTACTAACCTCTTCTTTTCTTGAATTATGGGTGAGTTTGTGGGTCTATATTATGTTGCTGAAAGTTGTTTACAGTGAATACGGCAAAATCAACCCTTAAACAGTGAAACCCACTAATATGAATGGCCAGTTTAGCGATTTTTTTTCCCAGGGAAAAAAATCGCTTGGATATCGCTGTGAAACTGCCCTTTACCCCACTATAGTGTGATCTCAGAGTTGGCATATTTAGTAAGGGGGGGTATGGGTGGCACAGCCCCCAACATCGGGGGGTGGGGTGGGGTGGGGGGGCAGAGCTCTCCACTTTGTAGTGATTTAGGTGGTTTGTTGTGTTTGGCTAGCCGGTGACCTGGCTGTTCACGTTAGTGGGTTTTCGTTGTTTCAGAGTCGATGTTGTCATATTTGCTGTAAACAGCTTTCAGTAGCATAATATAGACCTGAGTATTTATATCTTACCCTTTTGCTGGAAGGATGGATTATTTCATATCACTTCCTGACTCTGCATAAATCTTAACCTTTTAACTACTTGTTTCTATTACTATTAACTATGCTTCTTATGAATTGTAATATTAGTTTAACTTTTTTTTTTATTTTATTTATCATATGACTGCATTATGCATGTTATAGCTGGTAATATGATTAGAGAAATCCAACTGAATATTTAACTTAAATAATAGCAGCTTCAGGAATTCTTTAATTTATAATTATAGAAAATCTCCTAAAGCAAATAAAATAACTTTCTACATTTATTGTACTATAGCCAACAATTAGCAAAACAGTTGACTGTTTTATTTGATTGAATTTGATTTATTTTAAGCTACATGAGAAGAATAAATATATTTAATAAGTAATTTCTAGTTACTAATTTAAGTAAGCTTGAATGCATTTGTAAATACCAGTTCCACCTCTTATCTTAGTTAATTAGCAGTTCAAAGACATGTGGCTGGTGTGTTTCTCCCCAGGCCTCCACTGAAAATTGGCTTCATTCCAAGTCAGACTGTCCCAGTAAATAAATGTTAAATAAAAAATAAATAAAATAAATAAACAATTAGGTTTCTGCCATGGTGCTTAATAGGATCATAGGTACGTAGGTGATTACCAGGCATACAGCTTAAGAACCCTTACATGCCTAGCCAGATTTAATGATATTTTTCCCATTTTACATCCCCAGGGGAAAGATAACAAGGGTTAACAAGTGTGAGTTAGACGATTTCACAGACTGCCTCTGTCTATAATGGACATGGACATCACCTCAGGAGTGAATTTGCAATTTTCCATCCGTTGGTCCAGATTGCACTTGAAGATGGTCAGAGAAGGGCTCTTCATGTTAATAGGGAGTTTATTCCAGAGGAGAGGCAAGCTCTGTGACACATATCTGTCTTTCCCACATGATCTATTCATATCAGAGATCAGGTTTAGATCCTTTGAGTGGGTAACCCTCATGCAGTTAATTTTGCAAATATGCAACATTCTCATCACGGCTGGGTCACAGACTGCCTTGTAGGTCAGACATAAATTGGCCCTCAATAATCAGTAGGAAACTGAATACAGTGATAGGGCTTGTAATTGGTCCTCACATGACATGCTGGTCATATTCAATATTTGTTGGTGAGAAACCTCTGAGGATGCTCCAACTGGTGCAGGCGCTTGGTGAGATGCATACCCAAGGGTGCACTGTACTCAATTATTGGTCTTATTAGGGCTGAGTACAATGGTACTATGACATCCTTAGATCTGGATGCTATGCCCTTAATTATAAGCTGAGCCACACGGAAGACTTTCCTCAGCACTGTGGATACATGATGGTCAAAGTTCAAATTACTGTCTGTCTGAGTACCAGATCTTTAACCACTGGGTCTACTCTGGGGGAGGGTGTGTTATAAATCGTGTAATTTGCAGGGGTATTTGATTCCCCACAGGGTATCATTATGCATTTCTTCACATTTAGTTTGTGACCATGGTTCTGACACTGATCAGTATTTTCCGTCTGTCCTTAATGGAGGATATCAGCATTGCTTGGGGAGTAAATGATTGTCCCCATCAACATTGCTTGGAGAGTAAATGATTGCCCCCAACTTGAAGTCACCAGCAAACTTGGTCAGTCAAAGAATATTTACATTTGCTTGACATATGAGAACTATAACCCAAACACGAGGGGCCCATCATTGAGTCCTGTTGTACTCCTCTGATGACTGGCCCCTTGCTGAATGTGAATTCCCTGACTCTAATAACATGTATCCTATCCATGAGCCAATTGGCTATCCATCCGGTCAGTTATAGGTTGATGCCCAATTTTGAGAGTTTATCAGTACTACCAGAGTGAGGTATTGTGTCAAATGACTTGATCAGGTCAAGGTAGGCAATATGCCCTGTCTTACCCTCATTGATGGCCTTGATGACCTTCTCAAAGAAGTCCACCAGACTGAGCAAGCATGACCTGCCCTTGATGAAGGCAAACCAGGTCGGGTCTAGAGTCTGAAAATTTCCTGTGACATTGTTAATTAGGTCTATAATTATCATTTCCACAGCTTTGCATATGAGGAAAGTTAGACTATTGGGTTGGTAGTTTCCTGGGTCCATTGATGGTCACCACTGTGACCGCTCTACTGGGACAAAGTACTACTTGGAGACCGTGGTTAAATAGCAATTTGAAAATGTCTGCTTTATTGTGTTTCAAGCATATTAATAGACACCATGGCTTTCTCTCATAGCTGCCTGATGCCATGTTTCTAGCTTTAGAGTGCACAGTGACAACCTGTTCTTTTGTGATAATTAGCAAAGGAATGGTAAGCACATATTCATTGGGAGTGACAAGAGGTGATGAAGGGGTGAAATCTGAGCTGAATTTATTGGCCAGCAGGTTTTCTATTACTTCTGAATGAGTATAGGTAGTGCCATCTACAGCTGTCTCAGCACATTGTTGATTGTTTAACTTGAGATTTCAGACATAACTAAAAATGCTTTGTGGTTATCCTTGCTTAGGAGGCTATTTTAGTCTCTTATTTAGCTTTTGAGGACTTGACCATTTCCCTGATTTGCTATTTGAGACTACAAATTAATGTTTTTTTCTCTGTTGTGTACCCTTCCACTTACTTCTAGATAGGAATTTCTTCCTTCTGTTGTATAATCTATTTATGCCAGAGGTCCACCCAGGTGACTTATTTTTCCAGCTAGACCTGGGTTTAGTTCAGATAGGAGTTACCATTTCTATGCATTTGCTTAAGTGGTTGTACAGGCATTTGTGTATACTTCTGCATAGGCTTTCATGTTTTTGGGGTTAATGGAAAGTTTAAAATTACCTTTCTTATCACTTAATAGAAGCTAATTTGCCTTGGAAAAATTCTTTAAGGATTTAGGGTTTGATGGTGGTTCTACTGTTATATTTATTTCAAAGGGAAAAGATTTATGATCTGATCTTACCAATGATGACATTACGCTGGTGGGGCACAACACTCTCCCATGTTTGTGAGTGCTATGTCAAGTATATTTAAACCACTGGTGGGAGCACAGACCAGCTGCTCCAGAACATTTGTATTGACAAAGTCCAGAAATCTTTCAGCCTGCATGCTAGTGGTCATGTATGCTTCCCAGTTTATGAAGGGGTAGTTAATATTGCCATGAATGGTGTGCTGGGCTGAACGTGAAGTGAGTCTTGTAACTTCAGGTATATAGAGCAGTTTTCATGGTTCATGGTTGTAGTTAGAGATGATATGGTGGGGGATTTTACCTATGGTCAGTTGGACATGCAGTAGCTTAAGCGAGTCATCCTGCTTGACCACACTTCTGGTGTGATTGTTTTTTTTTATATAAATGGGAACACCTCTTCCTCTCATTTTTTTTTCCTTTTCAGAGGCTGGTCTGAAAGTGACATATACATTGTAGCCTTGCACTGCTTAAGACCATGTCTCTGTAACTGCACAGATGTCAGCATTCTACAGGGTGAGAAGAGCTTCAAGGGAGTGCAGTTTCTTGTTATGATTCCTCGCAGTGAGCAGTAGTACCTTCAGCTTGGCATTAGACAAATTTGTTACAGCAGTAGGTCTGTTGGTTTGGCACTGCCTAGAAAAGGCACTATGGGGATGGCTAATGTCTTTGTCAGTACTCAAAACCTAGCAGCAGCAAGAGCAGGCCACCTCTGCAAGGCAGCATGGTCTGTCAGTCATGGTGTCCCAGGCTGACAGGATCCCTTTAGAATGACACCGCTAAGTCAATTATTGAATTTAATTTATTATTTATTTTTTTGTATGACACTGATATCTAAACCAGTTATTGAATTTAATAATTTTCTGTTTGTACTGTGATATAATTCTTGGTGAGGGTAGAATGCTGCTCAATGTCAGGCTCATACCTGCCTGAGACACGTATTCAGTGAATTCCATAATGTCTTTCTTCATATAGTCTAGTGAAGTATGTTTCAAGTCATTCACACCCACATGCACTATGAATAAGTCATATTGGGATTTGTGGTTGAGTGACCTGGATGCCTACATGATTTAGCGAGTCCTGGTCCCTAACAGGCAACTGACTGTAACCCTCTCTTTATCCATCCTGGTGTGGGGGGCTTTCATGTGTCTCACGATGGAGTCTTATATGATCAAGATGTTTGAATGTGTGGTGTTTCACCTTAGGGGATTGCTTGTGCAAACACTGTGATGTATATCTGTGTGTGTAGTGGTCCGTGTTCACTTGGATTTGTTTGCAAGTGGTTTCTGAAGGCAGTGTATGGGAGACCCTTGAGGCTTTTTTTAAGTTACTTGCAAGTACCTCCACAAATGTGGGTTTATGTGTCGAGACCTTATTTAGTGAGGGAAATAATGTGTGTGCTGACAACCTGTTTGCCATTTAATTTGTCAGTATGTGAGAGTCGTGTTTCAGTTTCTATGAACTGCATCTCTTACATACTGTTTGTTTCAGGATTGTTTGTCAATATACAGGAGGCAATTGTTACATTGACTCAGGATGCTCATGTCCACCAGGCTGGCCACAGAGATAGCAGGAAAGTGCCTAGCCATTGTTTCAGGTTTTACTATGGGTTTAACCAGGGACTGATTTCACTAGACTTGGCTGACAGCACACAGATGAAGAATGGGTGCTATACTCAGTGTGAACTGCAAATGTCCAATAAGATGCTGCTGCTCTGCATGCAACTTAGATGCTTCTAGAGCAGAAGGGGTACTGGGAAAGGTCCCAGAGATAGTTATTCTAAGTGAAATTTTAACTTGAAGACATTTGCATCTATATAGGTCACTGCTAACTGCCACTTCAGGGACAACAGTTTAGCACAAATACTGGGCTTTTATAGAATGAGAAAAAAAAAACAAGCTTTACAACAGCAAAGCCTACAAACCAATCAGGAAATCAAACAATAAGCTTTCAGCCAGTAACTCCCAATTCAGACAGATATGTCACAAGAATGCAGTCAGAAAACTTTCTTAATTTACAAGTGCTGATTTTAGAGCTCAAGTGCAGGAAACCCCGCAATCTAGATACTACAGTCTTGTAAGACTAGCAGACATGATGTAATTAAGTATAAATACAGCAGTGGAGACATTTGAGCTTTGAAACTCTACTAAAGTACAAAAAAAATAACTAATACAGGATTCTTATGAGAAACAGTAAAACAAATCAGCAGAAGTGCAAAATGATAGAAATGTTTGTTCTTTCAGCAGGGGATGGCTTTGGATGCTTTTGATTTTCTGTAACTCTTAAGTGAAATAGCCAAACCAAGAGCAACTCTGAGTAATTGAGCACATACCCATGCAAACACTGGAATTATATGGAATCAGAAATAACAAGGTTTACAGCAGCAAGGCCTTCAGACCAATCAGGAAAACATGATACATTTTTAGACAGCAGCACCCAACTCACATATGTTTGCTACAGCACACTTCTGCCACAAGAGTACAGTCAGAAAAAACTCAATGTAAAAATGTTGGTTTTAGAGATGAAGTCCAGGGAAATCACATAATTTAGATACTACAGTCTTGTAAAAGTATCAGACACAATATAATTAATGAATATTCAAGTTTAGCTTACCCAGTAGTCTTCATTTCCATTTTAATCTAACATACATGCACTGGCAAGGAATAACCAAAGATTTTGTTCAGAAGCATATCATTAATAGTACTGCAGACTATAAGAAAAAAGTATTGCCCTTTAATGATTACCTGCAAAAAGCTATTTTCCTCATATACACAATATACAATCTGTCACCTTTTGTTACTCTTCTCTTGTCTCTATTTATGCCACCTTTAGTCACCAAACCTCCACACAGTGGGTCACTCACTCCATGATAATTCGATAAAATCAATCTGAGTATCTTCCTATTAAAAAAATAATAAGTAGTCATAGAATCACAGGTAGACTAATCATGCTTTCAGTATAAAATTGCAGCTGTCAACTGATTGTGGCTATAACATTTCAAACTGTGAGAGAGTGAAAGCTCATTACCATGGGAGATATATCAATATTAGAAATGCTTTACTTAAATGTATCTAATGAGTTACCGGAGTGTTAAATTAAAATCACATGATTAAAAGCTGTTTTTCTTCTCTTAAGAAAATCAGTTAAATTACCATTTTTATTTAAAAGATGCACAAACTAGTATAAACTATTTTTAAATTATATAAACATGAATTTAACATTATTATGGATAAAGACTGCGGTGGTGGTGCTGCAGTAGCATTGTCGCCTCACAGTAAGACGTCCTGTTCGATTCTCAGCTAGAGCGTCTTCTGTGTGGAGACATGCGTGAATGGGCGTACCTTTGTTGAAGGTTGTGCGACAGGGCTGGCAACTCAGCACGTAAAAATCTACTGCCAGTCATTAGTGAACCGGAGTTCCGCTGTGGCGACCCCTAACCGGGAAAAGCCAAAAGACACAAACAAACATGGATAACTGCTTCTGGAATAGAATAAAACTTACCTCATAAGTTCCCTATATGAGCAAGCTTTTTTTGTAAATGTACTTCCTTCCCTAATATTTAGAATGTGACATTTTTTTGTCAGGTAAGAGAGTTAAAATAAAACAAAACACTAGGATGTTTATTAATTAAGGATAACTTATTGAGAAACAATAAGCAAAAATGTGATATTTTCTTTTTTTCACCAAAAAATCATGAATATGAAAGTTTTTTTTATTTCTTAGATGAGTTACCATTTTCATTATGTT
The DNA here is from genome assembly GCF_019279795.1 of Protopterus annectens. Taxonomy (NCBI): domain Eukaryota; kingdom Metazoa; phylum Chordata; order Ceratodontiformes; family Protopteridae; genus Protopterus; species Protopterus annectens. The sequence goes on from NC_056733.1 coordinate 1,507,074,489, forward strand.
TTTAAAAATGTCTTTCATTTTAATAGTAGAAAAGTCTATCTTGGCAGCCACGGTGGTGCAGCAGTTAGCATTGGGACCTCACAGCAAGAGATTCTCTGGTTCGATCCTCAGCTGGGGTGCCTTCTGTGTGGAGTCTGCATGTCCTCACTTTGGTCGCGTGGGTTTCCTCCAGGTGCTCCAGTTTCCTCCCACATCCCAAAGACATGCTGTAGGTGGATTGGACACTCTAAATTGGCCCTAGGCGTGTGTGTGTGTGCACGTGTGTGCCTTCTGTGGAAGGTTGGGCGCCGGGCTGGCAACTCAACACCGTAAAACTCCACTGCCAATCATGAGCGGACAGGTGGTCCACTGTGGTGACCCCTAACCAGGAAAAGCCAAAAGAAGTAGAAAAGTCCATCCCCAGGATTCAATAAAATCCGAGTAGGCTCCGTGTAGAGCCTACACAGAATGTACCCGTGTACAAGCAATGCAGCACTTATTTTGAATGTTACACTATAATGTGTAAAAGGAAGATAAACAGTTTATATGGAAGCCAATAGGCAGGAATTCTGCAGTATTTGTTGGAGTCTTATTAACCTGTTGATATGCCTGGTGGTGTCAGTGAAGGAGAGCATTTTTGGGCAGAGAGGAGGGGTATGCAAGTGTCCAGAGTGTTTGTTGGATTCCTGGTCTGAAATGTAAATAATCCCAGCTGTGGCAGGGCAATTACCAGGGCTCAGAATGTAAATCTGAAGCCTGGGATCCATTGGCCAGGTATCTTACCAATGCTACTTGTATCCCCTGTACTGGTAAGTGTCGTCACCACTTTAACACCTGAAGTGAAGGAAGAGGGGACCTTGGACACCTGGGTCCAAGAGGCTTGGGCTGGGCAGACCCCACAGATATTAAATGATGTCTGTTACTGCTTTACAAATATACAAGGTGAATTTGTGCAAAACTGGTATGCATAACAATGTGCTTCTCTTCAACAGGTGCAGCTGAATGGGCTTGCAAAATCCAGTCTCATTCTGGGTGCCTGGCCATGATGCACCACGAGTGTGGTAAGTATGGATATTTTTTGATAATTGTAGTGCAGTAAACAATAAACAATACCAATAGCAATAAACAATAAGGTTTAAAGCAGGACTGTGGTTTGATAACTAATGTGTGCAGATATCTGCAGTAAGGCCGTATTCACTGTATGTATGTTCTAATGTCACTGCAGTCAACTGTAAAACTGAAATAAATAAAAAATGCAAAAGTAATTGTCTGATAAATGTATTGCACAATCCACAGTATGGTTCAACGTTGTCTTCAGGCCACTTTTAGTCACATAATGCTCTCTATTCCCCCACTCCAGGAACAAAGTATATGGGTAATGTAGCCCACGTTCTGGGCAGATATCATGTGTATACTTCACAGATTCTAAGTAGCAATAACAATAACGTGTAAAGCAGGGTTGTGCTTGATAAGTAATTTGTCCAAATAACTGCAGTAGAGTTATATTCATTGCATGCATGTTCTAATGTCACTGCAGTCAATTGTTACATTATGTGCAGAAGTCCCGTGGAGTCAGAACTTTTGTGTTCTAGTCTCATGCCTGTCAACTAAGACATGATGGCTGTTTAGTCTACTTTTTTTTTTTTTTTCAAAAATTTCTTTATTGCAGTTTTTTAGGTTACAACATATAAGACATTATACAATAAGATACACACACAACATACAACAAAACATAGCATTCTATATACAATATGTAGAAAGAAGTTACTTCAAAAATCCAGTTTTTGTACTAACTACATATTCTGCAGTGATACGAAGAATAAAACAGTACCATTAGTTGTTTATTACATATACTAGGGAAAGTCAAACTAAAACCTCTTTATATAGGGTATGTTCATAGGTTGGTACTAGGCTATTGGCCCTAGGGCCTATACAAGCCTAGCCATAGCAGTTCCCTGGCTATTTCTTCCCACACTATTTACTTCCCTGGTCCCCTGTCTAGCAGGGCGACTGATGTGATCCCTGGGGTGAATTTCCTTTCTCCCATCCAATCATCAAGGTTCCTTTTGAAGAGGGGCAAAGAGGCGCTCTGCTTGACATGTATGGGCAGTCTATTCCAGAGTCTGGGGATGTGTTTTTTTAATCAACTTATCTACGCAAATATTTATAAAATGACAATGTTAAAAAGGTTCTAAGTATATCCTTATTGATTGTCTTACATATATTGCATATTTCACTTTTAGATTTAATATTTTTACCTCTTGAGAATGAAATCTAATAAGTATTCCCAATACTCTTGGTAATATTTATGTTTCTTAGTAACATATAGTAGCTTGTGGGAAGCAATGTATTTGATTGCTACATTTCTAAAACCTTCCCTTGTGAGTGGGGTTGCAATAGTCCAATTCTTTGTAATATAGAATTTGACTAGAGAACATATGGTGGTGAGGACATGCTGTAAGACTCTGGGAAGATTATTCATATTTATGTGCATATAACTGTTTCCCAAGATAAAGTACTTTTTTGGTAGCCCATTTTCTCTAGTCTTGCCCTTAGTGAACACCATAAGTTATGAACTTTATTACATTCCCACATAACATGTAGAATGTCTGCTGGTTGTTTCTTGCAGTGAGGACATTCAGGTGAGTGTTATTAAATTTACATATTTTTGAGGGGTAAAGTATGCATTATTGTTAATCATAAGTTGGGTGTAGAATAACATTTTGAATGAGCTGAATTTGAGCGTGTTTTCGATGGCATCTTTTTTATTTTGTTCAGTAATTTGTGGGTTTTTCTTCTGCCAGTATGAGGAGAATAAAGTACAATTCTGATGTTTTATATCATTTATAAGTTTATATACTCTAGACATTGTTTTCCCCTTGGTAGTTAGTTAGAATTTTTAGAATTAACTGGGACAAACTAATATCTTGTTTATCAAAATTTTCAGTATGAAATTTAATGTTTACAAGGTGAGTTCATAATAATTATGTAGTTCTTTGGGAGATTTAATTGCTCTCGTAATTGTGTAATATCACATTCCTTCCACTTATAAATTTCCCATACTGTAATAATATCTCTTATTAAGGGATACTCTTGCAAGTTTACTAATGTATTATTTAGTAGCAAATTGGGAATAAGGTGTATAGGTTGCAGCAGAAGGAGGGCATTTTATAATTGTACAGATGAAAAGAGCTTTTGAGTAGATAAAACCATTTGTTTAATAAGTGGATGTAAATTCTTAACATAAACAGAGTTTTGGTTTAAGTTTAAGAATAGGAGAGCCCTAGAATTGCACCCAAGTGTCTTAATTTGGTCATACCAAATTCTTGACCATAAGGGGGACCATACATTTGTGTTTGATTCATAATTTAAGATCTGACATAGTCTATATGCCTGGATAATACTGTAGTATAATTTAAAATCAGGTAACCCTAACCCACCTTTAAATTTAGGAAGTATAAGCTTTTCATATTTGATTCTAGTAGATTTAGGATACCAAATAAATCTGGATATACTTCTTTCCATGTCTATACATTTTTTTGAGGTATAATTGTGAAGGTAGCGTTCATTTGGAAAATAATTCTTGGTAGCATGTTCATCTTAACGATACTGCTTTTTGATAGCAAAGACATATTGATATTTTTCCACCTGTTCATATAATTTTCAATGGTATTCCAGGTATGGGTTAAGTTATTTTAAATAATTTCACTTAAATTGGGAGTATATATTACCCCCATTTATTTTAGTTGATAAGTTATCATTATTTTGCTCTCCAGGAAGTAAAAGTGCATATGTCCTATGGGATTTAGTGGGAAAAGTTGGGATTTGTTTGGATTTAGTTTGTAATTTGAAATCTCTGAGAATTTTTCAATGGCTGTCAGTATTTTAGGAAGATCTGTTGTGGGGAGTTGTAAGTATATATTTAAGTCATCAGCAAATGCCGAATATATAATGTTAGTATTTAATACTTTTGGAATGTGTAGGAAAGATTTCTGTGATATATAAAGAAGTAAGGGTTCTAGGTATAAATTAAAGAGGTAAGGAGAAAGTGGACACCCTTTTCTCGTGATTTTTGAAATAGGGATAGGTTTTGTTTTATTAATGTTAATCTGAATGGAAGTTGAGGCCATCTGATATAAAACCTTAACTGTATTAATAAATTCTTTAGGAAAACCAAATAAAGGCATAACATTAAATAAAAAGTTTAAATTTACTCTTTCTAAAGCTTTACTAGCATCTGTGGCAATAATGTATTTGGGATGTTCATCTGTTTTTAGTAATCTGATAGCTGTGTTTAGTAACAGAGTGTTATCACTTGTTTGCCCATGTACCATAAAACCTAACATTCTTCAACCTGTTGGCTAAAATTTGAGCAAAGATTTTAAAGTCAGTATTTATGAGGGCTATTGGTCTATAATTAGTGGGATCCGTCGGGACAGAATTTGGTTTAAGTAGAAGGATAGTCTTAGAATTATTTATATATGTCTGTTTTCTCATGTTGTATTATATAGTTATATACTTTAAGTAGGATTTTAACGACCGGTTCTGAGAATATTTTATAAAATTCAGAGGTAAATCCGCCAGGTCCTGGAAATTTACCTGGCTTGAGATTTTTTATTGCTTCTTTTATCTCTGTTAGGTGTAGTGGTGCCCCTAAAAGTTTTTGTTGTTCTTGTGTAACTTGTGGAAATTTTTAATTTTGAATGAACTCATTAAATTTGTTATTCGAGGGTGGTAAGTGCATGTTGTACAGCCTTTTATATATATTCTCAAATACATTTAATATGTCTTGGTTTTCCTGAAATTTATGTCCTTCATAATGTAATTCTTTAATTTTTGGTGGGCCACTCAATATTTATTAGTCTGGCTAAAAATCCTGAGGGTGTTTGAGTCCATTCTGAGTATTGAAATAAAGACCTGCTTTCTAAAAAAGTAAAATTTTCTAAGTAATGCTTATGCAGTTGTTTTTGCCATTCCATACATTTTTCTTCTAATTCTTTTGAATATTTTTGTTGTAATTGTAGTACTGCTGACGCAATTTGTGATTCTAATGTGGTTTTAGTATTATTATATTTTTTCTTAAACCAGGCAGATTTTTTAATTATGACACGTCTAATAACTGCTTTTGCAGCTTCCCATTACTTATCATAAGGTATTGGAGGAAAGTCTAGTCTACTTAATGTACACAAACGTACCTCTCAACTGTCATGATTTTTCATAATGTAATGACAGTTGCTCAATCTGTCTGGTCCGTGATTAGCAGATGAATGATTACCTGGAATGCAATGTATTTGCAAATCCGTGTACATAACACTTTACTTGTTATGCACATGCACATTATGTGAAACAATTCCATGTAATTTTGTACCTGCATTTATTAGTGCTTGGCCCATACTGTCCCATGTTAACATCTTAAGAGGTATGTACGTGCTACATCATCTATAGAAGAATTTGAGTCACTGTACTCACAAATGACACTGCACACCTGTAGAAGCATGTATTAGTACACTGTGTATTAACATCATCTGCAACTTCACTAATGGTATGCTTTTCTCTCTTTCCCTACCCCTTATCTTCTTTAATTTATTAATGTTATTTATTATTATGATGCAATATTAATATATTCTGTTAAACTAACTGTTACATTATCCTTATGAGTTATTTCATACTGGTTTGCTGTTAACATGCTTACTGTAATTTATTGCAGTGTTCCACATAATATACCGTAATATGTATTTGGATTAATCAATTTTATGTTCCATTATGTTAATACTAACACTGGTTTGGATAATACTAACCTCAACTTATCTTTATATCTAATTTACTACAGCGCAACAAGGTAGGCTAGTTGCAGGTGATCCACCTACCTTGGCTCCTCCGGCTGTGGCACTGTGGGCCCACCATGTATGGGACGCAGACTGGTGGTGCCCACTCTGCTGCTCCTACACTACCTGTGGCATCTAGTAGTTCTGCCCCATGGGCCAGGGCTGGGCCCTCCTCTGGGAGCAGTCTAGAAGGGAGCATTGTCACCAATGATGAACTGCCAGGACTGGCACGCAGGACAGTGTTCCATTGTTTTGGATGCTGGCTGTGCCAGATGGAAGGCATGTTTGCCACCCTGGTGGGGCAGTGTTGCCCTGGAGCCTAGCTTTCATCACTGTCACCCCAGGGGCAGTAAAGGAGCAGTGCCAACAGTCCCATGGGTGGGGACTTGAGTCACACTACCTTGTGGAGGCACCTCAGACTCGGATTCCACAACACTCTCCCCATCCAAGGTGTTCATCCCCCTCTTTGGTCACAGACCACCCCTGTCTGCTGTCTTGTCGATCTTCAAAGTTTCTTCAACATCCCAACTTACCTCCCCCACATGTACCTATGTCCCTTCCCCAACATTCCACACTCACCTTAAAAAAAATGGGCACCTGTCCCACAAAAGAAATATCGTCCCCCCATTCCATATATAGTTCCCCATTTCACACACATCCACCAGACCCATGTAATTTTGTACAATAGTCCAAATCCATCTACAAATTCTGTCAAAGTGCACAGTTGTTGCTAATGAAGAAATGGATAGCTATGGTTATTACCTACACCCTTCCTGCACATCCCTACCTGCCTTTCACTGTGTTTTTCCCCTGCTTGCACCCCATTTCACCACTGTGCAATTTCCCCATTTTTCTTTTCTTTAAAGATTTTTTTTGCATGATGCTGCATGATTTGGCACTTTGCACAGTGTCGCTAAGCTCAGCTCAATGAAGCTATACTGATATATGTGTTTTAAATGATAAGAAACTCATACAAAATAAACACCTGCCCCTATTTCCAATCCAAGATCATCGCACCTGCAAACCACTGCATTAAGCTACCATGCCACACAGATGTTATTTAAAACAGGTGGATTAAGAACACATAGTTATTGCAAATTGCCTTCACTAAGCATGTTTAAGCAGTGCTGCACATTGTGCTGCATCACCCAAACTTGCTGAAAAAGTAATAGAAATCTGGGAGTGCAACTTGGAGTCACTAGAAAGCCAGACAAAGACTAATGGATGTCACTGAGGTCTCTAATAGAAGGCAAATATGCACTTTTATCAGCAACATGAACAAGTACAACTGCCAAAACATTAATGGCAAAATACATGTTCAAATGGGACTCTGGTAGAGAAATACATCTTTATAATGCCAGGCACATAATACTGGATGTAATGGAGGTATGTCACAGCCTGTATGTGTGCACTTTATACCTTCACAAATACACATGCTGTAACAGTGACTCAGTAGCTCAGTCTGTTAAATGCTTTACAAACAGTAAGTTTTGCTACCCAAGGTCCTGGGTTCAAATCCAGTGGTGTGCAGCATTTAAATTACATTATTGTGAAGCAATCAATGAATGACTGAGTCATGCATTCTTTATCTATACAATGCATTTCAAATGAAATGTCTGCTTTTCAATAATGGAAGGCACAGGCCTGCAGATAAGAACATACATGGCATATCCCGATTGCAACACTATGAGTGCATAAAGTGTCAGGTCATGGATTAATATGCATTCACAGAGGATTTTAACTTAGGTAATGCAAATGAGGCCCACTAATAGAGCGTAGCACACAATCATGTTATAATGATATTACAGATTAGCACAGCTGCACAACTAGCATACACATATGGATGTCCTGCTAGGTCCTGCCAGCACAAATGTCCCAAATGACTACTATAATGTAACCACATGGCCTGATAGTTGCCCAAATAGTTGACATAATGGTATATTTACCCCCTATGTTGCTCAAGCACACAACAAAGATGTTACCTAGTACTCTGTTAGCGATACCATTGCCTAATATACTTACCTTAAACACATGCCTTAGTTTGCAGTGGAATGGGTATCCTTACTCCTACAGTTACTCTTACAGCTTGTTGTCGTCCAAAGTGTTCAAACTCTCTGCCTATGCCTACTGCAGCCTGTACACTCACATCTGTATGTAAAAGTAGTTTCTACAGACGTACCCTCTCTGATGATATAGTATGTTGACCCCAGTAATGTCCAGCACAACATATCAGAAAGGGCTTCTAATCCACATGAAGGCATTATATTTTGTTCAGTGGTTGCATGTCACTGGCTGATGATACAGCAAATCAACTGTGTTGGCTGCAATTAGCATTTCAGAACACAGATTGGTTAATAGCCAATCATCTGGTGATGAGAACCATGTTAAAAAGGTAAACAGTTGGCTAGGGGAACCAGTCTGTATGAGACTTTCATCACACAGTAAGTGCATTGCCAAAAACATTATATATCTGCGCATATCAAAAGAGGAGTACTGTACTCCATCAGGTATGCAACCTTTTCATTTACAACATGATGCATATGTGTGAATATACTAAGCAGGATGGTGATTACAGCATTAAGCCTTTCTTAGAACTGTAATGATTACGTGTCACTGATCTCCAGGTTTGTTACACATACAGAGGATGTACAATACATCAAGGGTGGAATGTTTTTGTCAATGTGGCTCACTGCACACATGGGAATGTCCCTTTATAGTTGAAATAGCACGCTGCTATTTGTTTGGCACTGTTGTTTTAACATTTTATCTGGGGAGTTGACAACTGGGGACACACTGCAATGGATACCTGTGTTGAGTGTGTGATCATACAGCAGTATCTGTCATGGCACAAATGGGAACAGCTGACTATTGCTGGTATCTTAGTTGTATCCACATGCTTAGAATGTTTGCACACTGTGGATTATGATGTGTGATTAAGCAGTGGATACTGCCAGTCATTCTGTTCTTGCTGTACCTCTACATAGTGTACTTCCATGCATGTGATCCTGATGTGTTCCCATTTTTTTTGTCTTTCAAGAAACATGTATGCCAGACACTGTGCCCCTATTACAGATGCTGAAAATGATATAATCATGCAAGGCCTCTGTCATCACCATGAACTCCTACTGTCCAGTGGAAGGCAAAACAAGGAACAGCAGGCAGCACTGTGGGCTGACCTTGTCCATGATGTTAATGCCATAGTTTGCCAGAGCAGGACATATGAACAGGTTTGACACTATGTGACAGATATGATAAACATTGCATGCAGAAGAGCAGCAGATGTGGCCAGGGATTGTGGTATCACCAATGGAGGGTCTGAAGCAGAACAACCACTCTCAGCCACTGAGGAATTTCTGGTGAACCTAGGAACACATGACAGCTCCCAGGCAGCCACCACACTGCATTTTCTGGATGTGGATGCCACAGTTTCCATGCCAGAGGAGCGTCCAGGTAGGCTTAGTTTGAACAGCATTGGAATACTGTAGCATTCAATGTGTCAGGGTATACATACTTTTACTTGGGTGTCAGGTGTTTTTTTTGGGGGGGGGTTAACTGCAGTGTGAATCTCATGCTCCAGTTTTGACCGACATAACAATTAAAAGTATCTACTGTAAATGTGAGATATATGGATGTATTACCCTGTTATAGTGCAATATGCAGTGGTGTTTACATCACCTCTCCCTCAAATTTTCATAAGTCCATCTGGAATTGGAGAAGGCTGTGGTCTTACTCCTGGTAAGCACAACAATGTTTTGTTACAGATGTAAATTTACTGCAACATATTCCCTAAAGTCCCATCCATGGCCTGATGGCTGGATTGCTTTTACTGTCAGCATGACTGACTACTGCACAGATATTTTCTGACTGTACACACTTCAGAGTTATATCTATGTCTTATAAGTGTGACTACACTGATAGATGTGACAGTATTGTCAGGACATTACAGATTGCCATAGGCATCAACTGAGCAGAGTCTTCAAAAATGTCAACAGTGTACTACATTGTTGCTGATGAGATTGCTGTGTAAAGAGCTTTTATTTACAAGTAATTACAGATGTTTGTGGGAAAAATAATGTCCTTATGTCCTACTATATGAGGTTGTGGTTTAAACAGGTCTGTAACAGTGACAACAGTGTATACAGCTTTACATATATTACAACACAGTACTGTAGAGCATAATAATGCAGCTATTAATGTGCTGCTTTTCTCTTTTTTATCACAGGTGACCGAGGGGGAGGGGGGTTGATCTCTGTCCCCTACACAACCTGATGACAGTGTCCCTTCAGAATTTGATGATGGTGGCCAAAGTGAGGTACTGGTGGGGATTTCAGGGGCTGAATCTGTCCTAGAGGTTTACATCCTTCTTCTGCCTTCATTATCATCGCGCACAGTCAGTATGTCTACACATACCCAGTCCCTGGAGGCCACAGATACTGGATAGCCAGAAGGTGTGGACATTGAACAGGAAAGTGTGGTAACTATGGCTCCAGTGAGTGTAGACTCTGGCCATAGCCAGACAGCTGTCAAGGTTCCACACAGGTGGACTGAAAGGGGTGTTCATAGGAGTCCTGCTGTCCTTCCACCACCTGTTGCAAGTGTCTCATCACATGTCACTCAGCATATGTTTCAAGCCATCATGGAGGCACAGACATGTTCCGATAGGAACCCCAGATGAATGCTCAGGGTTATGGATGCAGCAAAGCCTGACATCTGTGACTGCCTCCTCCGTACTGGTGATACCCTTGATCAGTTCACTGAAGCAGTGGAAAGAAAGTGGTGTGAGACAGATCATAGAATATCTATCTTGGAACACACATTGTTTGTGATGGAACGTCAGATTGGAGTTGAGCATCAGACTTGTGGACGTAGGTCAGCAACTCTATCTGCTCAGAGTCTACGTGGTCATGCACAATCACCCTCCCATAGTGGTAGTACATCCAGCACTCCAGAGGGGACTGTGCTATCCACACCAAGATGTGGCAGGCCATGGGCTCATGGTCCTGGGAGTTCCCATGGAGGACACAGTCCCAATAGACAGCAGTCACCATCAGGTACTAGCACCACTTCTGACATTGGGCATGGAGATGCCAGTGCAAGTCCTGTCAGAGCCAGTTCCTGTGCTCAGGGGCAGAGGCGGTGAACTGTCCGCTCTGCCATGCTCAGTTCACAACTATCCAACATACACATATGTAGGGCTAACTTTGAGCTTGACTGTGTTCATGCACACACTCCCACACACCACTGTCAAATTCAGGTCACCTACAGACACAGACGGCACATTTCCATGGTCCATCTTACCTGCTTCCCTTCCTGACTCACACACATGCTTTCGACCAATTGGGTCAGCCTAGGCCTCCTGCACCACCACACAACACCCTGTGCAAGTGATGATACCTGTGCCACATCACTGTCATCCTTGTCATTGATGCAGAGAAATTAAGCTATATGTCTGATGCACAGGGTGACTGTATAAATTAATATGTAATTGTGTAATGCAGTGTTGGCTTGCCATGCCACATGCACTAGTCACTAACAGATACTGTATGCTGACATTTCTAATGTGTAAGCCACATAACTTTGTGTACCTTATGTTGCATGATGGTATAATAGCTGTATACTTACACAATGAAAGGTGTGTCACAGACCTGTTTATGGTTCAGTTTCAGGAGACTGTAGGGGTCAGCTATGGATACACAGCAGCAATAAACCCACAGACATCACAGCACAGGATAGAATGTCAGCACAGAAGAAATATGTCTTCAGCAAGGTACAGCAGTATAGGTGCATGGCTCCATAGGGTCATATGTGTATAACAGGCTAACAAGGACAATGGCATCATTCATAGGTTCATAGGTTCATACTAGGCTATCTGCCCTAGGGCATTTATAAGCCTAGCCAGAATGTGTTTGGCTTTCGCCGCCCATTTTAAATTAATTTTGCTATGCCCTTTTTTTGAGGTTAGTATACTGTGCCTCTGTCTAACAGTGACACAGAAGTCATACCCGGGGTAAACCTATGATCTCCCATCCACTCATCAAGATTCCTCTTGAAGAGAGTCAATGAGGGACTCTGCCTAACCTGGACTGGGATTTTATTCCAGAGTGAAGGGAGCCTCTGGGTTATGAATCTGTCCCTCCAGCATGTCCTATTTATTTCAGTGCTGAGGTTCAAGTCTCTCGAGCGTGTAGCTCGATAGGATTTGGATTTTCTGAGGTGCAGCATGTCCATTAATTCCGGGTTGGACATGGCTTTATCCGTCAGGCACAGATCGCCTCTGAACAGGCGGTATGCCACTGAGTAGAGCTGGAGTTTCTTTAACCGGGCAGCATATGGCATCTGTTTGAGCCCTTTGATCCTCTTGGTGAGGTACTTTTGGGGTCTTTCCAGTTGCTGCAGGTGTCTGGTAAGGTACATCCCAAAAGGAGCATTGTACTCAATTATGGGCCTGATGAGGGATGAGTAAAGAGGCACGATGACCTCCCCTGATCTAGATGTGAATCCCTTCATGATTAGGTGGGCTATATAAAATGTTTTTCTAACCACTTTGGCCACGTGGTTGTCAAATGAGAGATTGCTATCAACTTGGGTCCCCAGGTCCCTAATTACTTCTTCTGTACTTAATGGATTACCACCTATGTGGTAATTTGTGGGCACTTTGTTTTTGCCAAAGGGGATGACTATACACTTTTTGGCGTTTAGCTTGAGGCCATGGCTCTGGCACCAATTGTCTGTTTCTATGAGGCCCTTTTGGAGGATGCTTGTGTCGTCTGGAGAGTTGATTATGGCGCCCAGTTTGCAGTCATCTGTGAACTTGGTCAGCCACAGTCCTTCCGTGTTGGCCTGTACTCATGCATCCCTAATCTATGAATAGATATGATACCCTTGATAAGTGTCACCAGGGTTTCAGGAGCTAACACATCTAAACTGTGGTGATAGAGATGACCGTCTACAAATTTCCTGTGTCCATTACAGACATTTGTCTTATACCAGTTGTGATTGTCTTGTTCTGCATCCCATTGTTTAACTTGCACATGACGTACATGGGAAGCCTGTTACACATAGGGTGTAGTGCCTGTGCTACATACCTCTCTTTCCAGCATGTACTATTTATACCAGAGTGACAGTGTGGGGGTGTACAACATGTAATACATGTGTTAGTGTTGTACTAGATAAGAGGGAGGTAACACAGTGGGATCTGACACCTCTCTGTATGGCGGCCATACACATCCCCTCCAAAGCATGTAGGAGACAGATTACACATGTACTGTCTTGACACAGACTGCATAGGACATATTATCTATAATGTGTATAGGTTTACCATGAAACCTGTGTGGCTGCTACAGTTGTAAGATATGCCTGCATAGTGACATAGCAAAGGTGCCACTGCACTCAGTGATAGGTGTGATGAGTGCCAAATACAGTATAACAATGACAGTATGGTATTTATGTGCCATACCTTTCTGTGTAGGTTGTACAAAATGGATCACCACATCTTACTGACTAGTGAAAGTCAAAGGCTACATTACTCTCCGTGTCCATAAGTCCATGAGTAGTGGCTCAACCGTGTGTGGTGTGCGGACACTACTATATTTTCCAGGGGTGGATGACTTACAAAAGGATAGTATTGTGCAGTCCTTGGCATTTACTATTTGTCAGTGGCTCTGACAACAACTGAATGTGTGTCTCAGGCCATCTTGGATAACTGTTGGTTATGTGTGAGATTCAGTGACAACTCCTAATATGCAATCACCTGCTAATGTAGTCATTCAGAGGTCACAGACAGTGTCCGTGACTGCAAAGAAGGGAATGGCTAGAAGTATTCCATTAATGATGTCTGAGGGAAGTCCATTGGTGATGGGCATCATTGTAGTGTAAGTCTAGCCAATGCTATCTTCCCAGATTGTGACTATCAAACACTTGGCTATCCACCAGCTGACATACCACTCTGTAAATAACCTACACAGTTTTCAGCAAGGCCTGCTGGCCTAATATTGTCAAACAACTTGTTAGGCCATGGTAGATGGAGTGAGTCATATTCCTAACATACATTTCATAGTGTAACACTCAATGAGGTCCACAGCTTAGGGTAGGTAGGCATGATCTGCCCTCGGGCAAAACAAACTGCGTTTGGTCCAGTGTCAGTAGGTGTATGACCTTGTTACTGATTATATCTATGCTAACTCCTTTCATGCCTTTATATATCAGATGACTGAGCGATCTTGGGACACTGCTTGGCACTGCATGCTTTGCAACTAAGTACTGCAGTTACCTCCATCATGTTCCAAGAAAAGAGTCATCCAAGGTGTCTATACAGAGCACAGACAATCATCGAGGGAAGAGTAATATGCATACCCTGTGAAGGTAAGGTGGGAGGTTTTACATAGGTAGTCTGCAGTTGGACACTACTCAAGCAGTGTGTACTGAAAGGACAAAATTACCTTGTGAAGAATCTGGAAAGCAGAGGAGTGCCCTGAATTGCTGGTGCCTGGCTACTACTAATGCTGATATCATCCCAATCACTCATTCATGAGATGTCATGCTCCGATACTTTTTCTGTCATCACATGCAAAACATTACTACAAAGCTCATGATGTGAAGCAGGACGCAGCCAGTTTGTTCATCCACATAACTGTCCTACATCAGGAAAGGCTCTGTAGGCCTCACATACACTTCTCCAGGTAGATGCCTTGATTAGCAACCTCAGCAATCAGTTGGCTTTTGCATGTATTTTGCCTTCTGTTCCAGAGTTGGTGGTAGGCCATTAGGTAACTGACCAGATAGTCATCAGCAACACAGCTGCAGTGTCACAATATAATGTGCTATATCTAGTGACATAGATGTCCAAGCTTGCTGAAACAAGCAGCACAATGGTGGTGATCCATCTTAGGTGACAATTTCACAGCAATTTATGCATCCTGCCCTTCAACAGATTAATGGTGAATATCTGCAGGACTTGCACAATGTCACATTTGTAGGTATGGTATTGGAACCATGCCTAATGACAGGATTATGGTCAATCCAAGCTCCACATGGTTGGCAAAGCACTGTATTGCACACTGTCAGGTGCTGTGTTACCTTAGGGGACCTACATAAAGGTGACATGTTACATTTCACCATCTGTCATGACACAACAATGGTGTGCTGTGATGTACACACAAGCATGACTGTACTGCTACTGGCACTATCAATGACTGCTGATGAGATGTGAAAAGTGTCCCCACGCCTCTACTCCTATGCCACACAAACAAAACGTTTGAAGATGTGATTGTATTTTAAACCTTGATTCCATGGGATCTCAAACGGCAGTCAGTACATATGGCAATAAGCATTTTGCTAACATGCACAGCTAACCTCCTGCACCACCCACACCTACATCACACATACCTGCATGTGTGCAGCTCCTTACCAGACACATTCCCAAACAAAAGACACTTCAGAAAATCCTACCTCTGGAGAGCACAGTACACATAATAGTGCATGCACCACTGTCTCATAGGTCAAACACCTGAGGCAAATCACAAAACTACACCTATTATTCATAGGTGATTACATTGTGAGATGTACTGATGTCCGTGTCACCAGACTACATATGGGAAATGTCACAGTTAGCTCTCTGGGGGTTGACACAATATGCCATACCACGCATTGCCACAACTCAAGGAATATCAGGTAACATAATGACGACATCATAGTTCCTGCAGGTGTGTATGACTAGGGTCATATGTCACCGGACTGTATGCAGACACATTATTGAGCTTATACACTCTGTGTCTCTCAAGGGTATGCCCATAGCTTTCAGCTGTATTTGGCCCTCACCTAGGATGATGGCTCAATACACAGGGAAAATGATGGAAGTCAATAATTGCCTTAGTTTGTGGTGTCATTGTAAGGGGATCCAGTACATGTTTGCCTGGGATGACTTGCTCAACAGATATCAACGCTTTGCCAGAAATGGTCGTTATCTATCTGGGATGTTGAGTACTGGCCAAGGCTGATGACAACCCCACAGTGCATCTCATAAGCACTGTCTGGTGGGAAAACTTTCCAGTCAGAAAGCCATCTTCATACAAGATCATGGTTATGCTGCTGCATGCTGGGAACGGAAATACTAAACCCCACTCTGTGGAAGGTGTCTCCACCTTAGAATATGCAGACATTTGTGCAGTCAAGGACACCTGTTTCAAGGCTGTGGACAGCACCACAGCCATAAAAGCCTACACATCCTTCCACATGTTCAGATCTCAAACTGACAGTGTGCAAGGTAATGCAGTTGATGTATGCATATTCATTAAGAATAGATACACATCCAGATTTAGTGAGACAAAGTGATTTCCCGTAGACACTGCATGTGCTATTCACAGCTGGAAGGCCAACTAATCACGCCACTGCCAGTTACAGAAGCAGCTCCATGAATCCAGACACCCATTCTTCTTATTTGAATGTACTTGTGTCTGTGAAGATACATCAGTACACCATGGTTTAGGGTGACTAAGTAACCAGCAACTGTGTTGCTTAGTCATGCTGAAGCTCACTTGCCCAAAGATTAGTCCACGTCCTTCACTACAATACCCTTGACCAGAGGTGTGACATCCCCACAAGGGGAGCCAGTGTAGTGATCATACCAATATGGGTGATCGCTGCAACCCACCACTGTGAGGTCCTCCCTGGTGAGATCTGACCATAGATCAGTCTCATTAAAACTATCAGACCTACCCCTCTTGCATAAAATACAGAAATATACTTCAACAAATCAATTTATTACCTCCTATGGAATGGTTTGCATAGCTTGACTGCACCTTCCCCCTCAGATGAGACAGGCAATTATGCAGAGCTCTACATCCAAGCATTATGTAAGCAGAAGTACAACTGCATAGACTCGGCTGCACCAGACAGGATGAAAACAAGCTCCTTATGGCACAGCAAACCTGCCTGGTAGAGAACTGCCATTAGCAGGCTGAATAATAAGAGGTAGACATTGCCGTGTGACAGTTGGGGTGAGGGTGCTCCCCTAAAATGGAGGCACAACCTCCACAGCTAAAACAAGCACACAGTGTCGTTGTGGTGTTGTGCACAAACAGTATGTGACAAAATTAGCCTCTCCCACAAAGAAAAACCACAATGCACACTGAAGTTACATGTGAAACCTCAGAGAACAGGCCCTGATTGTCAGTGAACTCATATTTAATGATACCACATATAATAGATCTTCATCTTCCCTTCTCTATCCCTACCACATGCCACATGACATTCCTACAACCTGTCCCATACCTTCCACATCTACAGAGCAGGTCATAACTGACCTCTCTACGGGGGAAACAGAACATCTATTGGACATGCTAACATCCCAGGCTGTGCTCTACATGGGATACAACAAGGATTCCTAGCAACATCGGGAACTCCTTGCAATCATAATGTAATCACTAGCTGCATCCCAGCTGACTGCACTATGACAACTGTTATCCCCTTGCACAGAGGTGGTGCATCCACCACCTTCCAAAACTACAGACCCATCTGCCTGAGTAGTCATATCTGTAGGGCCATGGGGCAAATCATCATGGAGCTGATCAACAAACATATGTATAATCTACAAATGGTTGACTGTACACAGTTTGGATTTCTGACAGGGAGATCATGGCTGTTAAATGTAGTGGACATATCTGAGGCAGTCACCAAGGCCCTGGGTGAGGGGACATCAGGGCATAACAACCCCCTGGACTTAGCCAAGCTGTGTGATGCTATCCCCAACTCAGGCAACACTGACAAAAGCACCCATTTAGGCATCCATGGTAATATTACTATAGGGGTCACTAAGTGGCTCAGTGATGGCACACATACTCAAAAGAGGGAAATTCGCTTTCAGTAGCTGATCTGTAAGCAGCGGTGTTCAACAGGGCTCAGTCCTGGGTCCTCTACTGCTTGGAATCCATTTAACTACAATACAAGTGAATACTGAATGTCTCTGGCTGACAACATTGTATGATGCCTGCAAACTATAGGCGGACATAGACTCTGTGAGTTATGTTAATATCCTACAAGATGGTATTGATGAACAAATCTACCTCTATCTCCACCTACAACAGCTGGAGATGCCACAAATGTACCTCATAAAAAGGATCCTAGGCCTAAAATACATGTCCTACATGGACAGACTCAAGAAACTTCAGCTATTCTCAGTCTCGTATCGTCTACTTAGAGGTGATCTCTGCTTGACATACAAAGCCATGTCTGTCCCAGCCCTACTTGAAATGCTACATCTAAAGAAATCCCAATCCCCCATGTCACACACTACAGAGATCACAATCTCATTACCACAATTAACAGACAGGTTCATCTCCCAAAAACTGCCCAGACTCTGGAATACGCTTCCCATTCATGTCAAGCAGTGCACCTCACTGACTCTCTTCAAAAGAAATATTGACGAGTGGATGGGTAACAGAAAGTTCACTCCAGGGATCATTCCAGTTGCCCTGCTGAATATGGGTACTGTGAACTAACTTTGGGTGGCACAGTGCCTGAGCAATTTTTTTGGGCTAGGCTTGTAAAGGCTCTGGGGCCAATAGCCTAGTACATACCTATGAACCTATGAAATCCATGTTGACATACAAATGGCTGTAAACTCTGTGCAAATATATATGTAGTATCATTTTCATCAGTAACGCCTATGTTCCTGGTAAGTAGTAGCACATCAGTTGCAACATGTGATGTGCATACTAAGGGGTAATAGACCTGGGCCCACAGGCCTGGCCACACAGGTTTACTGTTGATACTGTCTTAAAAGACACTAAAGATTTTTTGAATAATTTGGTTCAAGTTACACTTGGTCTAGATGCTGTGAATGAATATTTATTTCTGACCTAAGATGTTACTTCTTTGTTCACAGTTATCCCTAATGAATGGGGTGTTGAGAATGTAAGGTCTTTTTTAATGGATGGCCACCATTTGACACCTGATATGATAGATTTGGTTTGTGCATTGCTAGACTTTATTCTTAGTGTTCTTCATTAAATACAAACATTATTACTACACATTATTACTATCTACAGAAGGTTGGCGTGGCAATGGACACAGCTTGTGCCAATAGCGACACCAACCTTGCATTGGCAAAGTGGGAATATGATTTTGTGCTCAAGAACAATGATTTTGTAGTCATATTTATTATCTTTTATAGATGTTTCATGGATGATATTTTTATTCTTTGGAAAGGGCCTATGGAGTTGGTGGAGAGGTTTCTACAATACCCATGCTCCACCACGTCCTTTCTCAAGTTCACATCTGTAAGTTCTAAAGAATCTGTCAATTTCTTAGACATCTCGGTTAGTAGAGATCCCAGAGGGAGTCTCAAGACTGCTATATATAGGAAAGATTGTAAAATATACATACTGCTCCATAAGACGAGAATGCATCCCCAACATATTCCACATAATGTTGTGACAGTACAAGTGTTGAAGACCATGAGACTACATAATGATGAACAGAGTCTCAGAGATGCCATGGAGGGGTTGAAACATAATTTTTTAGAGAGAGGTTACAGTAAGAGAGAGACTGAAGGCTGTATCAAAGAGTTATGGCCTGAAAGAGATAGGACTGGTAGACGTTATTTCTCAGATTGTTATAGGTCTACACATAGTCGTGAGCACATATATAGACACAAAAATGAAGACAGGATGACTCTCACGTATTCTAGTAATGTGAGAGTGATTTGTGACATTATTAATATACATTGGGGTAGGTTACATTCTGATGAAGGAATTAGCAGAGTAGAGAAGGAGAAATCTAGATTTACCTTCAGGAATAGTCTGTCTCTGAGGAGGCAGTTGTGTTACAAGAACAAGAGGGATGTCTATTTACCACAATCTGACCATGAGGGGACTTTTCCCTGTAAGTGTAAAGTCTGTAGTTTTATTTATGCAGAAGGTAGATTTGAACATCCCACATGAGGGTTTTGTAGTAGATATCTCTTTTTATGCTGACTGTCTGACCAAAGACTTCAAATATTTTGCCTATTGCAAAGTATGCTTTGAGTACTACATAGGGAAAACCAATAGGCATTTTAAAGACAAGATTCTTGCAAGATGTTAATGATATCAGGAACAAGAAAGTGACTAATGCCTTGGCAGTGGTCAGAGTCATAGTTTTAAGTTTTTAGTCTTTGAGCTCTTAGCTGCTAATATTAGAGGTGGAGACTTTAAGAATAATACAGAGTTGAAAGAACAAGAGTGGATTATCTGGTTAGGTGGAGACAGGTTTCCTGGGTTGAATGATTGGGTTTCTATAAAAACACTGTTGAAGGCATGACACCTTAAACACTGAACCTTAGAGTTTAATATAATATTAGGTACATTTATTTGGAGATATTGCTGCTATGTTTACATATGACTTGTTTTTATATGATGTTTTATACTTCATTTTTTTATATATTTGATGTATTTATGAGTAAGTTTTTTTTTTGTATTGTTCTTATCCTCACAAAAGCAATATTAAGCAGGTTGCATTGTGCTTTTAGGTCTGTACTTAATGAGTTAATTTGTATTTGATCGGTATATATAGAGTAGGAGAGCTGTTTTTATTAGGTCTGCTTTTATGC
>NC_056733.1:1507099876-1507257376 GCF_019279795.1 Protopterus annectens
TATGTGTGTGTGTGTGTGTGTACACACACACACACACGCACACACACACACACACACACACACACACACACGCACACACACACACACACACACAGCATATACTGGGAATTGGGGGTACTTTATTCATTGTAGGACATAGGGGAACTTAAATGTTTGATTTGCATTTGATGTCATGGTATGCATTGTAGGGCAAACATGTTTTTGGTCATTTTAATGATTAGATTAGGATGCAAAATACTCAATGAGGAGGGTAGTCTTTGGGAAGGAAGAAATCAAAGGTAGAGTTACTCTGTTTTGACAGCTGTGATGCCTAATGAAGGACATAGGTAGCCAACTGTGTTTTTTAGACAGGGGCCTATTAATCAGGATGCGAGTATGGCAGCATTCCTTGGCAACATGAGGCAGATAGCATTGGTGATCCTATAGGTAACATGCAGTGGTTTAGTGGATTCCATTTTAAGGCTGAGATATCTCAAAGACTTATAGGAGAAAATCTGACTGGAAAATCAAGAGGTAGAGTGGTGGTGTGTCCGTGTGGCTGTGTGTCAGTGTTTGTAGAGCTGGTGTCAGGTGACTGTGTGACTGTAGCAGAGAAGTACAGTGTGGGTTTGCATATGTGTGTCTGCATGTGTGCGCGCACACACATGCATTCATGTGCTCGATCTCTCTCTGATGAGAGTTTGGGTTGGGAGGGGGTTTGAATACATCATCTCAAAACTTCCATCGAGCAATGAGCATATCTTGTCATAGTGGCAGTAGGCAACACTAGCAATCATGGACAGTGAACTACAACTCTAACACACCCTGAACGTTAATAGAAGAAAATGTTTTCAGCACAATGCATGTGCAAAACAATAACAAGGACGAAACACTGATGTCTGACATTATATAATGAACGTAACAGTCTGCGTGGATGGAGAGGACAATCAAAATAGTCCTTGTCAGCTCTAGGAAAGTCTTTCTTGATATTTTAAAGGACGCTGTTAATTAATGTG
Organism: Protopterus annectens; assembly: GCF_019279795.1. Taxonomy (NCBI): domain Eukaryota; kingdom Metazoa; phylum Chordata; order Ceratodontiformes; family Protopteridae; genus Protopterus; species Protopterus annectens. The sequence continues at coordinate 1,507,100,872 of NC_056733.1, forward strand.
CATTTCATCCATAACAAATAGGAATTATTTTGAATTTCTTGCATGATGTTATCTTCTTGCTTATAATGGAAATGTGGTGGAATGATAACTTTGGCTGCTATTTCATGGTATCTATGTATGCTCAGGTGCCTCAATAATTCAGTGGCTTATGAGACAAAGAAATGTTTGAAGCACATGTTTTAGGTCAGTATTGTAGATGCAGGTACCATAGAGGGATAAAGGTTTGACTGCTGCCAGATGTGCAGAGTTCAGGTAGTGACTTAAGAAGCTGATGGCACTTGGGGGAAGATGAGGGGAAATATGGCTAAATAGGTCAGTCTTGTAGATGCAGGTACCATAGAGGGACAAAGGTTTGAGGGACAAAGGTTTGACTGCTGCCAAGTGTGCAGAGTTTAGATAATGACTTGAGATCCTGATGGCACTTGGGAGAAGATGGATGGGTGATATGGTTAAATTCATAGGCATTCTACCTCAGAAGACTGGCAGAAAAGCTTAGGGTAAACTGGGGTCGGACATTAACCTCACCAAGCTACCAAAAGGAGGTGAACTTCATATTAGTGTGTGCACCGCCTTAGTAATGTTTGCTAATCCTAATCCTGACCACAGTGTTAACACTATACCTTATCTTAGAAAAGTCCTTTCCATAAAAATACTGCAGCATAAGACATACCGGTATCACATAGTAAAGAAAAACATGAACACATGCAGAGACACATCTTCTTACCTAATGCCAACTCTAACCTTCACCCGCAAACACTTGGAACACACACACACACACACACACACACACACACACACACACACACACACACACACACACACACACACACACACACACACACACACACAAACACACACACACACAAACACACCAAATCTATTCCCACATCCTAACCATCTCTCCAGCTTTTATCTAAAACATTCAGCAACACAGATGTCAGCAATTCAAACATCTGACAAAACATCCTGCCATGCGGGGGGAAACCATCTGTATATATTTATATATACAGAGAGAGAGAGATGTACACACACATTTCTTCCAATGTAGTATTTTTTGTCTTAGCATGGAAATTACAACATCTGATTCTATATCAGCTGAGCTTTATTGAAAAAACAATTTTATTATAAGATTATTTCAAAATCCAATAATTTTATTGCAGTTCGAAGATATTACTTAAAATTTGCACACTATATTTCTCAATAAGATAATATTTAAAGAAATACCTAAGGCAATGAGTCCTACCTGCCTAATTTTGTTTCATTAAAATAAGATATTGGCTGTTTCCAAATTCAAAGATATTGTGGAGTGCTTGGACAAAAGTGGTACCTTTTCATTCACAAAGAGGCACAGTTCTCCATACAAAGTATCATACTCAAATCAGGCTGGCAGCTGGCACCAATTGCCTGCAGTGAGGGAGTTTGTGACACTGATGAAGTAGGACAGGTGGCTTGCCTTGCAGAATGTGCCACAACTGATTGATAAAGTGATCTAAGTGTTATAGCCTTGTGCTCTGCCATTAACATCCAGGGCTCCCTCCCTGTTAGAAGGCATAAAGCTCTCAGGGTAACGGACAATGTTTCTGGTTGAATGCCTTCCAAAATGAACCTATAATATAGGCATTCAGCCTTAATTTTTGTACCCAGCTGTGATATGCTGAAGATTTATCTAAAAAGAATAAGGTTTCAGTATCAGACTTCTCAGTATTAAAATACAAAAGTTGTGACCTTCAAAAATTACAGCAAATGAACAAAAGGCAGCATGCTTTCTTGCTCTGCTGTATTATACATCTAAGTACCATTGACAATATAAGGAGTGATATGAATGGATAATATTTATGTTCAAGGCAGTAAAAAATTCTATTTATCTGTTGGCAACACTAGCATAATACAGAACATCAGTGACTCTGTGTAGAGGAAGGCTGGATGTGTGTAGGTAAAAATTAGATCAATGCTCAAAATTCACAGCAAGTGAAGGTCACATTCACTAAATAAAATGGTATGGCTTACTAATTATTTAGTACAGCGACACTCAGAGAAGTGAATAAAAATAGACAACAGTTGGCAGGTGTAACAATGAAATTAATAGCCATGGTGTAAAATATAAATCAATGACATATTTTCCTTACTGTCTGGATATATTACTAAATGTATACCACTTCCTGTCACACTGATCTCTCACAAAATAATAAGCAGATTTCAGACAGCTCTCTCATTTCCTTTGTTGCACAGTTAGATGTTTTTTGCTGATGTACCTGACAGTCAAGCAACATATAATGGAAAGTTCAGTAAATTAAAAGTATTCTGTATGACATAATGGAGTGTTGGCCATACTGTTCTGTACATAAAAAAACAGACAAAAAAAAAAAAACAAAATGAGAAACACGGAAATCCAGTTAAATAGTTAACTAACATAAATTTTTCAAATTGCTTATACAGCAAGTGAAAAAAAAAAAAAAAAAAAAAAAATATATATATATATATATATATATATATATATATATATGCATATACATATATACTCTTTAATTCAGTTAGGTAATACAGTTACACTCGCACTACACCTCAAGCAACACATAGCCCACTAAACTCACACCACTAACACCCACACATAGCAACGCTAAATCCACATATGTGGAGGCCCTTAACTGTAACTTGCCCAAGCAATAAGGACCTCCGAAGCTGAAATGCAAACAAACACCAGTCACAACCAAAGTGTCACATAGCTCACAACACCAGTGTGCCACCCAGCAACAGCCCCTAGGGCAAGACAACGTACCTAACACTTTAGTCATAGGTGACTCTATAGTCAAGCACACTGATGTCCCACTCACCAGGCTGAACAAGGAGAAAATTACAGTGAGCTGCCTGTCGGGTGCCAGGATCCGCCACACAACTCATGCACTCAAGTCACTCCACAACTAGTACAAATATGACTCTGTCATTGTCCATGTTGGAGTGAATGACTTGAGACATACCTTCCTGTACTATACGAAAAGAGACATGGAAGAGCTCTCGGATCATGTGGCCCAGGCAGGTATGACCCTAGCCCTGAGTAGCATCCTGCCTTCGCCCAGAATTATACCACAATATAAGGACAAAATGATTGACTTCAACAATTGGCTAAGCTTCTGGTGTCATTCAAAGGGGATTCAGTATCTGTTTGCCTGGGATGACATGATAGACAGATCACGATGCTCTGCCAGAGATGGTCTGCACCTGTCGCCCCTGGGATTCAGGTTACTGGCTAAGGCTCTTGCCACCCCTATAGTGCCTTTTTTAGGCAAAGTTCAAAGGACAAAACCACCACTGTAACAGGTACAAGCATGCAAAATCTGAAGGTAATGCTTCTCAATGCTAGAAGTTTAAACCTCAAAATGCACTCTCTCGAGGCACTCCTAAAAATGGAGAACATCGATATCTGTGCAGTAACTGAGACCTGGTTCAAGGCTCCAGAGAGCACCCCTGCAATACCAGGCTACAACTCTTACCACACTTTTCGGCTACCAAACCAGGATCAAAACACTGAAGCTGGAGGAGTGTCCATGTTCACCAAGGATATTCACACCACCAGGTCAGTTGTCCAACACAATGCGTCTGAAATTCTCCAGGTTCAACTAACACTAGGTAAGACTGCAATCCAAATTGTAGCTGGCTACAGATCCCACACCATGCCCCAAGATTCTCACTACACCTTTATAAACATACTGGAAATATTAATATACTACCGAACACCCTAATACTGGGTGATTTCAACTACCCTGCCATTAACTGGGAAAACTACTCGTGCACCAACACCTTTATTGTTCTTGGAATTCATAAATTCTAATGTTCTGGATCAACTAACCCATAGTCCCACCAGGGGCTCCAATATCCTAGACCTGGTCATTACCAACATGGGAAATCGATGCTCCACACCTATGGTCACCCCCTTGTTGGTCAGGTCAGACCATAAGCTAATCATCCTTAACATCCACATCCCACCCCCACCCCCCCAGTAAGGAAACCTCCATAAGAAACTTCCCCAAGGCCAACTTCATGCTACTCAAGTCAGAAGTTACAAACGTCATGACACCTATGCAGACGGGAACTGAAAGTTTGACTGCTGAGTCCTACACTAAGATACTGTATGAGCACATCCACTCATGCATAAATTGTGCCATCGCAAATAGAACCAAGATGCTCTCCTCCAAAAAAAGAAAGCCAATCTGGTGGTCCCCTGCCATAAACAAACTTTACAACAAAAGGAAAAAACTGTTGCAGAAAAGAGGAAAATCCCAGGATGCAAAAAACTCCCTTACGAGCTGCAGTAAGAAGCTGAGATCCCTCATAAAATCCTCCAAAGCTAGTTATGCAAATAAAATTGCCAAAGATTCTAAAGTCAACCACAAGGCATTCTATAACTGTCAAGAATCTGAATGACAATGCTCAGATTTGCTCTGAGCTACAACGGAATGGCATTAAATATACTGATCCCAAGGATATTGCCAATATCCTGGCAGATCGATTCAGTGCCAACTTCACCCCCCTCTCACCCCCTAAATGGCCCATTTCAATACTGGAAGATTGCCAAATTCTGGTAATAATGATCACACAGGTAAAAAACGCACTCTCCAAAGCTAAGAATACAGCATCCATGGGACCAGATGACATCCCAGGTTGTGTACTACATGAACTACAAAATGAACTGGCACCTAACCTAAGTGTCATGCTTAATCATACCCTCACCTCAGGCTTCGTGCCCACTGAGTGGCGCACTGCTACAGTTACCCAACTCCACAAGGGAGGCTCTGCCTTGGATCTCGGGAACTACCACCCCATCAGTCTGACAAGCCTGATCAGCAAGGCCATGGAATGTATTATCATGGAACTTATAAACAAAGACACTGGCAACCTTAAAACACTGGACCCCACCCTGTTTGGGTTCGTGAAGGGCCAATCTTGTCTCCTGAACCTTACTGACTTTTTTGAATCAGTCTCCAGAGCCGTGGACGAGGTTAAGGCAGTCCACACAGCCTATCTGGACCTCAACAAAGCTTTCGACACCATCCCCCACTCTGGAATCAGATAAACTTACTAAGCTGGGCATTAATCCCTACATCACTCGATGGGTTGACAACTGGCTTATTGACAGAACCCACACTGTAAAAGTAGCTGACTCCAAATCCAGCTCCAGACAAGTGACAAGTAGAGTACCTCAGGGTTCAGTCCTGGGACCTCTCTTGTTTGGCGTCTACTTCTCTGAAGTACAGGCCAACACTAAGGGACTCTGGCTAACAATGTTCGCAGATGACTGCAAACTGGGAGCTGTTATTGAATCTCCAAATGATGTGGATGCTCTACAAAAGGGCCTTACAGAAACAGATGCTTGGTGCCAGAGCCGTGGGCTCAAGCTCAATACCAAGAAATGTATAGTTATCCCCTTTGGGAAAAAACATGTACCTGTGAATTATCACATAGGTGGCAGTACACTAAACACTAAAAGTGTGATAAGAGACTTAGGGACACAGGTGGACAGCGGTCTCACCTTCGATAACCACATCACCACAACAGTCAGTAAATCCTTCTATGTGGCACACCTCAGCACCAAGGGCTTTTCATCCAGAAAAAAGGAAGTCATTGTCCCACTGTACTCATCCCTCATTAGACCCATTATAGAATACAATGCCCCATTTGGTATGTACCTCTCAAGACATCTGCAACAACTGGAAAGGGTCACAGAAATACTTCACTAAAAGAATCACAGGCCTAAACCAGATGCCCTATGCTGACCACCTTAAAAAACTCCAGCTATACTCTGTCGCATATCATCTACTCCGAGGCAATCTCTACTTAACATACAAGGCCATGTCAAACCCAGAGCTGTTGGACATGCTACACTTAAAGAAATCCCAATCCCTCAGGGCCACATGCTCCAGGGATCTAAATGTTGGGAATTGTAATGGCTAGGCTTGTATAGGCCCTAGGGTCAATAGCCTAGTACCAACCTATGAACTAGTAGAATGATATGAAAAAATAATGTTATATCAAGTGATCTTTAGACAAGAGACCACAGTATGAATGATAACATAATTAATGAGGTCTTGTCAGCAGAGCATAGTTTTGAATCATCATTTTTGTTAGAACCAAATGAGCCATAAACACAGACATTTGAGTGTATGGCAGGTCTTAGGAAAGGGTAAGATGCTTCTGTTGGTTTGACAATACCATGTATACAGAATAGAAACACAGAAGTTAAGGCCAGTTTCAATTAATGTATTGCCAGAGAGAGAAAGGATAAATAATAGTGTAAATGCTAAAGTCCTGCCTATCAATACAGCCACATGTATATCAAGCATCAAAAACTAAAGTGTTTTATTTAACCCACTCCTTGTAATTTCAGTACTAATACATATGCAGAAAATCAGCGTCAAAATTATTTATAAGTCTGTCGCAATCTCATAGAACATGTTAAGTGAATGCATTTCTTTACATTGTAACCCAGAATACAGTACAGTATTATAATGGACTGTAATTGCAGCCATGTGAGGGTGTTATAAGCATTTGTGCTTTTAAAGAGCAGAAAGGGATGTGCATTTGTCATCATATATGGCAGATGAAACAGAAGTCAGCTGTGTGGGAGAAAATGTGCAACCCCTGCCGGGCATTATGAAAGAAGAATTTTCACTTTCCTGTTTTCAGTTGTATTCCATATTCAGGTGAAAATACGTACAGCAAGATGGTACAGAACTGAAAGGTGGACTGATAAAAATGACTAACAAGCAAAAACAATATGAACAATAGGAAGGTAGAGGCCAAAATTAAACAATGCATGCAACATTTTTTTTCATTCTTTTCTACATGTTGCTGAAAACATTTAATTAATTCAGATACATTATACAACATAATATACATAATCAGACATCTTATATCAGAGAAATTTATTTGCACTTGATGGTATGCACATATTCAGATTATGTCATTCACTGAAGGAGAACAGGAACATGTCCTTTTCAAATAATATGTGTTCTACATCAGTCAACATGAACATTACAGCTATTTTTGAAAATATCATAATAAACAAACTGAATGCATCTCACTGAAAAAATAATTTATGCATGTCATACAATTCCCTCTCCCATCACCATTCTGCTATTTTAGGACCAGAGGGACATTAGCCAAATTCAATGAATGGTGAATTTTTCATATGTTATATGATTATGTTGAAGTTTTTTTTTATTAGCTGGAAGAAAAAAATATTATGAAGTTTCCACAACTCTGTAAATGCATACTCAGTATAAGAAATGCAGCCAAATCGTGTACTTCTGATCATCCTGAAAACATACATGCTCACACACAAAAACACACATACATACAAAATGTGAATTTTCTCATGCTTTTAAAGAACTCAAAGTGAACTATATCTGGCAGCTTTTAATATTTCAGCTTTCTGTCATCTGCCGTTTCTGACATTGTCACTTGTAAGTATTAAGAATCATAACTCAAATAACAAGGAATCAAGATAAGTTTTTAAACGTTTACTGTATACAAACACAGACAAAAATAGCTTCATGGCGAAGATACCAACAAATGCTTTATTAAAGGAAAGTATCATTCATAAATTATAGCATCTCATATAGAAACAAAATTCTGGAAGAAAGTGCTGAAATTGGCAACATAGTGCTGCAGTTGTTAGTATCATGGTCTCTCAGCTCTGGTTCTTCACTTCACTTCTTGGAATGGGTGTATCTATCTATCTATCTTTTTTTCTTGATAGTGATGTGTTCACACTTAGATATACTGGAAAAGCACCTAAACTCTTCTGGGAACATTACTACCAGTTTGTGTGTGTGGATAAGCATGTGGTTGTATATTATATATGTCAGATATATACATTCATAAAGAGCATGCATGGCATAAAAATGGCTCTGGAATTAAGTACAAAAAATATTTTGTCATAAATCCCCAGAACATATCTAAACTCAGTCCCTCAAAATATTTAATTTATCCTATTTTTATAAAGTTGTGCTATGTTATGCTATTTCGAACACCAAAAATGAATTAATAAATTCCATCCACAGTCATTTGCACTCCAAATAGTAATCTAGTTAAGATCGTTCAGCTTGTATCTACATAGACTTTATAGGAACAACAGTAAAAAAATGTGTATTTAAATGCTCTCATAGGAAAATCACCTAACTAATTCATCTGGTAAAATAAAATGCTGGTCATTTCTGAATGTAATATCATATTTATGTCACAAACGAAATATTTAATATTCTCTACAAATAAGTAGGTGTGTGTGTGTATATATATATATATATATATATATATATATATATATATATATATATATATGTGTGTGTGTGTGTGCGCATCTTCAGGTTCACCATGCATCAATGATGCATTGGGCCACAAGTTGACTCCACTGTGTCCTATCAGCTGTTGCTTATTTAGCTTCCTCCCAAGTGATATACAGGTGACAGAGGTCTCTTGTTACAACTCCTTTCCAGTTTTGTCAAGGTCTGCCTGGTCTTTTCTTGTATCCAGCTAGTTCCCAGTTAAGGGATGGTATAGGAATCCTGCTAGTGACCATGCAGTTAACATGTCCAAACCAATGTAGTCTTCTTTCCATGATGATATTTTCAAATTTCCATTGTTGCATTTTTTCTCTAATACACTCATTTTTTACTCAGTCCTCCCATAATATTCCCAAAATGCATCTTAACCATTTATGATGAGCAGCCTCAAGTTTTCTCATGGTTGGTGCTGTGATTAACCACAGCTCAGCATCATATAAGAGTATAGATAGCACCAGTGCTTGATACAGATTCACCTTTGTGGACAGCGCAATGTTTTTTGATCTCCAGATTTTGGAAAGTCTAGTGAATGTTGCACTTGTTTTTCCAAGTCTAACCAGAACTTCCTTCTCGCAGTTACCTGTATGAGAGATGAAACTGCCCAGGTAGCAGGAGTTTTCTGTCGTATCTAATGTTGATCCTGCAGCTCTTATGTCTTTGTTCTCATTCCATGCATTGCTGACTAACACTTTGCATACATCTGGATTCATTCTGATGCCTACTTTCCCACCCTGTTTCTCCACTGATGTGGTCATTGTCTACATTCCACTCCATGTTGTATCAATAAGAGTTATGTCATCAGCAACATCCAAGTCACATAGCTTGTTGTCATTGACCCATTCCAGTCCCACTGAGTTTCCATGTAATGCTTTCCGCATGGCCCAGTCAATAAGTATTCTGAATAATAAGGGAGACAGTATACATCATTGTCGAACACCAATGACCAATGCAGACCAGTCGAGAAGAAAATATTTTTTTATTTTAAAGTTACATTTTGTAAAAGGTTTACTGATTTTTTTTTCTTTTTTAAATTGCAAAGGCACTAAATCTGAATGTCGATTGTTTTTAGGGCAATATGTCTTTTGTAAAATTTACAAAGGGAGACAGGGATCTCAGTTAATTTTTTAGATGTCCTATTGATTTTAATCACATGGGATGTTGAGTTGAAAGTACACTATTTAGGAAGAATACATTTGTAAACAACTATGTGCATTTCAATAGAACATTTGCAGAAAATAGATTCAATTATCAAGACTTGTTAGAATAACTGAAATATGTCATAAACAATTAGAAAGCATAACTAAAGTATGTGTAGATAGAGGCTACAATTTTCATTTTTTTACAGTCATTAGTTTAAAAAGTAATTAATAGTAGGGATGTTAAGTTTCCACCAATTCTTCAAAGATGATTGATCTTAAATCTCTTTTTAAGGGTTTATCATAAATAAGGCCTTGTTGTTTAGAAATAATGGTACACGTAACAATTCTAAACTGGCTAGTATGCATGGAACTCGATATATTTTTGTTTAAAAAAAAACTAAGAATTTGAAGAATGTGTTAGCAAAGATGATACCATTTTTAGTTTGCCTCACACCCATAAGCAAAAGACACCTATACATGTGGCAATTGCAATACGTTTAGGTTAATTTTTTGGCAAACTTGTATAGTGTTGTCTTTATTAGGCAACCCTACTCCAGTTTCTAAACAATACACTTGTAATTCAGCAATAGTAGTGTGTACTTTGTTCCCGTTCGATTCTCGGCTGGAGTGCGGGGAGTGCCTTCTGTGTGGAGTCTGCATGTCCTCCCCGCAGTTGGCTGGGCATTCGAAAGACATGCATAAATGGGCGTGCCTTCGTTGAAGGTTGAACATCGAACTGGCACCTCAGCGTTCATTAAAATCTACTACCAATCATTAGTGGACCGGAGTTCCGCTGTGGCGACCCCTATCCGGGAAAAGCCGAAAGACAAACAGCAAACAACAACAGTGTGTACTGCTTTGTAAAGATGCTGCCCTACTTTTTATGAGGATATGACCAGCTGAAAGCTGCCAAAAAGAATTAAGGCACATAATTATGTTATTAACAGTAAGAATATCAGCAATGCTTTATATAAGCATAACGTAATCTGCTCCCAGTGTAACACATTTTACTTTCTTTTGTATTGGCTTAAGAACATTTGGAAATGTGAGGTGGAGGTTTAAAAATATATAAGGGAAACTAAGAGCCACCTTCAGTTGCATGCCGACAAATATCAAGGATTAAATATGAAAATTAGAAAGCTCTTCAATATTGCTCAGCTTATTAACAGAGGGGTTGTGTTAGATCTAAAGATTTCATTGTCCCCCCCTTTGGGACAGGATCCCAAATGGAATAGGTTAATTTGAAGACAGGCTTAAAATGACCACCAAGGGCAGCTAGCCTTGTTCATAGGTTAATATGTAGGTACAAGGCAATCGGTACAAGGGCCTAAGTAGGACTAGCCAGCAAAGTTCCCTGGCTTACGCCACCCAGTAAAGTTATTTTCCTGTGCCACTATCAAGCAGAGACACAGAAGTGATCCCCGGGGAGCATTTCCTATTTCCCATTCACTCATCAAGATTTTTCTTGAAGAGTGCTAATGAGGAACTTTGCATGACATAGATGGGTAGCTTCTTCCAGAGTATTGGAAGCCTCTGGGACAGGAATCTATCCCTCCAGCATGTCCTGTTTATTGTGGTGACAAGGTTTAGGTCCCTACAGCATGCAGCTTGGAGGGATTGGGATTTCTTTAGGTGTAGCATGTCCAACAGCTCTGGGTTTGACATAGCTTTATATGTTAGGCAGATATCACCTCGGAGTACGTAATATGCTACGGAGTAAAGCTGGAGTTTTTTGAGACAGTCAGTGTAGGGCATCTGTTTGAGGCCAGTAATCCTCTTTGTGAGGTACTTCTGTGGCCTTTCCAGCTGCTGCCTCTTGTGAGGTACATTCCAAAAGAGGCATTGTACTCTATAATGGGTCTAATGAGTGTCATGTAGAGGGGAACAATTACCTCTTTTTTCCTGGATGAGAACCCTTTTGTGATGAGGTGTGCCACGTAGAAGGACTTCCTGACTACTGTGGTGATGTGATTATCAAAGGAGAGACTACTGTCCGCCTAGGTCCCAAGGTCTCTTATCACACATTCAGCATTAAGTAGACTGCTGTTTATGTGGTAGTTCATGGGTACAGAGTTTTTACCAAAGGGGATGACAATGCACTTTTTGGCATGAGCTTGTGGCCATACCTCTGACACCAGGCATCTGTCTCAGTGAGGCCCTTCTGTAGGATGTCCACATCATTTGGGGACTCGACTATGGCTCCTAGTTTGCAGTCATCTGCGAACTTCATTAGCCAGAGACATTCTGTGTTAGCCTGTACTTCAGAGAAGTATATACCAAACAGGAGAGATCTCAGGATAGAACCCTGTGGTACTCCACTTGTCACTGGTTTGAAGTCAGATTTGGAGTCTGCAACTTTTACAGTGTGGGTTCCGTCACTGAGCCAGTTGGCAACCCATCTTGTGACGTAGGGATTTATACCTAGTTTAGCTATAATTCCAGAATGGGAGATGGTGTTGAAAGCCTTGGCGAGGTCAAGATAGGCTGTGTGAACCACCTTACCCTCATCTCCGGCTTTGGTGACAGAAAAGTCAATCAGATTCAGGAGGCATGATTTGCCTTTCACAAATCTGAACTGGGTGGGGTCCAGAGTTTGGAGGTTACAAATGTCTTTGTTTATGAGTTCCATGATGATACATTCATCAGGTTCGTCAGGCTAATAGGGCAATAGTTCCCAGGATCAGTGGTGGCTCCCCCTTTGTGGAGTGGGATAACTGCTGCTGTGCACCATTCAGTGGGCACAAAGCCTGATGTGAGGCTATGATTGAACATGGTGCTTAGGTGGGGAGCAAGTTCTTTCTGAAGTATGCGTAAAACGCAACCTGGGATGTTGTCTGGTCCCATGGATGCTGTGTTTTTGGCTTTAGAGAGTGCAACTTTTACCTGCATAGTTGTGATTACAGGGACTCTGCATTCTTCTTGTATAGATCATCAGTTGGTTCTGTAATTTTCATGCCGTTGTGCTGTAGCTCAGAGCAGATCTGGGTTTTGCCATTGAGATTCTTGACATAGCTATAGAATGCTTTGTGTTTGTCCTTAGAATTTGTGGCAACGTCATTTTCATAGCTAGCTTTGGAGGATCTTATAAGAGATCTCAGCTGCTTACTGAGGCTGACCAGGGAGCTCCTCCACTCATGGGATTTTACTCTCTTTTACAACAGTTTCTTCCTTCTGTTGTACAGTTTGTTTATGACAGGGGACCACCAGATTGGCTTCCTTTTTTTGGAGGATAGTGTCTTGGTTCTGTTTGGGATAGCATGATCCATGTACTCGTGTAAGTGCTTATAGAGTGTATTTGTGTAGGATTCAGCAGTCGTAACTGTATTGTCCCATCAGACATGGGTGTCATGACGTTCAGCACTTCTGTCTTTAGAAGCATGAAGTTGGCTTTGGAGAAATTTGTTACCGTTGTTTCCTTAATGGGGGGTGGGGGTGGGATGTGGATATCTAGGGTGATTAGCTTATGAGCTCAATTCAGGTGTGGAACGATGGTCATTCATGTTGGTAATGACTAGGTCTAGAATATTGTTGCCCCTGGAGCGGGTGTGGATAAGTTGATCCAGGGCATTGGAATTTATGAATTCCAGAAAGCAAAGGAGTTGGTACATGAGTAGTTTTCCCAGTTAATGGTGGGGTAGTTAAAATCGCCCATTATTAGGGTGTTTGGTTGAACCATAATATTTTCCAGTATATAAAAAAAAGAGGAGTGGGAATCCTGGGGCATGGTGGGGGAACTGTAGCAAGCTACAATTTGGATTGCAGTTTTGGCCAGAGTTGGTTGCACTTGGATAACCTCAGATTCATTTTGCTGAGCAACTAGCCTGGAGGTGTGGATATCCTTAATGAATATGGACGCACCTCTGCCTTTCCGGTCCAGGTTACATGGCCAAAAAGTGTGGTATGAGTTATAGGCTGGTAGTGCAGGGGTGCTCTCTGGAGTCTTGAGCCAGGTCTCAGTCACTGCACAGATATCAATGTTCTCCATTTTAAGGAGTGCCTCGAGTAAGTGCATTCTGAGATTTAGACTTCTAGCACTGAGTAGCATTGCCCTCAGTTTTTGCTTGCCTGTTCCTGTTACTGTGGTGAATTTGTCATTTGAACCTTGCCTAAAAAAGGCACTATAGGGGTGGCAAGAGCCTTAGCCAGTATCCAGAATCCTAGGGGCGACCGATGCAGGACATCTCAGGCAAAGCATCATGGTCTGTCGACTATGTTGTCCCAGGCAGACATACTTATCTGTGTACCTATAAACATATAAGACAGTAAATATTTAATGCTTTCTTAAAACTAAGATGATTAAAAGATAATTTTGAACAGTTTATTTAACAATTTTGTCTGTTTATAGTTCATTTATATGATCATAAGAAATGCATGGCTATTGAGCCTTGTGGCCATTTATACTTTACCAGTACATAACGTCAGCCTAAGCCTCCTCTTTTGAGGAAGGTCAAGCGAGTTATGCCCATAATAAATCTGCAAATACCCTTCAAATTATCCAGTTGCTATTTGAAGGAAGAGAATATATTACACTGCTTAATATGCAGTTAAAGTCTATTACAGAGGTGGAGAAGGCACTGTTTAATGAATCTATGTCTACACTTTGTTTTTGTATCTTGTGGTCAAGAGTTGGATATCTTGTTCTGGAGATTTGAGGAGCTATACAAGATCCAGGACCACTTGTTCCCTAACAGGTTAGAAAACAAAGCATATAATTATCTCCTCTAGAGTCTGTAAGACACTAAATAAAAAGGCACTGCTTCCAGTAATTTCTGGGTACTTGAGGCTTTTTACATCTTTTGAGCTGGTGATCATTTCACTTAGGAATCTCTGGGGCCTTTCTTATTGCTGGATATGTCCAGTGAGATACATCACAAAGGAGGTGTTGCATTCAATACTTGGCATAATCAGTGCTGAATAGAATGAGCCACTGAGCTCTTTGATTCTGGAAAACATCGTTTTGGAAATCAGCTGCAATAGGCAAAAGGACTTCTTGACTACTTTCATTATGGGATAATTAAAGTAGAGGGATATATTGACCCTAGTACTAAGGTTTCCAACTCAAAAGACTTGAAGAAATTAAATCATAGACTTGAAGAAATTAAACCAACAGGAGAGCCTCAAGATCAGGCATTTTCTGTTGAGACTTCTGTCATTGAGCACAGCCACTTTAATGTGATCCTGTTTTGGATCTGATACGTTAATTCAGTGGAGATGTCTGCAAGCTGCACCCTGCCTTAAAAGGCAAAAAAGTGACAGGAAAGACTTTAGCCAGTATGCAGAACCCTTGGAGAAAGAGGTGCAGACCATCTTTGGTAAAACAAGCCAGACTGTCAAGCATCTAATTCCATGCTCGCACATACTGGATCTCATAGGCTCATAGGTGGTTACTGGGCTATTGATCCAAAGGTCTTTATAAGCCTGGCTGTGTGTACTCAATATAATACTACAGAAAGCCAATATAAAGGATCTTGCCTAAACTCGAGATCTTAGTTAGCAATGACTGCTCATATCTAGGTGGGTCATAGGTGAAATCCCCAGCAGAAATTTATGGTTTCCCATCTAGTCATCCAGGCTACACTTAAACAGGGTCATAGAGGGGCTCTGATGTGAACTCATATCCTATTCCAGAGGAGTGGCAGCCTCTGAGGACATATCTGTCTGTCCAGCAAGTGTTATGTTGGTCAGGTTAAACTCCCTGGAGCAGGTGACCCTTGTCCCATTTGACTTGAAGATGTGCAGCATTTCCATTACATTTTGATCCAGGATTGCTCTGTAGGCCAGGCACAAGTTTCACCTAAGTAGTCTGTATGCTACTGAGTACAGTGATAGTGACTTCAGTCTGTCATTGTATGACATGTGCTGGAAACCCTTAATTTTCTTGGTTAGAAATATCTAAGGTCTTTCAAGTTTCTGCAGGTGCCTGGTAAGGTACATACCAAAGAGAACACTCAGTCCATGGCTTTGCCACCAATCAATGGTTTGCGGACGTCCTCTTGAAGTATATTGACATAGTTTGGGGATTCAGTGATTGCACCTAATTTGCAGTTGTCAGCAAACTTGGTCAGCCACAGCCCCTCTGTTTTGGCTTGAACTTCTGACAAGTATATTCCAAACAATAGGGGGCCCATCACTGACCCCTGTGAAATCCCACTGGTGAATAGTCTGCTGTTTGAGGAAAAGTCCCCAACTTTGAATGAGTGCGATCTGTCGATGAGACAGTTAGCAACCCAGCTGACAACATAAGGGTTGATATTCAACTGGAAGAGTTTATCAACGATGCATTGATGTGGGATTGTGTCAAAGGCCTTGACTAAGTCAGGGTAGGCTGTATGCACAGATATGTCTTTGTCTGTGGCTCTGTTGACGTTTTCAAGAAGTCCACCAGATTTAACTCATGAACCCCAATGGCGTTCAGGACGTTTGCACTGTAACTTCCAATGGGCAGTGCCTTAGCCTTTTGACAGAATCACATTATGTCCTCACATTTCTAATAAATATTCATGTTTCTGGAACTACTGGGGTTATGAAAGAAATATAAATGGCAAACCATTCAGCACAAACTATTTTTTATAGTGGTAGTATTCTTTACGTTCTAGGTCTTAAACTGAATTTTATAAGTCACAGTAAACACAATAACTATTACATTTGTAATATTTTGTAAACAGCTTACAATATCTCAGCAACCACTCAAGTTACACACATACTGTCAAGCAGCATTGTAGTCATCTGCCTGAGAGCTTTTGTATGAGGCTAAGGGGTTTTGTCTGTGTTACCTTGTTGGTGAAATATTTAGAAAAATATGAAAATTATATCTATATAAATTAATATCATAAAACAACAGTTAATATCGCTTTACCTGCACTAGACAGAGGTCAAATGTTAATGGAGTTGAGATTGCCATTTTGTAAGCTTTAAGATGAACTCTTTTAAAGCCTGGTAGATAGCATGGTTTTGGAATTATTGCTGCACATATGAACAAGCAATATTTGTTGCCAAGAGACATCAGCAGGAGTTGACTGCAGATGCAACTGGAGGAGTCACTTGGATGTAATGAGTTAAGTCACGACCTGCCTTTAACAAAAGCAAACTCTGTCAGATCAACTGTTTGGAGATCACCTATATCCTTATTTATAAGGTCCATGATGGTCCATGCCATGGCCTTGCAAGGGACGATGGTTGCTCCTTTCCATTCAGCAGGGACAGAACCAGTACTCAGGCGGTAGTTGAAAAGACTGCCTAATGGAGTTGCTAACTCATGTTTTACACCATTTAAAATACAACCTAGAATGTCATCCGTTCCCATACAGGCTGTGTTTTTGGTCCTGCTGGAATGAAAGCAGATATTTA
Source organism: Protopterus annectens (assembly GCF_019279795.1). Taxonomy (NCBI): domain Eukaryota; kingdom Metazoa; phylum Chordata; order Ceratodontiformes; family Protopteridae; genus Protopterus; species Protopterus annectens. The sequence continues at coordinate 1,507,117,694 of NC_056733.1, forward strand.
GCCAACTGGTGAAGCTAGTGATCTTTCTATGTATCAAAGTATCATTCCCAGAGAAGGAAGGATTTCAACCAGGACTGGAAGCCTGCCTGCATTTGTGACAAGCATGGGGCTGGCATTTCTCTCTGCATATCTATTGGGTTTTACATGTCAAGTCCTTCACTCCCACATGGATTAACCCTATATCACAATCTTATCTGTAAAGAGACAGGGTTTTAAGGGGCTTTGAAATATCTGAAATCCTGGCACATAAAAGACAACTCATTGCCACCCTGCCTTTGCCCAGTCTGGTAAGAGGGGAATCAGTGTATCTGACTAGAGAGACACTAATCATTATTTTTTTATTATTATTTATTTATTTATTTTGATTGGTTCAGTGTACTTGGTCTGAGATTATTTAAATCCTGACAACTATTTTTTGGATGTGTGTCAGAAAGTGATGTGGTGTTAGACTTTCACTGAAATATAGTCTTTGTGGATCTAAGAAGCTTTGCCAAGGATGCTTGTACAGCCTCAGCATAACACATTTTAGAATGGATTGGTGTTGAGCGGAAATGTGTAATGCTCTTAATCTGTGTCTTTTTGTGAGTGTCTAGCCTTCGTGTCTGTTAATTAGTTGCATCTCTCACAAACACAATATCTGGTGCTAAATAAAAGTTCATTATCTGTGAGCAGCAGGCGGTTCATTATCCATGAGCGTCAGGTGGTTCATTATCCATGAGCGTCAGGCAGCTCATTATCTGTGAGCATCAGGTAGTTCATTATCTGTGAGCATCAGGCGGTTGCTGAGCGCTATGAGGTTGCCAAATGAAATAAGACAGACATTACAGTAAACAAATAGCTGTGCTAACTAGTGAATATGCTTTATGCAGGGTAACAACAAACTGCTAATGACAGTGTGGCACCAATGTAATCTATGTTTGCTAAAGTAAGACAGCCATGGGCTGTTTGACACTACTTTGCAGACCTTACTCCACAGTGAGGCTCATTGTGAAACTGCAGGTAGCTGTTCATAGTGCAAATACCACCAATATCAATAACTAGTAGGGATTAGGAGAGATTTGGTATTATACAGACAGATAAGGTTCAACATGCCAGAGTCTATAAAGTGCACATGCAATACTGCTGCATAAAGAGCAGAACTGCACAAATGTAGGCAGGTTATATCAACATGCATGTTACTGAAGAGCAGTGCACAAATATAGGCAGTTTATATCAGCATGCACGTTACTGATGAGCAATGCACAAATGCAGGCAGGTTATATCAACATGCACATTACTGAAGAGCAGTGCACAAATGCAGACAGGTTATATCAACATGCACATTACTGAAGAGGAGTGCACAAATGTAGGCAGGCTATATCAACATGCACATTACTGAAGAGCAGTGCACAAATGCAGGCAGGTTATATCAACATGCACATTACTGAAGAGGAGTGCACAAATGTAGGCAGGTTATAACAACATGCACATTACTGAAGAGTAGTGCACAAATGCAGGCAGGTTATATGAACATGCACATTACTGAAGAGCAGTGGACAAATGTAGGCAGGTTATATCAACATGCACATTACTGAAGAGCAGTGCACAAATGTAGGCAGGTTATATGAACATGCACATTACTGAAGAGCAGTGCACAAATGTAGGCAGGTTATATGAACATGCACATTACTGAAGAGCAGTGCACAAATGTAGGCAGGTTATATAACCATGCACATTACTGAAGAGCAGTGCACAAATGTAGGCAGGTTATAACAACATGCACATTACTGAAGAGCAGTGCACAAATGTAGGCAGGTTATATAAACATGCACATTACTGAAGAGTAGCGCACAAATGTAGGCAGGTTATATGAACATGCACATTACTGAAGAGCAGTGCACAAATGTAGGCAGGTTATATGAACATGCACATTACTGAAGAGCAGTGCACAAATGTAGGCAGGTTATATGAACATGCACATTACGGAAGAGCAGTGCACAAATGCAGGCAGGTTATATGAACATGCACATTACTGAAGAGCAGTGCACAAATGTAGGCAGCTTATATGAACATGCACATTACTGAAGAGCAGTGCACAAATGTAGGCAGGTTATATGAACATGCACATTACTGAAGAGCAGTGCACAAATGTAGGCAGGTTATAACAACATGCACATTACTGAAGAGTAGCGCACAAATGTAGGCAGGTTATATGAACATGCACATTACTGAAGAGCAGTGCACAAATGTAGGCAGGTTATATGAACATGCACATTACTGAAGAGCAGTGCACAAATGTAGGCAGGTTATATGAACATGCACATTACTGAAGAGCAGTGCACAAATGTAGGCAGGTTATATGAACATGCACATTACTGAAGAGCAGTGCACAAATGTAGGCAGGTTATATGAACATGCACATTACTGAAGAGCAGTGCACAAAAGGTTATATGAACATGCACATTACTGAAGAGCAGTGCACAAATGTAGGCAGGTTATATGAACATGCACATTACTGAAGAGCAGTGCACAAATGTAGGCAGGTTATAACAACATGCACATTACTGAAGAGTAGCGCACAAATGTAGGCAGGTTATATGAACATGCACATTACTGAAGAGCAGTGCACAAATGTAGGCAGGTTATATGAACATGCACATTACTGAAGAGCAGTGCACAAATGTAGGCAGGTTATATGAACATGCACATTACTGAAGAGCAGTGCACAAATGTAGGCAGGTTATATGAACATGCACATTACTGAAGAGCAGTGCACAAATGTAGGCAGGTTATATGAACATGCACATTACTGAAGAGCAGTGCACAAAGGTTATATGAACATGCACATTACTGAAGAGCAGTGCACAAATGTAGGCAGGTTATATGAACATGCACATTACTGAAGAGCAGTGCACAAATGTAGGCAGGTTATATGAACATGCACATTACTGAAGAGTAGTGCACAAATGTAGGCAGGTTATATGAACATGCACATTACTGAAGAGCAGTGCACAAATGTAGGCAGGTTATATGAACATGCACATTACTGAAGAGCAGTGCACAAATGTAGGCAAGTTATATGAACATGCACATTACTGAAGAGCAGTGCACAAATGTAGGCAGGTTATATGAACATGCACATTACTGAAGAGCAGTGCACAAATGTAGGCAGGTTATATGAACATGCACATTACTGAAGAGCAGTGCACAAATGTAGGCAGGTTATATGAACATGCACATTACTGAAGAGCAGTGCACAAAAGGTTATATGAACATGCACATTACTGAAGAGCAGTGCACAAATGTAGGCAGGTTATATGAACATGCACATTACTGAAGAGCAGTGCACAAATGTAGGCAGGTTATATGAACATGCACATTACTGAAGAGTAGTGCACAAATGTAGGCAGGTTATATGAACATGCACATTACTGAAGAGCAGTGCACAAATGTAGGCAGGTTATATGAACATGCACATTACTGAAGAGCAGTGCACAAATGTAGGCAAGTTATATGAACATGCACATTACTGAAGAGCAGTGCACAAATGTAGTAGGTTATATGAACATGCACATTACTGAAGAGCAGTGCACAAATGTAGGCAGGTTATATGAACATGCACATTACTGAAGAGCAGTGCACAAATGTAGGCAGGTTATAACAACATGCACATTACTGAAAAGTAGCGCACAAATGTAGGCAGGTTATATGAACATGCACATTACTGAAGAGCAGTGCACAAATGTAAGCAGGTTATATGAACATTCACATTACTGAAGAGCAGTGCACAAATGTAGGCAGGTTGTATGAACATGCACATTACTGAAGAGCAGTGCACAAATGTAGGCAGGTTATATGAACATGCACATTACTGAAGAGCAGTGGACAAATGTAGGCAGGTTATATCAATATTCACATTACTGAAGAGCAATTTACTCCCCTTTATTGGTCAGCAGTTTTACCCTCCTTCCTTGGACTTCATCAGACAAATTAGAAAGCATTTTGTCGCTCATTATTTTTTTAAAATCATGTGACTAAGTATACACTATCAAAAAAACTTTTCTTAACCTACTAAGTAATTCTGGTATACTGATTTTAATTCAATGTAATCCTGTATTTGTATATACATTGAGTCCAATTTGCCATTGTATCTCTCTTTTATTTTAAATGGTATCAAAATGATCCCCTTTCCTATCAAACTTCACACATTATACATAATATTTACACGTGCTATTTTTATAATTATAAATGCTTAGGTGCCTAGCCAATCATTATAATTACTGTACTGATGTATATAAATGATCCCCAAACTTAGCTTCCTTGTTTTTCCTACATAAAAACTTGAACAGCTATTACACAGCAATAAACAAATATAAAGTCACAACTATAGCTGTCCCAATATTACATACCTTATCCATTACAGTATGCATATATTGTCCAACACTCATCACAATTACATAAACTGTATGCATATATGCCCTTATGCTTAGCAGAATGAATCTCATTAGTGCCTTCTAATATACTTTTTTAAATGTGTAATACTTTTACAACATAATTTAGTTCTTTACACTATTATGTTCCATAGTGCACTGTTAGCCTTCAGAACTTTCCAGTAACAGTAGTTATACTATTTATAATATGAAGCTGTCTGATGAGTAACCTAAAATCATTCTACAAACCAAATCACTGTATAGTGTTTGCCTCTTTTCTGCCTTGTCCTCTTATTCTCTTTGCTGTAATCAGCTTAAACGTTACTGACATTCTGTCTTACTCTAATCTCGATCTCATCCAATATATCCCTTTCATATACCCCATTCACAAACATTTGATTCGAGTCACGTTTTGTTGGAAAAAAAAACTCTTTAGTGATTAACCCCGATGCCCTTATAATGAACTTTTCACAGCACTTCATTTTAGCCATATTTGATGGGCACTCTCAAAGCATAAAAAGTTATTTTTCCAGAGAGGCTTAGTATAAAGCTTACTTAAAATTCTAGCTCCATTTTTTATGAGTTAAAATTAAAAATTATATGGCTGATTCATTTTCAATATTTTTAATTGAATAAACAAAGAATATTGGTTTAAAATTTTATAAACTTCATCTAATACAATCTCTCCCACATCATATATAAAATAATCCATCTATATACCTTAAATATACTTTCATGGACTTAAAAACTTAACTTGAAACTTACTATAACGTTTCCAACTTTCCATCCCTTGGCTGACTTATCTGAGTGTTGTAACAGCGCTCACAGACAAATCTGTCCTCTGCTTGTAAAATTCCTTTTTAAAATAAACAAAATGTTTTCCAACACAAATGGCAACAATTTCATCATTTTACAGACCATTTTTCTTTTCTTTATAAATCCACCAATTCTGCACAGCTTCTAACCATGTTTATGTGGAATAATGGAATATAGAATCTTAACATCCGTTGTCGCTGTCATTATCATCATCATCATCAACCTCCTTTCTGCATTTTTACATGGTGTAGGGGTTTCACATCAACATTAGTCAATATGACTAAACTATTAAGAAATAATTCTTACCAAAAAAAAATTCCTTCGCCAATTGTATTCCCTTAACTTAGGTTAACAGTCAAATCAGTTCCTAATTTGTACACAAAGTTTAAAATATCTTTCTGCTAGCATAGCTTTTGGTTCTGTTTTATAACATATAACATTCTGACCAAAATGGAGAGGACAATGCAGTTAAGTATATTTTAGGAAAGCAAAACAAATTTTCAATCCTCAGCTTCCTTTCCACCATAAAATGGAATACTTCTTTGGCAATTTCTCCATTCAAGAAAAACAAAGAAGCACAACATCAACTAATTTAGATGCTTATTAATAGCAACACTATACATGCTTTCATGGGCCTCTTCTTTATCCAAAACCTGCTGGTAAACTCTATTCTCAAAGTCATAATATCTTGTCATAATAACAACCCTATTGACATCATTCTTCATAGAAAATAAATTCTTCAGCTTTGACTAGTTAAAACTCTCTGCTTTTTTCTGTCTTTCTCCTATGTTCAAGTTATATTTAAATATATTACGGTCCCTTATTAACCTAAACTCTTTCTCACATGTTAATGAAATGCATAGAGAACAGAATTCATTCTTCTTCTTTTGGCTTTTCCCGGTTACGGGTCACCACAGTGGATCACCTGTCCACTCATGATTGGCAGTGGAGTTTTACAGTGTGGATTTGCCAGCCCGGCACCCAACCTTTCACAGAAGGCACACACCCACACTCACACCTAGGGCCAATTTAGAGTGTCCAATCCACCTACAGCATGCCTTTGGGATGTAGGAGGAAACCGGAGCACCTGGAGGAAACCCACACGACCACAGGGACAACATGCAGACTCTGCACAGAAGGTACTCCAGCCAAGGATCGAACCGGAGAACCTCTTGCTCTGAGGTGACAATGCTAACCACTGCACCACCGAGGCCACCCAGAGAATAGAATTCATTAAAAGCCAAACATCTCTTTTTATACACATATACTACTCTTAACTTATTTCAGTAAACAACCCTTCATTGCATAAAATAATTTTAAATTATTGTTTTGTAAACATTTTAATGCAGTCACTGTCCTTATAATGCTGGCTTATTTACTAGGTACAAACAAAAGTCCATTTAATAATGCAATCAATTCAGCCACATTAAAACTGCAGTTTAAGTTCAAAGTAAAACAGTTTATCAGTTTCCTTTTCTTCTCAGAGAGATAATAACTTCCACCATTGTTCACATTCTGGCTTTCATCATACAATTATCAAATATCCCTAATTACTGGAGTTTTGCCTTAAGTTGTTTCACCCCCCCCCCTCCCATTACAACTCCTTACATATGCTAACTGCTGCCCTATGCCCTTGCATGCTCTTAACACACAGGATCATAGGAGATTACTAGGTTATCGACCCAGAATTCATTTTAAGCCTAGCCATTTCATTCCAATGTAAGACCATAGAAATGCTAGTCAATACACACGACTGCATTTAGTGATGACTGCCCATGTCCAGGAGGGTTGTGGGCTCTATCCCTGATAAGAATTTATGGTGCAGCACCCAACTGTCCAAGTTCCTCTTGAACAGTATCATAGAGATGCTCTGTTTCACATGACTTGACAGCCTGTTCCAAAGATGAGGCAGGAGTATATTGAACAACTCTTTCCATAACAGTACCTAAAAACTAGACAAAAGGATACACAAATACATCCTGACACCCTCCCACAAACACAAAGCTATCACCTTCAAGGATCCTTACTCTAAGCCTAACCTGCAAACTACTGCACATACACACACTAAATCTAAACACTACACATGTATCCCATTCTGTAGCCCATAAAATAACCCCAGTCTGCATGCATGCATGCATGCATACACACACACACACACACACACACACACACACACACACACACACACACACACACACACACACACACACACACACACACACACACACACACACACACACACACACACACACACACACACACACACACACACACACACACACACACACACACACACACACACACACACACACACACACACACACACTTACTCTACCCCACATGCAGAAGCATATGGTAACTCAAAAATGAGTTGCCATTACTACAAACTCACATTTACTTTACAACACTCAGTTATTTCAGGGCCTGTCAAATAAATCCATTCAACTATATTAACTAGCAAAACCTTCCCCTAAACTGCTATGATTTCTGCATAGCGCTATGATTTGGGCAGTAAGATTTAGCATGCTCCTCTTATGGTTATGATGGTGTTCATAAATTATCACCGGCTTATGAGTACATAGTATTAAATACATAAACTAAGTCTATACAAAGATTCACTACCACAAACTATATAATGTCTAGTATTTAAAGACTTTCTATAGTGAAAAAAGAAAGCATTCCTCTTTCTGATTCTTGGCTATCATTTGCAATGGTCAATGCTATGATGTTTACCACTTGTAAATTAAGATGTATAAAAGCTAAGGCATGATAAAATTAACCCATGATCAAACAGGCTGTACCCATCATATATCTATTCATCACATACAAAACATCAAAAGTCTGTCAATGATTGTCTACCAATGCAGTGCTACATACAGATGTTTAAAACACTAAAAAATATGAATACACTCCTGAAATGGCATAACTAATTAACTATTTGATAATAACACCATAAAAATACTGAGGAGTACTTACATACCTTTTCATCCTTACACTCCCTTATTTATTGAAAGTGCATAGTTGACCTGGGAAAGTATGCAGCTCCATGAGTTGTTTCTTACTGCAAATAGGAGAGATCATTCTAGCACTTGATGTTTTTTCCATGCAAACAGATGAATTTCATCATATTTCTATCATGAGACATGTATAGTGCTATCTCTGTTTCACCCCTCATGTCAAACAGCAGTACCATAAAGGCTTTGAATTACTAATGGTTGGTTGCACAGACAGCCAAGAACATCCTATTAAGAGCCAGTAATTAGGAAACGCAGCATAATTAAGTGATATTAATATGCAAAATTGAACACTCAGCATACACAATCCAGTAAGTTTTGCATTCTAGCCTGACAACAATTGTCCTTTCTATATAACACCCTCCTACATAGGTTATGCAGAAATGTAATGATGAAATATATACATATGTATGTCACATGTACTGCAATGGCTTAAAGTGTACAATGTTGATCTGCCATATACTCTAATCATAATATAATTAATTAGGTCATTCCTTCTGAGATATTTACACTGATGATACCCACAGTTGCCTGTTGCCTATTGTGAGTAGAACTTAAGAATCTGATATCAATACCATGTGTATTCTTACAGTATAGCTTGCACTGTGTATTTTACTATTAGATTAATAAAGCTGAGTACAATGTCTCTGTTAATGTTCTGCTGTCTAAATGCTTTGAGTGCTAATTTTTTTCAGGCACCCAGTCTGCAATGTTATGTCATTTGCATATAAAAGGAATCCCCTCAGTGACCACCCATAGTCATTTGCAACTCCAGAGTGCACAGTGATAACCCACCTATGCAGCCTACTTCTCCTAACACATCTCAAGCATCATATTGCCAGTATCCTTTTTTAATCAATGTAAAAATGAATAACACAAGGTGCCATAATGTTTTCTTCCTTGTCATAAATACAGTCATCCAACTGAGACATGAACAAGTGTGTTTTTGAACTCCATAACAGCTAGCTTGCCAATGAGAAGCATTTTGCACAACATTTATTCAGAACTTCCTTGTGCCTGGTTTGGATACCTGTGACTACAAGATTTGAATTGCTTCTAAAATCATCTGGCCTACAAAGTTAATGTATATGTTTGTACTTGCTTTAACTGTTTCAGTGATATTTAACACTTCTGTGTTGCATTTATTTATTTGGTTGAAATTTATCACTGTTTTTCAACTTGCACTTGAAGAAATTCCATCTCTTTGTTACTGTACTGCTCTTACATTGTTTTAACAATTTCTGATATTTCCTAACTTTCTCTGATACTGCAAAAGCTGTTCTAATTGAGTCTGCCAAAATATGTTAAAGTTTTGCAAAGTTGTTGGATGTTGTGAACATTTCTCAGGGTCAGTGAACTTATTTCCAAAGGATTCATGCATTTGCTACTGCAGCTGATCTGAAAACCAGTTTGTTTTACATTGGAAGGGTTCTTTTCCACTCTGGTTTGAGCAGAGAGCTAAATTCAGCCCATCCAAGGTGGGAACTACTGGTCAATAGCTTATTGTGTTTATATCTGATTGGCTTGAGGGTTTAACTTTATAAATGTCTTTCATCCTGCTTGTATAAAAGCCTTGCATTTTTGTAAGCATGTACTCATTTACTGAGAGCTTCCTTGTGCCTTGGATTGCTTCTTAAATCATCTGACCTACAAAACTGATAGAAGTATATTTTTTCTACTTGCTCTAACTGTTTCAGTGATATTTACTACTACTATGCTGCCATTATTTATTTTGTTGAATTTATCACTGTTTTTCAGCCTCCACTTGTTAAAGAAACTCTATCTGTTTGCTACCATACTGCTCTTAGTTTGTTTTAACAATATTATAATATTTTCTAACCTCCTCTTATGCTTCATGTCTGCAAATATATTTCTATGTTTTGCAAAGTTTTTGAGTGTTGCAAAAATTTCTCATGGTTAGTGAACTTATTTCTAAGGATTCCTAATATTGCAGGGATTCTTCCTTCAGTTGTTAAGCATTTGTTATTGCAGTTGAGCTTCAGCTCAAAGTCAGTTTGTTTTACATTGGAAGGGTTCTTTTGCACTCTGGTGAGAGCAGAGGGCTGAATTCAACCCATCTAAGGTGGGAACTACTGGTTGATAGCTTATTGTGTTTTTATCTGCTTGGCCAGAGGGTTTAACTTTATAAATTATTTCATCCTCCTCACATAAAAGCCTTACATTTTTGTAAGAATGTGCTTATTTATTGAGAGCTTTCTTTTGCCTGGCTGGGGCACTTGTGACTACAAGACTTGGATTGCTTCTAAAACAATCTGGCCTACAAAACTGAAAGATATTTTTTGTACTTGCTTTAACTGCTTCAGTGACGTTTAACACTTCTGTGCTGCCTTTATTTATTTCGTCGAATTTATCATTATTTTTCAGCCTGCACTTGCTAAAGAAACTCCATCAATTTGCTACTATACTGATCTTCGGTTGTTTTAACACTATTCTGATATTTTCTAATATCCTCTGATGATGCAAAAGCTGTTTTGAGTGAATGTGCAAAAATATTTCTATGCTTTGCAACATTTTTGTGTGTTAAACATTTATCTGGGTTAGTAAACTTATTTCCAATTATTCCTAATATTGGAGGAATTCTTATTTCTGTTGTAAAGCATTTGTTACTGCACTTGAGCTCAAAGCCAGTTTGTTTGGAACTCTGGAGGGAGCAGAAAGCTAAATTCAACAAATCCAAGGTAGGAGCTACTGGTTAATACCTTATTGTGCATTTATCTGATTAGTTTGGGGGTTTGACTTTATTTAAGTCTTTCGTTCTACACGTATAAAAGCTTCATGTTTGCGCATCATGCAAAAGTGGTTGCCAGTGCTTACATATAAGTAAACCTCTCCAGTTTAAAATCCTGTGGAGGAAATGCCATCCATAGATGCTTGTGGAGCTGCCAGTATTTGCAGAGGGTGGTACCACTGCAGGTCATCTAATACCTCTGAAATGTCCAGATTTTTGGATCATATGTTTGGTCTGTTCCTTATAAAATTTGTGTTTTTTCTTTGGCAAATCACTGGGATGATCAAAGGACTGAAGTCACTTAATAATGACACACATTTGAGTTTCAGACTTCAAATCCTTCAGAAAATGTGTGTGAAAACAAACCCTGGTACTCTAGCAACCTTCTAAGTTTATTAGAGTAATATTTACAATGTGTTCCTATTTTTAGGCCTTTGTCCCTCCAGTTTGTTGGGCTTTGTCTGGATTTCTTGCATTAAGAGTTGGAGATCTATCCATCTGATAGCATACTATACACACTCTCACTTTGGCCTTTAAGTGACTATGCCTTACTCCTTCCCATCTAGAAATTGTGTTTCATTGCCTTGAATAGCATAGGCTAGATTTGGACTGCTAGGTATCACTGTGTTCTTAAATCAGCCATCTTACATTAAGAGGGCCTCCCTGTACCTCTTGTAGCAAAAGTGTGGAGTTGAGGACCCATCTGAGTTGGGGATTGCTTGAAAAAGGCTCAGTTTGGGGCTTTCCCATTGGTAATTGCGTTAAAACTGTTTACATTTACCTGTATATAAACCTCATGTTTGATGGGTTTGTTCTCAATGTTTGGGAACTTTTGCTAAAGGACAGGAGTGCATTTGCACTAAAATCCAAGGAATCCACTAGAAAAAAAACCCCTGAAAAATAAGTATAATTTAAGCCAACACTGTACTTTAACTGTATTTAATTGAATTTCTGCTTCATTTTTTCCTGTTTCTGACCAAGTCTAGCTAGCCCACTTCCTTCCCAAATACCACATTCAGAAAAATCCTGCCATAATGGAAGGACAGTTTTCCATCATTTCTCCTGCCAGCTTGATTGATATGGGTATACTGAGGCAATGTAGCAATTGCTTCATATTTATTGACAATCATTTTCTCCTAAAGCAAACTAAAACCCTATGTGAGAGATACAAATAAACTGTGGAATTAGAGTGAATTCTGTCTCATAAAAACAAACTAGACATTGAAAAGGTTGTCAGTGCACACATTTCACCTCTCATGCAAACCTCACCTCTCACTCAAAATAAGGTCATGACACATAAACCCACAAATGGGGAGGTACTCAGTAAATGTTTACCAAAAGAGCAGAGACCTCCTAAACACACACAACCTACATTCCCCACTAAGCATAAAGAAACCAGTACACATATCAACACATACATCTGTCTTTCAACAAATAGGCCCCTAAGGCAAAACAGATCAAATGTCTTGGTCATATGGGACTCCATAGTGAGACACACAGATGTCACCCTCACCAGACTGGACAGGTAGAAGGTCACTGTCAGCTGCCTATCGGGTGCTAGGATCCAACAAATCATGCATGCACTCTAGTCACTCAACAAGTACGGTTATGACTCTGTCATAGTCCATGTTGGAGTGAATGACTTGAGATTTACCTCTCTGGATTATATGAAGACAGACATGAAGGAACTCTCTGATTATGTGTCCCAGACAAGTTTGTCCCTAGCCCTAAGCAGTATCCCACCTTCACCCAGGATGATGCTACAATATAAACCAAAACAATGATTGACTTCAACAATTGGCTCAACTTCTGGTGTCAGTCCAGGGGGATCCAGTAGGTGTCATCCTGGGAGGATATGGTAGACAGACTTTGCTGCTTTGCTAAAGATGGTCTCCACCTGTCTGCCCTAAGCTTTTAGACACAGGTAAAGGCCCTTGCCTTCCACATAGTGCGTTTTTTAGGCAATGTCAAAAACAACAAATTTTCCAATGTAACACAATCTAATTGAGACAAACTCAGGTTCATGCCACGTAATTCTGGAAGTTTAAACATGAAACTGCACTCCCTGGAAGCAATCCTCACTTGGAGGATGCTGACATCTGTGCAGTTACTTAGACTTGGCTCAAGGCCACTCATGCAATGCCTTCCACATGTTCAGACCTAAAAATTAGCATGAAGGAACCAAAGATGGAGGTGTATCCATCTTCATTAAAATCAAATACTCTTTGAGACTGTTCAAACAGCATGACTCTCTTGAACTACTCCATGTCCAATTAACTATTGAGAAAGTACTATACCACATAATTACTAGGGGTCTATATTATGTGACCAAAGAATCTCTTCTTCGAACACATAATAACAGACATGTATACAGCAAACACTGTACACCACGGATGGCGATGTCCTCAATTTTTTTGCTCAGGAAAAAATTTCACGTGGCTGTAAAATAAAAAAACAAACTTTAAAACACTAATTAAGTGTGGAGCTTGCCTTCCATGCCCCCTGATGTGAGCATTTGATCATATAATACAGAACCCATTGCTAGCTATAGATCCCCACCTTGAACCAGGATATGCACACCACCTACCTTGATTTACTGGAATCCCTCACCATACAGCCCAACACCTTAGTCATGGGAGATCTCAGCTATCTTTCCATAAACAGGGGGGCATACATGAGCAAAAACACGCTTGCCCTTAAGGGTCCTCTGCTTTGTTAACACAAATGCTGTGGAACAGACAGTCTGCACCCCCACTAGTGTCTCTAATGTTCTGGACTTAGTACTTGCCAACATGGGGGTCACTGTACTTTCCCATGTGTGATGCCCTCTCTGGTTAGGTCAGACCAACAAAGTAAGTAGTGGTACTGACATCCTCACAGGAAAATAATTATAGCAAACTTCACCAAAGCTAACTACAGCATACTAAGTGATGGTATAAAAAGCTTCATGCCACCCACAATCATACACACACCAATGATCACTATGCAGAAGTGTAAGCAAATTCCCTGTAAAAACACTTAAGTGACTGCGTTAACTCTGCTCTACCTGATCAGATCAAAACCAGGTCTTCCCATAAAAACAAGCCACCATGGTGGACTTTAGGTATAAATAGAGTATATACCAAGAGGAAGAAAATGTTGTCCAAAAGCAAGAAGGATATTATAAGAGCTTCCACTTAAGTCTAAACAGAAAAATCAGAAATCTTATAAAGTCTTCTAAAGTAAATTACAAAATTAAAATTGCATCCTTAGCCAAGGGTAATCAGAAGGCATTCTTTAACTATTTCTGAAGTCTAAAAGTGAATGCCTAGCTATGTGCTGAACTGGTTGTAGATTGGATCACTCATACTACACTGGAAGATATCACCAACCTTCTAGCTAACAGATTCAGCACAAACTTCACCCCCTCTGTCCCGACCTACCATATTCCAAACCATACCTGACACCAGTCCTTTGTCTAGTGTCTCTAGAAAACAGGTTAACTCTGTGCTCCCCAAGGCCAACAACTCAGCCTTAATAGGACCAGATAATATCCCAGGTTGTTAACTAAACAATCTAAAAGAAGACCTAGCAAATCTACTTGGCATTCTCTTTAATCATAGCTTGAGAACTGGCCATGTTCCTGCAGAATGGAGAACAGCAACACTAATCCCCCTTGACAGGGGGGGCATCAACTGACCCTGGGACCTACAGACTCATAAGTATAACCAAGTTTATCTACAAAATTGTGGAAAGAATTATCATGGACCTTATCAACAAGGGCATAGGCAACCTTCAATTGATGGACCCAACCCAGTTTGGCTTTGTAAGAGAATCCATGGCCTCCAACACCTGTCCTACGTGGACAGGCTCAAATCACTATCACTCTACTTGGTACCGTACAAATTGCTCGGAGGTGATCTCTGTCTCGCCTACAAGGCTATCTCAGACCCTGCTCTCCTACAGATGCTCCATAGCCATCAGCCTAACTCTTTCACGCATTACCCAACTGAAAGGCCTACATCTAATATGTGACATTAACAAAACCTTCTGGAGAGACAGGTTTTTCTCCCAGAGGTTGCCCCATCTCTGGAACAGACTACCCATACATGTCAAACAAAGTATGTCACTGACCCTCTTCAAGAGCAACCCTTTTGTGGTAATGAGAAACCACAAATGTGTCCCAGGGGTTCCACCGCTGTTCTTCACTGACAAGGGCAACAGGTGCTGATTGAGGTTTCTTTTCTGGGGATACATTCTAGCTAGGCTTGTAAGGGCCTTAGGGCCATTAGTGCAGTAATCTCCTATGATGTTTTGATCCTATGATCATGCTTATTAAACCTGGTACACTTCTTTGAGTATGTCACCAAGGCCATGGAGAAAATTATGCACAGCCTATCTCAACCTTGCAAAAGCTTTCAGCACAATCCCCCATTCTGGCATCATTGAGAAACTTTCCCAGATAGGGATGAACCCTTATGTTACTAGATGGGTAACAAACTGGCTCACAGACAGAACACACACTGTCAAAATCCATCAGTAGACCCATCATCAGTGGAGTACTACAGGGGTCTGTGCTGGGCCCATTACTATTTGACATCTATTTCTCAGAAGTCCATGCCAAAGTAGACAGCCTTTGGCTCACCATGTTCTCTGCTGATTGCAAATTGGAAGCAATCATTGACTCCCCCAACGATGTCAACATATTACAAGAAGGGCTAACCCAATCAAATAATTGGTGCCAAAGCTATGGTCTAATATTAAATGCAAAAAAATGCATTATTATTCCCTTTGGCAAACCAGAATTCCCTACAAATTACAATATTGACAGCACCCCCCTGAGTTCCACTCAAGTATAGTGAGACACAGGTTGAGAGTGATCTGAACTTTGACCACCAAGTTTCCACAGTGGTAAGGAAAGCCTTCTATGTAGCTCACATCATATGCAAGAGAATAGCATCCAGGCCAAAGGACGTTATAACTCCATTGTACTCGACCCTCATCAGACCACTAATACAGTATAGAATGCATCCTTTTGCATGTACCTCACCAGACACTTGCAGCAGCTGGAGAGACCTCAGAGGTCTCCACTAAGAAAATACAGGGACTTGGGATTTCTGGATGGATGAGGTGTAGAGATGTCATTTATTTCTGTTTCATTCACTTAGAGGAATGGAAAATACTGTTTAGTTTACTTTGGGAAACAGTCTACTTGTTTTTAGAGTTTACAATGGCTTGATATTACTGTATAACTGAATATTACTGTATAACTGAAACAGAAAGTGTAGGAAAAATTTATAAAGAGAATTTTTTTCCCCAACATTACTAGACTTGGAGAAGCATACAACAAAGTCCTAGGAAATATGGTTTAAAGTCCAGAAATCATTATAAGAATTAGTGGAAGCTACATACAGGGGTCCAGTGACAAAGGTACAAACAGTGATCAAACTCACACAGGTGTTTTTCAGCAGCAGTGGATTTGTACCAAGGTTCAGCTCTCTGCTCAACTTCTAGTCATATATTTGCTGGACCATATCAGCAAACAGATAACATGACACTACAGGCATAATGTGAATGGGACATTTAGCAAATGATAGGTGAATGACATACAGACCTTAAGGCACATGAGGTGAAACTGTATATAGAGAACACTGTGGTCCTAGCAGCAAACTGAAGAAATCAGATGAATCTTAAAATTGAGATAGAAGGGAAAACAACAGGACATGTTACCAATTGGAAGACAGGGAAATTCAATTAAGAAGAAAGGAAATTTGAATGATGAGGATGAAGTCAAAATTAGAGGTGTCACAAGCAGGGGAACAAACTGAGAAGGACAATTTATGGCAGAAGAAACTGAAAATTAAGAGGTGACAGTGGTGTGGTCAGTGCTTCTGTATTGCAAAGAAACTTGAGAGAGATAAAGGCAAAGTAGCTGAGAAAGTTTGACATTACTCCCCTAATATGAGGTGCACGCAGTGAGACTGTCAAAGAGATAGCATCAGTGCAGAAGCCAAAGTAGCTTCAAACACAGAGGATGCAAGTAGAACACATTTCTGTGGTTCATTCCCATGTACAGGAAAGTAGAAAAATTGTTAAAGCAGATTTAGGGCAAGAAGAAAGTCAGAGGAAACAAGGATGCTCATCCAAAAGATGGATAGGCAGTATGAAAAAATAAGAGAGTTAGGTGGGAAAAAGAGAGAGAGGTGCTGAACACTTGATACAACATCAGGACCTATGTAAAATGGGAAAAGGGGGTGGTAATCATTTTGGTTTGTGATGGCTAAATCTTATTTAAGAGATTCACTTTTGCTGCATTATATATAAGATAAACAGTGAATATCCATGCCGAGGACTGGATCATTACCACTGATGCTTTGGGCTCCCTATATATCCCAGAAATGGAGTGCATGCCAAATGTGTTATTAAAAGTAGAAGAATTCACTATGAAATAAGTGAGACTTGTCTTGAATGCACTATCCAATTACTGAAGAATATTTTTTGTTCAAAATGGAGTTTTTCCAAAAACTGAGAGGGAAATAAATTGAGTAAGTCCAGCCACTAGAAGGGTGTTAACTTTGTCATGGCATTATGAGGAGATTATTTGTACACAATCCAATACTGGATACGATCACGCTATATTGTATTTTTACTGATTATCATTTTCCTCATTAAACTGGAGAATGATGCAGGACTTTAAAGTATCCCTTGAATTTATTAATGCCACTACAGAATTTTTATTATTCGCCATGGTCAGAGCCATGAAAGAGGTGACACTTCTGTACGAAAAAGTATATAAGGAAGTGGCTAATGACAGTTTGTTAAATACTGTTAGTTACACAAACACAAGTAGTTATTCAGTTTTCCATTACTAATATTCTTACAATTCAAAATGTCAGAGTATATAATGTTAATTGTGATGATGCTATGATTTTTAACAGATTCAAACCAAATTATTGAATGTCTTAGTGTTGTACATTACCCTTCCACCATCAGTGACTGAGTTGTGTGTGTCAGTCAGATATTAGCACTGATGCCATCTGTATTGGGATTAAGCCACAGGTAAAGCTAATTAAGTTGAATGTGGCTGTGATGCTCAGTTTTTCTATTGATAGCTGTGCTACAAAACTGCAATAATAATTTTGATAATTATGATATTAAGCTCAAAGGGGCAAAGTGGTGGTGCATATATGTCCATTAACAAAACAGAAGAAAAATAAAAACTTAAAAAAAAATCTACCAGGACTGCAAACAATTTACTTAGTAATAGATGCAGCACATTTAAGAGCTACAGGTTTAACTTTCTTAGGTATACTGCAGAACCTTTTGTGCTAATACCAGTGTAACTTATAAATCCCTGTTATTCTACATGGATCTCTTATTTTGTGGTTTATACTTCAACAAATATTAGCTGTGATTGTATATGTGTATGTGTGTGTGTGTGTATATATATATATATATATATATATATATATATATATATATATATATATATATATAGACATACATTTGCTTTAGAATATATGACCATGATTATGCTAATAAAATAAGAGTTGAGTGAATGCATTATGTAAGTTTACTAAGATATTTGTTTTTCCTGCTGTAGATTTTGTTACCAGTGACACTTTGGCTGCAGATAGAAATACTTTATTGGAATACCATGAATTCTGGTGAAAGGCACTTTTTTTTTTTTTTTTTTTTTACACGCACAAAGCAGGATGTTTAAGTGACTTTTGGTTTCCACTTCCATAATTATGAACAGTACATCACTTTGTTAATTAAAGTTCTGGCCTGTGCACTCCACATTTCAGAAAAAAAAATGTTATTTGCCAGCTATGATGTCAGTTACAAAATCTGAAGTTCAGTCAACATGGAGTGTGCATCAAAGTCTATTAAACACAGCATACCACATCACACTTCCAAATGTAAAATGGCTATATTGACATGCAGCCTGCTTCATATACATCACTTTAAAGCCATGTACTACATTCTTACTCTTCAGTAGGGGAAGAGTACTATAAAATACCCAAAGTAAGAGCTACCACCTTGGTTATGTGGCACCATTATTAGTCCCAAACTTTTGTTTTATAAATTAACTATACAATGGGAATAGTATGTAAACATTTCATTTAGCTTATTCTGGCATTCTTTGAATACAATACTACAGATGTGAAAAGTGATTTACATACTCTGTTGTTCCAGTTTATGTGTCTGTAATTATTTCCAATTAAAACAAAATCATATCTTTCATAACGTTATGAAATTCACATCTGTGTTTATTTTACAGCTTTATATGAAACAGGTTTTCAATAATTTTTTGAATTAATCTGGGCATGTTCTGTATAATTAAGGCCTGCTAATAGGACCCTAAGAACTTTCAGTCTCTACTGTGACTAACTCGATCAAAATAAATATGTGCATCTTCATTTCTGAAATAATCTTTGTAATAGAACAGTAACATAACATTTATTTAAGGCTTCAAGAGTTTGAGAACAGTTATATTTTTTTAATTTGACAATTTTTCTTATGACAGATTTTTGGTTTATCCCATAAAAACTCAAGGAACATAAAAGTTATCTTATGCAAAATGGAAGTAAAGGTATGTCTGTATTTAAATAACAAAATTTGTGTAAGTAACTATTTCTGCAATTACTGGATGTTTTAAATATGTTTGTGTCTGCTATAAATGACTGTGAAAGGCTTTACAGATCATGACTGTGAGATGAATGAAATCCATTTATGACTGTTTAAGTCAACTGTGAATTATTGAACGACAGAGAATGGTAATTTTTAGCTCTTCAGTAAAATTGTCAGATAATAGAAAAGACCAGGTGAATTTCTAACAGCATGTTATTCATGAATGACCTCTGATGCAGCTCAACTCGTCTAAAATAACAAGTTTTCAGTGAAGACATTCCTAGCTATTGATAACTGAGAAATGTTCATTATGTTTTAACAAGACTATAAACAATGGATGAGTGATTCGGTGTGACTTTGTTTTCAAGCTGTGAAAATGATATGATGGAAACCAAGTAAGCATTCATCACTTTTTATGGGCAAAAAATGTGATGCTCAATATCCTGGAAGACAAGAAAATATGCATTTTGATTTTCAGTCTTGGACATTCTTAAAATTTAGTTTTTAGCTAAAATTCTCAATGACAGAAAGCATTTACATAAAAGGAAACCGAGTGCATGTGTTCATATAACATATGTTAGCCAATATCTGTGTATTGTACTTTCTGGAGTTGTCTTTTTTGTTAACATCCTTATTTTTTATTTCAGTGTAAACATACTTTGTGATTTTTAATTTATTATTTAAACTGTACATACACACCTCTTCTTATATGACTGCTGTAACTGTTTTTCCACTTTACTTCTCAGAAAGATTTTGTTAAATAAATCATCACATCTAAGAAAGGTAGTGTAGGTCAGTACTTTCATTTAAAAACAATTAATTAATTTGAGTACACTTTGAAAGGAGCAAATGGAACCGTTTTAATAGTTCTGTAATTTGTAATTTGTGAGATTACATATTGCCAAAAAGTTATTTTCATGTAAGGGCTATTATTAATTTGGCCAAGTACTGACCAGTCTCTTGCTATTGCATCATACAAGCATGTTATTCTTTTAGAAAATCAGATGCTATCCAACAACTATACCATGCCGCAAGCTACAAATGTTGTTAATGTTTTGTAATCCTGGCAGCATGCAGCTGTGTAAAGAAAGATTCTCAGTCACTCTTACAAAACTTATCATGATGAGGAATTTAGAGTTTTAATGGATATGGAACTTTACAAACTGAATGCCTCTCTAACAGTGGCAGGTATACATTTAGAATGAATAAGTGTAGAACAACTTTAAAAACAAATTGCATAGCACAGTTCTTGGTCAGTTTATGGAACAAGACACCTTTGTCAATGAGGCAAAGACCAGCACTTGTAACTTTCCAGAATTCCTTAGATATATGGGCGGGACAATTAGTTTATTCTTTGCCTCTGCAGACCACGTTCTTTTTGGCCTAAGAAGTCTTATTGCAGTTACTCAATCTATCTATTTAGCAATGCTGTGATTTTCTGCTGAATTGCCTCTTACCAATTACATATTATTGATATGAGCCTATGTCATAATGTGCATGCATGTAGGGATGTAATGCTTCATTTAATTAACAATGAGCTATCTTCAAAGCTGCAAATTACAAAAAGTATATAAGTACATATTAGCAGACTGTAAATAAAAGCTGTCAACCATGTAAATCATGAGACTATAGTTTGTATATATGTATACTATATTAGCAAATATTTACAAAAAACACATGACAATTTGTTTAGAAGTCATTTGACACTGTGAATAACTGATAGAATAACTGATTTCTTTACTTAATTTCATTTTATTTTTGTCATTAATTTGGCAGTCACACTGGATAAATATTTATGTACTTTTTATTTGTTCAAAGAAGCTGACGTACCACTGCATTTCAAGGCAGAAAAGGAAAACAATGTTTATTTTTTATACCACAATCAAAAAACAGCTGAAATACAAAAAAAAAAAAAAATAATACAGTACTGAATATTAACATTTGTATTTTATTGACTCCAAGGATACTCTACCAAAGAAAATTGTATAGGGAGAGTTACTGAAGGAATTGTCCACAACAAAAAGGTTGTCCTGTCATGTTAATAACTGCCATGCTAACAACTGCATAAAAATACAAAACTAAAGGTGAATTTAATAACATATAGTGAGACACACCTGTGGTATAGCCATGGTGGTACAGCTGTAGCGTTGTTGCCTCACAGCAAGAGGTTCTCCTGTTCGATTCTCGGCTAGAGTGCCTTCTGTGTGGAGTCTGCATGTCCGCGGTCGAGTGGCCTCCGAAAGACATGCGTGAATGGGCATGCCTTCGCTAAAGGTTGGGCGTCGGGCTGGCAACTCGGCACCATAAGAAAAAAATCTACTGCCAATCATTAGCGGACAGGAGTTCTGCTGTGGCGACCCCTAACCGGGAAAAAGCCGAAAAGACAAACAACATAGTAAGACACACCTGCGAACATTTTATCTGATGAAGAACCTATATTAGTAATGCATAGGCCAGTTTAACACTCACCACAACCATTCTTCCCCACAGTTTAAGCATGCCATAGTCCTTCTTGTAAAAGTTTCTAATCAGTTCTCATATTCTGACTTCTATTTCCAGCCTATACTCGCTTACCAAAATTCCTGAAAAGTTTATTTATGAGCATATACTAAACTACATCACAAGATATGACATTTTCAGTAACAGGCAACACAGAATGCACACCAATTACAGCACCATTACAAACTATCCTATAGACTACATATTTGTCAATATGGAAAAATCAAACTACTGAAAGTATTTTCAGTGACCTTAAGAAACTCTTCTGTCTTACACATTTTCACAAAGAGTTTCTCTGCTGAGGTGTAACCATGGTTTAGTTATCTCCATTTTTGTACCTTTTACCTACTGGGGCTAATAACTCAAGTTCTTTCTTGGATATCCAGCAAATGTGCCCCTCAAGAGTCTGTACTTGGTCTATTCCTCTTTTTATTAATTATCTTCCCTGAGACCTCTCACATACCAGCTATATGCCACACGCAAATGATATCATATCAATAAGATCATCCAAAAATAATGGCTCATTGTAAAATTAACTTCAGATTGACATCTCAGCTATTTGGAACTGGTTTAATAACTAATAAATTCACCATAAATGCTGAGAAATTACCATTGATACTGGTTCACAGTCATCAGAAACTTCAGCAAATACAGTACTTGTGTATTAAATAATATTGCTGCTCTCCCTTCCATGTAAAACAACGTCTTTCAGCTTTTCCCAGTTAGGGGTCGCCACAGTGGATCACAGGTCTATAGGGTGATTGGCAGTGATGTTGTTATAGTGTTGAGTTGCCTGCCCAGCCCCAACCTTCACAGAAGGCACACACACACACACACACACACACACACACACACACACACACACACACACACACGCACCTACCTGCATATCTACAAAACTCACAGGACCACATGGAGGACATGCAGATTCTGCACAGACGGTGCTCCAGTTGAGAATTAAACTGGAGAACCTCTTCCTGTGAGGTGACAACGCTAACAGCTGCACCACTGTGGCTGACATTGTGCTCCCTTCCATGTGTCAAGGAAAAAAAAAAAAGAGTTTCTTGGGCTACTTTTTTGACTGGAATTTAACGTTTCATAAACATTCTGAGACACAAATCTGCAAAATGCATTCTAACGTGAGAGTTTCCTACAAATTTCCAATTTGCTAGCCATTGAGACCAGACTTTCTACTCTCATAAACATATTACTTTACAGTCTCTAATACAGCCTTCCTATCATCTCATTCTGTTCTTCACAGAATGTATCTATGCTTCCAATGGCAGAAAACAAAATACTCAGCTTTATTCACCTCTCAAACTATCATGAACACAAATACCAAAGGCAAATGGCTATCAGTAAGCAATAGAACTACTTTTCTGCTAAATGCATAACCCTCAAACTTTTGTATAAAACAAATCCTTCCCACCTCTTTAAAATAAACTACCACATAACTGATTATATGCATCTGCACTGACTACCCTTTACTGTTTCTATATGTGAACGATCCCTCTTCCAAATTATCCCTCCTCCCTTAATTCCCTTCCTGAAACTCTCTTTTAAAATGATAGTTTCAAAATGTTAGAGACCCCCTTCATTTTCATCTCATTATAAATATATCCAATTGTTTTAGAGAGGCATGTTAATTTCTTTCCTTTCATCCCCTTTCCTGATTTCTGCACTGGCATTCCTTCCTGTTACATTAATAGGATATAAAAAAAAATCTGCATGTGTTGTTATCCAGAAGATACTAGAGTGAACTTACAATGTCTCATAAGTTGTATAATGTTCTATTTCTTGCTCTTTTGATTCCTTATGACACATTATGTATTTGCTCTCTAAATTTATATGACATATGCAATACATTTGTCTGTACCACATATTTGCATGCTTGGCTCACACTATGGCTGAAGACGGTCCTTTGGCCAACCCATTTACTTGGTTAAAATGTAGATAAATAAATAAATATATATACATTGGGTTGTTTTCATATTTTCAAATATTAGGAAATTAGGTATTTTATAACTAATGTACAATAATGGTTATACACCAGAAAAGAGGTGTGTTACTGTATAGCACTGATGACTTCAGTGGGTGAAACCAATCTGTGTTGCTTGGCCGGTTACTTTTTTATTATTGGAATGAAAAATTAAAAATGGTAATGTTGATATAAACCATCTTCACATTTGATCATTTGTACTACAATTGGATATATTGGAATATATATTTATTGGACTATTTTTTTGTGATGGACTGTTGGTGGTGGAGATATATATATATATATGTATATATATATAAATGGCATGTTTTGTTTTTGATGAGGGTGCCTCTGTAGCCTACTTTGCTTTAAGCAGACTGTAAATTGTTGTACTTCATTAAATTCTAAGAGCTCTGAATACTGCATAGGAGTATATTAGCAAAGGTTTCTTGATCAGCTGTGTTACAGTATAGTTTTTAACAGTCTTTCTTGTTTCAGTTTTAAACTTACCCAATAGAACTTTGCAATGGTAAAGATCTTTGTGGCCTGCATATTGTTGGTATCTTGTTGTCAGTTGAAGCAGAGGGTTAAGTCTATAAGCTGTAGTGCCTATGGTACAGAGTTTGATTCTGATAGCACTCATTTGTGCATTGTATGACATTGAGCAGGTCAGCCACTGCACTCAAGTTACTCCTGAGAAAGGATTTGTTTGTCCGGGAGGCCAAACTTGGTGGTGGTATTATTATTATTATTATTATTATTATTATTGTTAAACTAAATCTAAGTAGATCGCAGGTTACATTTACTTTCGTATTTCAGCTCTCTGTTTTATTTATGTGTTTATTTTTAATTTCCATTGAGATTCCAGAGGTGTGTTTCTGTGTTTCCCTTTGTTTATTATGCATAACTTGTGCTTTACTTCTCCCTTGCAAACTGTCTGCCATGAATGAGAGGTTCCTATGCTTTTGTTTTACTTAGCGACTCCTGCACTATTGAAGGAAGTGTAACGTGCTGCTCTATGATAATAAACTGACACGACCGCATGGCATATCCGACTGTTAACCTATGTGTCATGCCATCGTTCATGCTCTTCTTCATTTTTTTCTTGTGTTACCCATTTCTTCTTAACATATGTCAACTGAGCATTAATTAAAGGATATGATATTGTTATCTACCTTCATTTACAAAGTTTGATCCCTCCATGCAACATCGGGAGTCTACAAATGCACACATACCTGGCCATTCCTGAAGTTAGTTACAGCATGTCTCCACAGTATTTTCATTTACTTATAAATACCTGATAGACTTATTCTCTGCTTCTGCTCGTATACAGCTGCTGTAACAACCTCTTGAGTTGCCACTGTCATTGATAGAGTTTGTTAGGGAAGCAGGGAATGGAAGCTGACCGCTAGCATTCAGTTTCTGCTAAGCAGAAAAAATAAATACGGCATGTGTTAAAACATGGGCGCACAATGTCTTTCACATTTAATCCATTTCTGTCATTTTTCCCAGGGAGAAGCAAACACATGCTCTATATTTATTTCCTTTTCACAGCAGGGAACTCGTCCATTTCTATGGCTTTTGGCAGATTTCAGCCGCATTATCAACTCAGCAAGAGCCTTTTAATAACAAGAAAAAAAAACAGAGTCACAATTCTTTATCTTCATCAAATTCTAGGGTTTTGGGCGATAGCTGGAATACTGAAGTAAGAAATTAAATTATGGATCGTTGGTGTAATTACATTTTTGTGAACCTTGACATACTGTGACTGAAAACAATGCAAATGTGTATCTTTTAAGCAGAAACAATTTTAAAGTTCTACAAAACATGATAGAAGATGCTAACAAACAGCTTTCAATTCATTATGAAGAAAGTAATCTGAAATCTTAAGAAAATACTGGGTTCAGCACAATGACCTTTTTGTTCTGATTTATTTCTGCATTACAAATATCCCCTCGTCAGCTTGATTGGTTCTACCAACTAGAGTTGATTAATACTAAAGAAAAACGAACATGCATGCTCAAACACACATGCACTCCCCCCAACACAATACATTGTGAGGCCACAGTTAGAAATTCAAATGTGGAACATACACTCCCTGTTACGACTAAATTTTTGTAAACAGTTTAATATTATGATACCCTGTTCCCCCTAAAGTAAGGGAATGCAACGATTCTCAGTAATACTGCTGTCTAGGTTGAAGCACAGGCCTTCTATCTTGTCATTATCGACAAATAGTTTTCCCGCCTAAATTTCCATACCAGTCGCACAGATTTTTGCATTACATGTTATGGTTTCTATAAACAAATGCCAGGCTTTCATTTGCTTATTTTTCTGGTGGCATCCCCTGTCTCATTGTAAAGTAATAGATACAAAGCAGAAGCCTTGCTATGCTTCCTTCGCAGTCAGTGCATAGTTGTACTACTTTGATATAAAGCAACGTCCTATATTTTAAACATACTATAAACCTGCTTATTTGTCATCGAATATTTGCTACAAATAATATTGCTCATAGCATTTTGAATGTGTGCGCATGTTTTAAACAAATAAGCATCTCTCATGTACCTTCGTGGTGCAAGAATCAGAAGATACAATAACTTTGATTAAATCTACTGAAATATTAGGGAAAAATTGATATACCACTGTCAAATGGAGAAAGTTATTCATCATTAATGAGTGCCCCTAATGCTCATTTTTCTTCTGTTCTGCTTCTTATTTTCCCAAGGGCCTCTACATAGATTCAGAAAGTGTTTCCTGAACTGAGTGAGGAATGTTTGATAACTGTCCTCTTTAAGAAGTGGAATGAGTTCTGCAGGGTGATTTAAGTTAATTGGTAGTTACAAGGCTACTGATGTATGAGGATCTTAAGATGCTTAGCTTTACATTCTGTGGTGGTTTTTAACTGTCATATTTTGTGTAGGTATAACCCACAGCTAAATTAATGTGATGTGAACACAAAGCATTATCAAGATTGACTTCATTTGGTATGAAACTGCATTCTTTTAACAATGGATGCATATACATTTAAACTATAGCCGTGATTTTTTAATTATTTTCGCAGGACTTAATTCCATCAGTTCCATGCTCTTATTAATAACCTAGACCGAAATACTGTAACACAAGGTGAATGAAGTCGTGCAGTGCATTCTTTGCTTGAAACCTCATGAGCTTTTTCTTTAGAATCGCATTTATTAATCATCTCATGTTCGATTCTAGACTAGCTTGATGTGAAGTTCCTGTGTCATTTTTATGAGCGTCGATCAGACCATCAGCATTGCTCACCTAGGACATATTCCAGACGTATTCCACTAAGACAGACAACAAGCCAAGCTGTTGAAACCATGGTCCAAGCCCCAGTCCATCAGCCTGTTCTTTAAATTTAAACGTAGTCAGTTTAGTTCCAGATATTTTCTTTAGACATCATACCATTTAATTATTGATTGAATTTATTTTTTGCATGTTTACTGAGCATCTGTTTAAGTTTATATTTGTTTCTATTATTGTACAGTTCATAATATATGAGAATGAACAACACATAAATGCACAGATATAACATTATTAGGCAGGCAATGCAAGGAAATGACAGTTCATTTAGGAAGGATAGTTTTTTGAATGCATCTTGAATTGAATGTTCAGTCACTGCATTCATCTCATTTTGCATATCTCCTAACCCATATAGTCTCAGTAGATTTATCACATATTTTTCATGATTATTGAGGCACCATAACTAATTTTACCTCTGGAAGTTCGTTTGTCTATTATTAGCACATTAATGTATTTGTGCTATGCTTTTTCAAGACTATTTCTCTAGTTATTGCTGTATTCCAAAATCTCTGTCTTGCATTTTAAGTTTCTGCCAGATCCTCTAAGTTACTTGTTGTTAGTACACTAGTTAACTTTTCTACTTTTGTACCAACCCCAATATGTCTTTCTTTTTGTACCCTCCATAAGGTTCCCTTTGTGTAAAATACCATTAATGTATGTAGCTTTGACACTGATGCTGCATTTAACCATAGACGCCGTTATCTCATTACCTTCTTTATCTTCAAGACAGGAGTGTAATATATTCAGAACCTTTATGGGTGCCAACTGTTAATTTGCTGACATGTCACCTCCACCACTCCCAGGAATATGTCATTTTTAACTACACCACTGATTTATCAAAATGTTTCCTGTAGAAGTTCAGTGACCACCAGTTTTTGAGTTCCTTTTACCGTTCTTCCACATCTGTACTCATTTATGGTTGGTGTTTCTCCATCCTTGATAGCTACAGCCTTGGTAATACTGATCTTTCAAAAATATCTTGAGGCCATCCAAAAGTTATTTTTCATGATCTCACCAAACTCATTGCACAGTTCAGTCTAGTTTTCAATGCCAACTACAGCTGCTGCCTTCATCTCTGTCAGCCTACAGATTCCCTCACATGGACTTGACAGAAGTCCACGTTGTTTAACCAGACAATTTAACTTGCTGTGGGTGTCCATCATGGTGTTAAGAGTCACTGACATTATAAATGTGAACAACCTTTTGGGCACAGCTACTCATTGCCACGTCAGATACTGTGGTTTTGAAAAGGAACCATGTAACAATCCACATCCCTGACCACATAAATATGCAGAAGAAGCTGTTCTTAAAGTGGGATTTATCCCACACAGAGATAAAAGCTAGGCAGTTCTAGAAAACCCTCACTTTGTGTCTGTTTCCCTGAGTAGGGTCAACATTATTCCATCCATCTGACATAAATAAATATGAAATGATGTTCATTGAGCA
Source organism: Protopterus annectens (assembly GCF_019279795.1). Classification (NCBI taxonomy): domain Eukaryota; kingdom Metazoa; phylum Chordata; order Ceratodontiformes; family Protopteridae; genus Protopterus; species Protopterus annectens. The sequence goes on from NC_056733.1 coordinate 1,507,146,542, forward strand.
GTTCAGGATCTTTTTTCATTCATATGTCTGTAATGTATGGCCTCGATTAGTTTTACATGCTTACAGTCACTGAACTTTATCCTAAGCTACACCAGTAGCAAACAGATTAATAATCATCCTTGTGTTATTGAGCCATCATGGAAACATTTCATATCACTGCTTTAATGGCTCTCTTCTCAGATACACTTGCTTAACCCACCTTTACCAAAAGCATAGGACTCCATAAAATAAAACTCAAAGAAATGCAAGTGTACTCAGAATCACTCCACTATAATAAGGTTCTGATATCAGAAAGAGATATTAAAGCCATTGAACAAACCATCCACTGAGGATGCAGTGCCACAAGTATATGGTAGAATAGTATTCATTTTGGTATGTGAGATCACTGCAGAGAGCAAACAGGATTACTTACAGGAGGGCTTCAGCCAATTGATATAAATGCTGAATGTGCTGAACCATCATGGAGTGTTATGGTTAATGTTCCTTTCCCATCGTACATAAAAGCAAGGAGAGAAACCATGGAATGTTAAGCATTACAAGTGGTGTTCCATTAATAGAGGGATTGCACCACTTAACACTCTGGGAAAGCTTATGTGACTATTTTGGAAAACAGACCATCTAATATTCAGGTGTCCTATTCAAGAGGAACAATGCATATGTTAAATTTTTCATAGAAAAATGACTCAGGTCTTTGCCTTGCAAAGATATTGTAGGGTAGACAGAAGTTTGTCAGCATTATCTACTTGTGTTTTATAGACTTAGAAAAAGCAGATGACCGTATAAGTCAAAAGTCTTCTGGAAGTACTACAACTTCTGATGTTTTCCATTTTGGACCCCAATATTTGAGGGATGAGGGTTGTGGTTTTATTGTCAGTAGTAAGTAAGATACATTCCAGGCAGATCTGGGACTGCACTAAGGATTTTCACATACAGAATATCAATATGACAAGGTCTTAAGAACATCAATATTTGAGGTGTGAATTTAATTTCTGGCAGAGCCTATAAATACACACACACACACACACACACATATATATATATATATATATATATATATATATATATATATATACACAAATAGTCATTAATAAGGTACACAAGTACATGGCCTTTACCCTTCCAAGCTCAGTGCATTCTTGCAACAAGGTAAGAAAGTAAGTAGGTCTTAGGCTCATAGCTAAGTACTAGACATAAATAGTCAGTCTATAAACCACTGCAAGCCTAGCCAATAAACCATATTCAAAAGTTTGCTCCAGTCTAAAAGAAAAGAAAAGAAGAAAGAGCGGGGGGGGGGTTAAATTTGTGTTTGCCTATTTAATTATACAGCTTTACCTTAAAGATGGCAAAGGTGTTAATCTGCTTCACAGCTAGCGTAAGTTTATTCCAGAAGTGGCGTATACATTGGTATATGAAACTGCACCCAAGAGCATCTTATTTATCCATTGCGGTGGTGGTGCTGCGGTAGCTTTTTCACATCACAGTAAGACACTGACTGGTTCGACTCTCAGCTAGAGCGTCTTCTGCGTGGAGACATGCGTGAATGGGCGTACCTTTGTTGAAGGTTGTGCATTAGAGCTGGCAACTCAGCACGTAAAAATCAACTGCCAATCATTAGCGGACCGGAGTTCCACTGTGGGGACCCCTAACCGGGAAAAGCCGAAAGACACAACAATGAAGGTTTGTTTCCTCTAACTGGGTATTTAAGAAACAATTTGTTCTGTGAAGGAATTCAGGGTAAAGGAGTACTGAATCTTGCATGGCTTGAAAGGACAGATGCAGATCTCCATAACTGACTCAGTAAGTGAGTAAATACATGTTACTCTGTTCAGTATAAATTAAGGACATCAACATATCTAGTTAGGAACTTTTGAGAATCCTTAAGTTGAAGATTTTTTGACAAATAGAAGCCAAAAAGAACTTTACACTCAATAATGAGTCTGATGAAATATGATTAAAGTGGAATTAAAAAATCTTTGGCTCTAGAGTGGATGACTTTGCAATCTGAAGAACCAAAAAGAAGACTTTCCAAATTGCAGAGGAGACATGATGCTCAAAGTTAAGAATTTATCAGCAGCTGTGCTTGATTGGAGGGGTGTGTCTCCAATATAGTATAATGAAGAAATGTTTTTTTCCCCTTAAATGAGGCATATAACATTGTTTTAAGATCTAGTCTGAACAATTGTCCTTGCACCAATTGTTAGCATGGGTTAACCAATGATGAAGCAAGAGTGAGCTAGGGGAGGATCAAACAGTGGCACCCAATTATGATTCATCTGCAAACTGCAATAACCATAGGATGGCAGCATTGGTATAAAGGTCTGAGAAAAAGATGCCAAATAGGTGCATGCCCAACTGTGATCTCTATGACATACCACTGGTAACTTTTTTGATTTTAGAAGCAGCACCTGCGATTCTAATGTCATGAGTTCTGTCATTCAACTAGTTAGCTATCCATCACACATACAAGAATTTGTGTTTTAATTTATAAGTCTCTTAATAATGTTTGCATGGGGAATTATGTCAAAGACCTTGGCCACATCCAAATATGATACAAGTTCTGCATAACTGATTTCCACTGTGTCAGGGATTTTGTAAAAGTGTTCAGGTGACAGGGCTTGCCCTTGACAATGCTGAATTAATTTGGTCTATATTTAGCCATCAAATGGATTAAACATCAAATGGCTGAACATCAAAAGCAATTGAGCAAATGTCCATTTAGTGAAGATTCACTACATTAAACTTGTGATTTAATCAAATAGGTCAATCAATTTATTTCATCTATATTAAGAACTATACAAAAGAGCACAACAACAAATGATTCTTCCGACACCCACAAACCAGGAACTCGAGTTGAGCTGAAGTTTAAATGAAGACTGACAAACGTGTCAGTAAAAAGAAAAAGAATATTCCTTCGCCAGTTAATATCAGGTGTTTATTCACAAACACTTAAACGGTGATGCAGTACACATCCACAAAAAAATCAAGACAAGGCACAAAGATGCACTAAGTAGATACAAATACAGTCGGTTAAGCGCTTTCATCTGCCGATAGCAGATTTCATCAGAACAATGATTTTTTCTGTATTCCTTCTTTAAGTACCCAACATTTTGGCGCCAAACCTTAATAGATGTTACTAATTGTTAATTTGATATACTCACAAAATTACTGACTAAATATATTAAAATGAGGTTATACAAACTGAATACAATTTTAATCCCTATCAAACTTCATGATCTATGTATATAATGAATGTATAATATGTAACATTATAAATACTGCTACAAAAATAAATAAATAAATTCATTATGCAATATATAATATATACATCTCACAATTATTGACTCACAAATAAAACACATGAAACACATAAATATATAATAATTATTAAAATAATAAAATAATAAAAATGTATGGCAATTTTAGAGATGTCTGAGACAATAGCCAAATTGATATATATCAGAATACTAAATACATTATACTAAAACTGTCAACACTCTGTAGGTGAAGTGTTCATACTCCATAATACCCACTCGGTATTATAAGTATTCCATTATAATAAAGTTACCAGTGGTATGTCATAATGAATTGTATCTACTTAGTGCATCTTTGTGCCTTGTCTTGATTTTTTGTGGATGTGTACTGCATCACCGTTTAAGTGTTTGTGAATAAACACCTGATATTAACTGGCGAAGGAATATTCTTTTTCTTTTTACTGACACGTTTGTCAGTCTTCATTTAAACTTCAGCTCAACTCGAGTTCCTGGTTTGTGGGTGTCGGAAGATATTTCATCTATATTGCTAAATAGACTTATGTTCATAGATTCATATTAAGTTAGCTGCTCTTGCAGGTAATTTTAAGCCTAGCCAACTTCCCTTCAAATGTGAGGATAAAACCCTGTACCTTGTGTCTGTGAGGTAAACACCTGAGCCATTAAGCCAACCCCCTTAAGTATGACTTATGAAAAAGAGATCACACCATTAGAGGTATGATTGAATATTATTAGTTTGTAGAATAGTCCCAAGCTGGTCATACCCACAGTCATTTTCCTCACTAAAATAATACAGAGCATAAATAATATGTCCTATGCAGACCACCTCAAGGCCCTATCTCTGTATTCTGTCTCCTACAGGCTTTTGAGGGGAGATCTATGCCTGGCACACAGGGCATTGTCAGACCCCACTCTGATGGATCTCCTGCATATTCATAAAACAAACAGTGCCAGAATTATCCATTCTAAAGACTTAAACCTTGCCTGTGACATAAATAGGACCAGCTTGGAGAGATAGGTAAGCATCCCAGAGACCACTCCATCTATGGAACAGGCTCCCTATCCATGTGAAGCAGAGTTCCTCCATAAACAAATTCAAGTGCAACTTGGACAATTGGATGGGAAATCAGAAATTCATCCCTGGTTTGGTACCGATGTCTCTAATGCAAACAGATAACCTGTAAATGGTTCATCTCTCAGGCCCATGCTTACACTTATCAATGGTATTAGAACTTGTCAGAGATTTGGGATCCATAGCTAGGCTTAAAAAGGCCCTTGTGGTCGTTAGCCTAGTAAACACCTATGAAACTATGCAAATGGAAATATGCAGAAACACAACAGGAAGTCTATAACAAGAATGTCTGGTACACAAAATTTAACCAAGGGGATCAAATATTATAATTAGTACCTGGCATGAAGAACCCATTTATGGCTAAGAAGCATTCATCCAGGTGGGGGACTTCTCCCCCCAAACCCCCCTTATAATATATACCAAGTCCAAGACCACACTACACTGGAGAAAAGGGGTTTGAAACACAGCTGTGTGAGAGAGAAAGGGAAGTGTTGGAGAGCTAATTACTTTCCCCACCTCACAGGTTCGATGATCTCAATGTGCACTGAATGAAAATTCGCTGATTAGGTTCATAGGTAGGTACTAGGCTATCGGGCCAAGGGCCTAAGTAAGCACAGTCAACAAGGTTCCCTAGCTTACACCACACAAGAAAGTTATATTACTGTGCCCCTGTCGAGCAGAACCACAGAAGTGGTCCCTGGGGTGTATTTCCTATTTCCCATCCACTCATCAAGATTTTTCTTGAAGAGTGCTAATGAGGAACTTTGCTTGACATAGATTGGTAGCTTGTTCCAGAGTATGGGAAGTCTCTGGGACAGGATTCCATCCCTCCAGCATTTCCTGTTTATTGTGGTGACAAGGTTTATGTCCCTAGAGTGTGTAGCTCGGAGGGATTGGGACTTCTTTAGGTATAGCATTTCCAACAGCTTTGGGTTTGATGTAGCTTTATATGTTAGGCAGGGATCACCACAGAATAGGCGATATGCTACGGAGTAAAGCTGGAGTTTTTTGAGATGGTCAGTGGAGGGTAACTGTTTGAGGCCAGTAATCCTTTTGTGAGGTACTTCTGTGGCCTTATCAGCTGCTGCAGATGTCTTGTGAGGTACATTCCAATAGGGGCATTGTACTCTATAATGGGTCTAATGAGTGTCAAGTAGAGGGGAACAATGACCTCTGTTTTCCTGGATGAGAACCTTTTCTGATGAGGTGTGCCACATAGAAGGATTTCCTGACTACTTAGTCGATGTGATTATCAAAGGAGAGACTACTGTCCACCTGGGTCCCAAGGTCTCTTATCACACATTCGGCGTTAAGTAGACTGCCACCTATGTGGTAGTTCATGGGTACAGAGTTTTTATCAAAGGGGATGATGATGCACTTTTTGGCATTGAGTTTGAGGCCATGGCACTGACACCAGTCATCTGTCTCAGTGAGGCCCTTCTGTAGGATGTCCACATCATTTGGGGACTCACCTATGGCTCCTAGTTTGCAGTCATCTTTGAATGTCATTAGCCAAAGGCCTTCTGTGTTAGCCTGTACTTCAGAGAAGTAGATACCAAACAGGAGAGGTCCCAGGAATGAACCCTGTGGTACTCCACTTGTCACTGGTTTGAAGTCAGATTTGGAGTCTGCAACTTTTACAGTGTGGGTTCTGTCAGTGAGCCAGTTGGCAACCCATCTTGTGGCGTAAGGATTTATACCTAGTTTATCGAGTTTAGCTATAATTCCAGCATGGGGGTGGTGTTGAAAGCCTTGGCAAGGTCAAGATAGGCTGTGTGAACCATCTTACCCTAGTCTATGGCTTTGGTGACTGCCTCAAAGAAGTCAATTAGGTTCAGTAGGCATGATTTGCCTTTGACAATCCCAAACTGGGTGGGGTCCAGAGTTTGGAGGTTACAAATGTCTTTGTTTATGAGTTCCATGATGATACATTCCATGGCCTTACAGACCAGGCTCATCAGGCTAATAGGGTGATAGTTCCTGGGATCAGTGGTGGCTCCCCTTTGTAGAGTGGGATAACTGTTGCTGTGCGCCATTCAGTGGGAGCAAAGCCTGACGTGAGATTATGATTGAACATGGTGCTTAAGTGGGGAGCCAGTTCATTCTGAAGTTCGTGTAAAACGCAGCCTGGAATGTTGTCTGGTCCCATGGATGCTGTGTTTTTGGCTTTAGAGAGTGCAGCTTTTACCTGCATAGTTGGGATTACAGAGACTCTGTATTCTTCCTGTACAGATATGGGCCATTTAGGGGTTGAGAAGGGGGTAAAGTTAGCACTGAACCTCTCTGCCAGGATGTTGGCAGTATCATTTGGTTCTGTAATTTTTGTGCCATTGTGCTGTAACTCACAGCAGCTCTGGGTGTTGCCATTGAGATTCGTGACATAACTTTTGAATGCTTTGTGGTTGTCCCTAGAATCAGTGGAGATTTTGTTTTCATTGCTATCTTTGGAGGATCTTATAAGGGATCTCAGCTTCTTACTGAGGCTGACCAGGGAACTCCTCCACTCATGGGATTTTACTCTCTTTTGCAACAGTTTCTTCCTTCTGTTGTAGTGTTTGTTTATGGCAGGGGACCACCAGATTGGCTTCCTTTTTTTGGAGGATAGTGTCTTGGTTCTGTTTGGGATAGCACGATCTATTCACTCGTGTAAGTGCTTATAGAGTGCATCTGTGTAGGATTCGGCAGTCATAGCTGCATTGTCCATCTGCATGGGTGTCATGACATTCATCACTTCTGTCTTAAGAAGCATGAAGTTGGCTTTAGAGAATTTCTTACCGTGGTTTCATTAATGGGAGGTGGGGTGGGATGTGGATATCTAGGGTGATTAGCTTATGGTGGGATCGGACCAACGAGGAGTTGACTTCAGGTGTGGAACACCGGTCACTCATGTTGGTAATGACTATGTCTAGGATATTGTTGCCCCTGGTGGGCGTGTGGATAAGTTGATCCAGGGCATTGGAATTAATGAATTCCAGAAAGCGTTGAGCGAAGGAGTTGGTACATGAGTAGTTTTCCCAATTAATGGTGGGGTAGTTGAAATCGCCCATTATTAGGGTGTTTGGTTGAACCCTAATATTTTCCAGTATATCAAGAAAAGAGGAGTGGGAATCCTGGGGTATGGTGGGGAATCTGTAGCAAGCTACAATTTGGATTGCAGTTTTGCCCGAGTCAGTTGCATTTGGATAACCTCAGATGCATTATGCTGAGCAACTAGCCTGGAGGTGTGGATATCCCTAATGAATATACACAGACCTCCACCTTTGGTGTTCCGGTCCAGGTTAGGTGGCTGAAAAGTGTGGTATGATTTATAGCCTGGTAATGCAGGGGAGCTCTCTGGAGCCTTGAACCAGGTCTCAGTCACTGCACAGATATTGATGTTCTCCATTTTATGGAGTGCCTCGAGGGAGTGAATTTTGAGATTTACACTTCTAGCATTGTGTAGCATTACCCTCAGTATTTGCTTGCCTGTTCCTGTTAAGGTGGTGAGTTTGTCATTTGAAAATTGCCTAAAAAGGCACTAAAGAGGCAGCAAGAGCCTTAGCCAGTATCTGAAATCCCAGGGGCAACAGGTGCAGGCCACCTCTGGCAAAACATCATGGTCTATAGACCATGTCGTCCCAGTCAGACAGATACTGGGTCCCCTTAGAATGACACCAGATGCTTAGCCAACTGTTGAAGTCAATCATTTTGTCCTTGTACTGCAGTATCATTCTGGGTGATGGCAAGATGCTGCTCAGGGCTAGGGTCATACCTGCCTGGGCTACAAGATTGGAGAGCTCTTCCATGTCTCTTTTCATGTAGTCCAGGGGGGGTACGTCTCAGATCATTCACACCAACATGGACAATGACAGAGTCACATTTGTACTTGTTATGGAGTGACCTTGAGTGCATGGGTTATTTGGCAGATCCTGGCAGCTCACAGTAACCTTCTCCTTGTTTAGCCTGGTGAGTGGGATATCAGTGTGCCTGACTATAGAGTCACCTATGACAAGTGTGTTGGGTATGTTGTTTTGCCTTATGGGCTGTGGTTTATTGACACACTGAGTCTGTGGGCTGTGTGTCATTTGGGTTGTGTTGGGGAGAGGAGGTTGCTTGTGTTTCTACTTTGGAGGTCTCTGTTGCTTGAGCAGATTATTATTGAGAGACTCTACAAATAGTTTTGTGTTTCTATGTGTGGATTTTGGTGGTGTAGGTTTAGTGGGACTATGTGATGAGTGTGGTGTGGTGCAAGTGTTTACCTTCTCTTCTTGACTGTCAAGTTCAGTCTTAGTTGGAGAGAGCTTTTCCTCCAGTTTGGCTAGATAAGTGCATATCTTACAGGTTGTAGTTTTGGGTGGTAGGAGGAGTGGGTTGTCTGTGTACATGAGGAAATTGCTGCATTACCTCAAGATGCCCAGATTCATCAAATAGACAGGAGAGAACACTGGGAGCTGACCCTTGTACATGCCTGAATAAAAAACTATTTTCCTCTAGACAAGTGAGTACAAGAGCTATTTTTCTCTAAGCAAGTGAGGAACGTAAGTACAAAAACTATTTTCCTCTAGGTAATGAGGAAGGTTGAGTGCTGTAGCAATTTGTAGCTTATTTAGTACTTACAACATGTTCTGAATAAGTGCTGAGCACGAATAAGCAAATTCAAGTGCTAAAACTAAGAATCTGTATCTGAACTAGACTAGTTACAGGAAAGAAACAAGTGCAAATGTGGGCTTTTAAATCAGGAAGTTGAGAGAGATGGAAAAACTGCCCAAATGGCCAATAACTACAATTTGTGGGCCAGAAACTGCTCCTTATGTGGTAGATAGGTTACCTAGTGCTTACCACTCCCACTGATAAGCTATCAGGATTCCCTCCGACACAGACAGGCTTGGGGGGGGGGGGGGGCTCAGTAGCTTACAAACAGTCCTGGATATAGCAAATCTGTATCTGGACTAGACTAGTTACTGGAAAGGAAGGAAACAAGTGTAATTTTTGTTTTGTGTGTGTTACAGTTAAGCAGAAAGTACAGTTGTGTACTTACCATAAATGTAGATGTTCAAGTGTATTCACTGTTGCAGTCATTACAGTTGGGTTATCCTGCTGGCAGGCTACCTGCAGTCGGCCTGAATTCCAAAATCTAGGTCCGGTGTCGGTTGCTGTCACCTCCTCCCTGACGTCAGTGTGCCAGGGGTATAAAAGATGCAGCCAACGCCATTTTCTTCAGTTTTTCTTGCCCCAGATGTCAGGTGCCCCCAAAAGGGTAGGCTAAAAATATGTCAATAAAGCATGCATGCACCAAGGTAAATCTTTCCTTCATCTACAAGCAAATACACCACATAGGTTGTATAGAATAGAGAAATACAGATAAGTTCCAGCACTGGTAAGGAGGATGGTGGGAGGGTAACCTGGACTGCAACAGTGACTATTCTTGGACATCTACATTTATGGTAAGTACACAACTGTACTATGGTCATCGTGTTTCACTGTTGCAGTCATTACAATTGGGTTGAATCCCAAAGTTAAGGTTGGGAGGCTGGAGCTAGATAGGATTAGGAGGGGCTATGAGGTCCTGCAGAACTGCAGTGGCAAAGCCTGCCCTGGATTTAGAGTAGAGTGGTAAGTGATAGTGCTTTGTAAAAGTGTACACTGAACTCCAGGTTGCAGCCTCTAAAATGTCTTTGTTTGGTACTCCTCTGAGGAAGGCTGCTGAAGTGGCTGCTGCTCTGGTTGAATGTGGCCTAATGCCCTTAGGCACTGATTTGCCATGCTGAGAATAGCATAAACGAATGCAGTGACCTATCCACCTGGAAATAGTCTGCTTTGAGATACTCTTTCCTTGTGATCCTGCAGCATATGCTACCAGTAATTGCTCATTCTTTCTGAAAGCTTTGGTTCTGTCCAAGTAGAAGTACAGCTGTCTGTGTATGTCCAAAGAATGCAGAAGCCTCTCACCCTTATTCTGTGGGTTTGGAGAAAAAGGTAGTCAAATGAATAGTTTGAATGGTCACACTGGACACTACCTTAGGCATAAATGTCGGGTTTGTCCTCAGAGAAACCCTATCTGGATGGAAAATGATAAAAGGTTCCACAGCCATGAGTGCCTGTAGTTCAGAGACTCATCTTGCAGAGGTTATTGCTAGGAGCAGAGCTGTTTTCCATGATAAAAATTTTATATCAGCTGTAGTGGACATAATTGAGGTCCCATGCAGGTATTGGTGATCTCCTTGGAGGCCTTAGGTTTTTGGCTCCTCTGAGGTACTGCCTTAATAAAGGATGAGAAAAAATAGGTGGCTCTGAATTGTAATGAGCTGAAATAGCAGAGGCATGAATCGTAATTGATGAAAAGGATAGGCCTTTGTCCAGCATCTCAGTTAAATATTGCAAAATCTGAGGAATATTTGGTACAGTTGTGTCAATCCCTTGTGCCTGGTTCCAAGCACAGAATCTCTTCCATTTTTCAGCATAAGAATTTCTGGTACTAGGCCTCCTGGCCTCCAAAATAACATCCATCACCGCTTTAGAGAGAGGTGTGTTTTGAATGACTACATTATCTGCCATGCTGCCAGATTTAAGGTCTTGAGTTGGCTGTGCAGGATCTGATTGTTGTGTTGGGACAGTAAGTGAGGAATTTGAGGTAATGCCCAGGCTGGGTATTGAAACATGTTCCTTAGGATTGGGTACCAGTGTTGGCGGGGCCAGTCTGGGGCAATCAGTATAATTTTTGGCTTCTCTTGTCTGACTTTTAGGAGTACCTTGGGGAGGAGAGGCAGTGGAGAAAAGGCATATACTGTTAAGTTTTTCCATCTGAAAGATAGAGCATCCACTTTCCATACTTGCTTGTGATAAGTCCTTGTGCAGAATCTCTGTTGTTGGCAGTTGTGAGGGGAGGCAAATAAATCTATATCCGGGCATCCCCAATTATTTTATCATGCTGAAGACTTGCAGATCCAATTTCTACTCGTGGGGATCCATGAGGTTTCTGCTTAGTTCGTCTGCTAGAGTATTTATCTTTCCTGGCAGGAATTGTGCCTGCAGATGTACTTGGTAAGTCAATGCTGTGTCCCACAAAGTCATGGCTAGTCTGCATAGGGGGTAGGAATGAGTGCCTCCCTGCTTGTTTATGTACCACATGACTGTAGGATTGTCCGTCTTTATCAGTAGTTGTCCCGGATTAAGTAGATCCTTGAAGGCTGTCCGGGCATTCAGAACAGCTAGCATCTCTTTTTGGTTGATATGTAGATGCATTTGGCTTGCGGACCATGTGCCCTGAATACATCTTCCTGCCATGTGGGCCCCCCCAGGCATAATCTAATGCATCTGTTGTTAATATCTGCCTGGCTGTGGGTAAAAGGAATGGATGCCCCTTGTTGTGGTGACAGGCCTTTGCCCACCATTGAAACTCCTGTTGCAGGCAGGGAATGAGGGTAATTATTGCGTCCAGGCTGTGGCAATATTGAGTCCAAACACTTTTTAGATACCATTGAAGTTTCCTCATATGCAGTCTTGCATATGGAATTAGCAGAATGCAGGATGCCATGAAGCCCAAAGCCTGCAGAATTTTTCTTGCAGATAACTGGGTCTTTGTTGCCAACATTTTGAAATAAGTAGTCAGTTGCCTTTGTTTGTCTTGTGTGAGATAAGCCATCTGGGCAGTTGTATTTAAGCTTGCACCCAGGAATGTTATCTCTTGAGAGGGTACTGGTTTTGATTTCTTTTCATTTACTGTGTACCCTAGGAATGTTAGTAATCTTTTTACAAATGCCAGATGCTGTAGTAGAATGTCCTTGTTCTCTGCTTGAATAAGGCAGTCGTCCTAGTAAGGATATATTTGTATTCCTCTTTGTCTGCAAAATGCAATTACTGGAGCCGGGAATTTTGTGAAGACCCTGGGCGCAGTAGATAAGCCAAAGGCAGTGCAGAGAACTGTTAGAGCATTGATCCAGCTATGAATCTGAGGTATCTTCTGCATGATTGTCTGATTGCGACATGCAGGTATGCCTCTCTTAGGTCTAAAGTCACAAGCCAAGCCTTCTTGCCCAGCATGGGCAGAAGCTGCTGCAGAGTCAACATTTTGAATCTTGGAATATCCAGATATGTGTTTAGAATAGATAGGTCCAGTATTGGTCTCCAGGCTTTGTCCTTTCTGGGCACCAAAAACAGTCTTGAGTAAAATCCTTGTCCCTGCTCTTGCTGTGGTACTTGCTGAATGGCCCTCATGTCCATGAGGGATGACACTTGCTTTTGTGCCTCTGCCCATTGATTTTTTGGCAGGTCTGGCAAACCGTTTGCCTTTGGCAGGGTGGGAAAGTGAAACCTGTAACCTTGTGACACTATATCGAAGACCCATTTGTCCTGGGTTATTACGTGCCAATTTTGAGAAAAAAAGTGTTAGTTTTCCCCCTAAAGGTGCTGCCAGAAGATAATTGCTTGGCGCAGGTAGGCGGAAGTCATTAGGACTGTTTCCTGTATGGCTGTGATTTGTCTTCTCCACTTTTGGAGGTAGAAGTACCCCATTGTTTAGACCTGTATGAACCTTGGGGCTAGGATGTGCCTCTAGAGCATCTATATCTGCCTCTTTGTGGCCTGTCTGACACTGGAAAGGACTAATTCTTTGTAGGCCAGTGCCTGCTAAATCTTGGAGTCTGTACCTGTAAGAAATCCTTGACTGTTTTCATAGATTTAGCTTTGTCCTCCATTTTCTTCAATACCTCTTCTGCTTTAACACCAAACAAGGTATCATGCTGTAATGGAGCATCTAATAATTTTGCTTTAACATGATCAGGCAGATTCTGTTCCTTTAACCAAGCATGCCACCTAATGACAGAACCCGTAACAGCGGCCCCTGCAGGAGGCCTCCAGAGAATCAAAACCACATTGCAAAGTACGTTTTCCCACTTGTTCAGCTGCATGCAATAAATCCTGCATTTCTTTGTTTTCTGCACATTCAGAATTTATCAACATTTTCTGTTTAAGCAGTGACATAATATATTGCTGATATTTAAGCATATGAAACTGACAATTTAAAGCCCTTATAGCCAAGGTAGCAGAAGTGTAAATCTTTTATCCCCATTTGTCCAGTGCCCTAGAATCCCTGTCAAAGGGGGTAGGGTTTTTTGTAGTGGAAGCCTTGACCCTTTTGGGACCCTGAGAGATAGTTTCTGGGTCAGCAGCAGGGTTCTTAAAAAGAATTTTTTGTGAATCAGGAACCCTGTAGTATCTGTCTGGCTTAACAGGAGCTGGAGGTAAAGAGTCAGGAGTCAGACTGGACTCTGAAAATACATCATCTATAATGTCTAACACAGGTGGAATAGCAAGGGGCCTGTGCTGAGGTAGTAAAAGGAAGTCTCTGAGCCTTTTCTTAGATTCTGAATAATCTTGGCTCTCCCAGTGGAAATGCTCCCTTATGGTATGCAGAGTTTCCCCGAAAGAATAATCCTCAGGAGGAGAGGCTGAAGGGATAGATTCTTCAGCATCAGAATCCTCATAGGGAAGAAGAGAGTATTCCTGATCAGAAGAGGAATCAGAAGAAATGGAAACCTGATCTCAAAATTCATATGCTGTCTCTTGCCTAGGCCTCTTATCAGGAGGGGGATGGGAACCCCTGATCAAAGTAATTAGGTCTTCGTCCATTTTGAGCATCTGTTTTTTAGGCTTGGAGGCCTGTCCATGGGGCTGTTGTACTTGTTTCTTTGTCTTCAGAGGTGCTTTAGTCTTTGCCTTTGAAGCTGAGGTCGTTTTAACATATAACTGTGTAGGCCTGAAAACACCCTCAGAAGCCGATGCCTGCTCAGCGGCTCCGGACCCATCTTAGGAAATAGTTTCCGAGGTTCCAATACCTTGAGTTTCCAGTGGCCTAGTCGGCTCCACGTGGGAGTTGGAAGTGGCCTGCGGCTCTAAAGTAGCGGGCGTCAGGGGCTGCGAAAGCGCCTCACTGAGAGCCGGCGAACTGGCGACTGACTTAGAAGAAGCCTAGTCGTCAGTTTTGGACCTCGGATGCCTGTCCTTTTCTTTTTCTTTGCGTTTCTTTTGAATTGCAGTAGTCGGATGGCTATCCGACAACATTGTGTAATTAAATCTTCTGCCAAAATAGTGAAATGCAAAATTGTACCGATGCTTAATAGTGCGTTGGTTAAATCTAGCACAGAACCGACAATTAGCAATGTCATGATCAGGGCCTAGGCAAAGAATACAGTAAGAATGAAAGTCCTTATGCGGTATTTGCTTCCCACAAGAAATACAATTATTAACTTTTTCTGACATCGGTCTGGAGCAAGAAAAAAGTTTCCCCAACGGGGTACTTGGCTTGTAATAAAGACTTCGGATCTGAAATTCGAACACGAAAATCTCAGGAGTCGGCCGACCGGCACTTGCAAACTGCTTTTGCTTCGGGCACCGTGCAGCAAGAAATACAGAATAAAATGGTGTCGGCTGCATCTTTTATACCCCTGGCACACTGACGTCAGGTAGGAGGCGACAGCAACCGATGCCAGACCTAGACTTTGGAATTCAGGCCAACTGCAGGTAGCCTGCCAGCAGGATAACCCAATTGTAATGACTGCAACAGTGAAACACGATGAACATCACAGGGAGAGTCTAGCAAAGTTTTTTTTTGTTGTAAAGGAAAGGGAGACAGGAGAAGCAAAATATAACTCAAGGTTAGGAAACTAAGTGGGTTGGTCTTCTCAAATGTTCTCTCAGTATTAGGTAAAATGAGCTAATGATACTAGACTGGGAAGAGTGTCCCAGATCAAATTTACAGTAGGGGCAGGTAACTGCAAAGCCACCAAGTATACCAAGACACCAACAGGGAGGGAGGATGAGGAACAATACTAAAGCTACTAGCCTACACTCTTTTAGACAGTAAACACTACAGAAATGTTTATCACAGCAGAAGAACAGCAGTGAACCACAAAATGAAAGTTTTTAAATATATAAAGGAGCAAGGAGACTCTACAGAATGCTTTCAACTGCAAACAAATCAGTTATATGATACATTCCTTGGCATGATGTTTAGTACATTTGATGACTGACAATAGGCATGAATGAGTTCAGAATTATGAGATTTCAATGTCCAGATTATTCAGTGTATGAGATAATTCTTTCCATAGCTCTACCGATATGTCTGGCGAGACTAATGTGGCTGTAGTTGCTATAGTCCACAGATGGGCCATGCATGTGTAATGGAATCACAATGGCTTTTCTAATGTAACCAGTGTTGATGCTCAGATTAAAGAGGTTACATAATGATTTAGATTCACCATATTTAACACTGATAATTAGGTAACCTGGCATGTTATCTGGGGCCATGGATGATGATGTATTTGCTTTTGAGAGAGCTGGGCAAAATTGTGACACAGTAGGGTGTCTGAATCTGTTGAACTGGAGGCATTAACTATGTACTGAGTAAAACCGGAACTACATTTGTAAGCTAGAATACCAGCTAGTTCTTTAAAGTTGTAATGGGCAGTATTATTGTGGAGTAGTTCAGAACATTTGTTGAGTATTACTTTAAGAGAAAGCCATATTTATTTTTCTTAAGAGTATGTCATATTTATTTTTGTTTTCATGGTTATTTTAAGTTCATGTTCAACTTTCAGCTTCCTAATGGCTCCTTTATGCTCTTCACTATATGTTTAAGTTTGCTCTTAAGGTAGGTAGAACAATACCTTTTAAAAGCATTAAGTCAGTTTCCTCTTGTTATATAATTGATTTGTACGGATATTCCACCTTAGGATTTGCTATTAAATTTGCTATTATGTTTGGTACAGATAGGGACTGCCTTCTCAGTCCAGACAGATGGAAACCGGTGATCTTCTACAAACATTTTGTAGATGACCTGTTTCTGTTGTGGAAGGGCAATATGGCTGAGTTAGAGAAAGCTTCTGTGAATTTATAAATGGCATGACTACTTTTCTTGCATTTGGGGTGAACTCTTCACATACTGAGATGAATTTTCTTGACATATGTGTATATTGGGACAAAACTGGAAAATTATCCACTAAGATGTATTGGAAGGACTGCCATAGGAATCACTTTTTGCATAGAAGCAGTATGCACCCCAGGCACATTTTTACAAACATTGTCAAAGGCCAAATCTTAAGGGCCTCGAGGCTCACCACAGAGGATGAAGTATTTGATGGTGAGTTGATTGACTTAGAACAGAGGTTCATGGAGAGGGGATACACTGATTCCACCACCCATGAGATACTATCCAATGCAGTAGATCTGAGATGTGAGTTGGGAAACCATATTACTCAGATGACAGGGTTTCATCTATACATAGTACAAATCACAAGAAGAAAAGGATGAATAATTATGTACGTGTGCCTACTGAGTTTTCGAGTGATGTACTTATAGTTACATATATCATCAGTAGGTACTGGCCTGTTTTAACACAAGATCCAGACATACACACTATTGTAGGTGATAAGCCCTGTTTCTCCTTTAAGAATAAGAAATCACTCAGACAGTTTATATGTTACCCCAAGAAGAGAAGGGATACAGATAACCTGAATGGTAAAAAAGGGACCATTCTCTGTTACAATTGCAACCAATGTAAGTATATTGATGCTAGCAATAAATGTATACACCCAGACCTCAAGACATAGTTTGTGTTTAAGGTTAGAGCAAATTGCAACAGCATGAATATTGTTTATCTAGCTGTTTGCAACACATGCTTGTCCTTTTATGTTGGAACAACCAACAGGAAACTCAGATATAGGATCAGGGAACATATGCTGAAAATCAGGAATGGTGACTGTACTAATGGCTTGGCAAAACATGTGCACAACACAGATGTATCACACACCTTTAGGTTTCTTGTTATTGCAATGGTTCATGAAAATGAAAGAGGGGGCAACATTGTGAATCTAACAGAGACAATTGAAAGTAGGTGGATAGTGAGACTCAAGGCAGACAAAGGGAAAGGTTTGAATGATAGGCTACCTTTTAAACCCCTATTAAGGTCCAGACCATTGGTTAGGAAATAAGTTTTAAAATGTTCAAATATAAGTTATACAGCTTGATAGTTTTCAGATATACACAAACATTTCTTCAAAAACTTTTCAATATGTATGTTTTGTAAAGTATTTTCTATGATGCTGTTTTTTTATTTTGTAGTAGGGATATGCTCTTTTTAAGAATGGATTTCTTAAGTTACTTATTTTTTACTTGTGATTGGTTGTTTTTTAATTACTACAAGTATATATGAGTTGGATAATTTATTTCTAGGTCTGATGAAGTGGTGTAACTACACCACGAAATCGCTCACCAAATAAATTCATTTGAACTTTTAACCAAATCTTTTAGCCGTTGAGTGGTCTGTTGGATGTTTTTGTGGACATTGTGCTTGTATTTTATATCAGACGACATTATTCTACTGACTGCGACATGTCTTGTGTTTGGATCTACTGACAATTTAGTTAACCCATTACCTTCCTGTTACAAGACAGCCATGTTATAGTCAGTGAAAGAACCATGTCTTGAATCCTTTAGGCTTTCATCACTACTAAAGTTTAACTATAATGAACCCAAAATTTCTTAATATACTAGCTATACATTTAGTATTAAATGCAGAAATTGTAACTGCTTCTAGTCAGGTCAAATTTAATTTTGCACTTTCCACTTTCTGATTAACAGTTTTTGTACATGTTCTTCCCTCAGATTTCATGCATACTACTCCATCCTCTGGTTTCCCCTTTACTAACATTTCCATTAATTTTCCCACTTTTACCCTTCTATCCTCCTCAACAATGTATCTACATTTTTTTTAAAACCAGTCAATCTGTTGACAAATCTGATATTGTTTCTTTCAGTAGGGCATGACACCCATCTTAAACTGTGGAAATATGTACAGTACTTACAACAGTCTGATGCTTTGCTAAAGATGGCCTGCATCTGTTGCACTTCAGGCTTCTGGCAAAGGCCCTTGCCTCCCCCATAGTGCCTTTTTTTAGGAAAAGTCATGGTGTTGATATAACCAACAAAATGCAAATTAAAGGTCATGTTGCTAAATGCTAGGAGTCTAAACATGAAACGGCACTCATTGCAAGCATTCTTAACCCTGGAAGATGCTGACATTTGTGCAGTCACAGAAAAATGGTTCATAGCTGTGAAAAGCATCCCAGCCTTACCTGGTTTCTTATCCAGTCATATATTCAGACCCCAAACTGAGGGCAGCTAAGCCAAAGGAGGTGGAGTTTCAATATATATTAAAGTCACACATATCTCCAGGCTGGTCAAACAGTATGATGCACAGGGCACACTCCTGGTGCAGTTAACCATTGGCAAGACCCCTATTCAAATCATAGCTAGCTACAGGCCCCCAAAATTTGACTCAAGATGCCCACTCGACCTATCTGGACCTCTTCAAATCTGTTAAGAGTCAACCCTTTACTCTGATCCTGGGTGACTTTAATTACCCAACCACTGACTGGAAAAATTACTCATGCCAAAACACAAATGCCCAGAGATTCCTTGATTTTTATCAGTACAAATGCCTTGGAACAGCTAGTCGATACCCCCACAAGAGGTGATAATATCTTGGACTTGGTATTAACCAACATGACTAACCATTACAGCACCCCTACAGTATTTTACTCCCATAAAGCGGTCTCTTCCAAGGTCACGATCTCTCCTGACCCCCCTCTAGCTAGGGTCAAACAAAAAAACTTCTCCACAGCTTACAACCCTCTGAGGGATGGTATAAACAGCTTCACAGCCCCCTCCCCCTCTGTAGGAACAGACACCAATGTCCAAATCTACACCAAAGCACTATACGAGCATGTATATAGATGCATGGAATCAGAAATATCTGACAGGACAAAATCATCCTCTGCAAGGAAGAGTAAACCTGTGTGGTGGATATCTGCAATAAATAAACTATATAACAAAAGGAAAAAAGTGCTGTCCAGGACCAGAAAGGAGCAGGTGCCCAATTGGAAGCAATCTATCTTTAGCCTAAACAAACAAGTAAGAGCACTAGTGAAATCCACTAAAGCCATCTTCAAGTCCAAATTGGCCACATCTACTAGAGACAATAATAAGGCCTTTTTGACAAATATGTCCGCAATCTCAAAGGAAACACCCGGATCTTTTCAGAGCTTGTGGTCAAGGACATCATATACACAAATGCTGCAGATATAGCCAACCTACTGGTTGACAGATTCAGCAAAAACTTCACCCCTCTGTGCCTCCCATTAGTAAATCAGGACATCCCCAGTACCTGCCCCCCCTATCTGTAGGGAACAGGTCATCACTGTCTGATCAAAGGCAAAAAATACAGACTCCATGGGACCCGATCACATCTCAGGCTGCATCCTACATGAATTCAGGCATGAACTTGCATCACCATTAGGCACCCTATTCAACAAAAGCCTGAGCACCTTCTTTTTCCCAGCCGAGTGGAGGACAGCCACTGTCATCCCTTCACACAAAAGTGGAGCATCTACCGATCTGGGAAATTATAGACCTATCAGCCTAACTAGCCTGATCTGTAAGGCCATGGAATGAATTATCATGGACCTCATTATCAGGGACATTGGCAACCTCCAAACACTTGACCCCATGCAATTTGACTTTGTCAAAGGGCGGTCATGTCTGTTAAATCTGGTCGACTTCTTTGAGACAGTCACCAAAGCCATGGACGAAGGGAAGATGGTGCACACTGTCTACCTTGACCTGGCCAAAGCCTTTGACACTATTCCCCACTCAGGCATAAGAGACAAACTCTCACAACTAGGCATCAATCCATATGTTACCAGATGGGTAGCAAACTGGCTCACTGATAAAATCCACCTAATCAAAATAGGGGAAGCCACCTCAAGCAGTAGACCTGTAACAAGCGGTATACCCAAGGGATTGGTCTTGGGGGCTCTGTTATTTTGGAAATACTTCTCTGACCAGTGGGCTAGGGCTGACCAAGTTTGCAGATGTCTGCAAGCTGTGCAGATTGTCAACTCCCCAAGTGATGTGGACGTCCTCCAAGAGGGTCTCACCCAAACAAATGACATGACCTCAAGCTGAATGCCAAAAAGTTCATCATCATCCCCTTTGGAGACAGTGGCATCCCCACATATCACATTAATAACAAAGTTCTAAGTACACAATCAGTTGTGAGGTATCTGGGCACCCAGGTTGATAGCAACCTGACTTTTGACCACCATGTTGCTTCCATTGTATGGAAAACTTTCTACATGGCCCACCTCATACGTAAGGGTATCTCATCCAGGAAGAAGGAGGTCATAAAATCCCTGTATTCTTCCCTTACAAGGCCAATCGTTGAGTACAATGACCCCTTCAGCATGTACCTCGCAAAGCACATGCAGCAGCTGGTGAGAGCACAGAGATTACTCACCAGGAGAATCCAGGGCCTTAAATATCTACCCTACACAGATAGGCTAAAAGCCCTGTCCCTTCTACTCAGTTTCATACAGACTCCTCAGAGGTGACCTCTGTCTGGCATATTATGCAATCTCAGACCCTGCCTTGATGGGAATTCTGCATATCCGCAAGTCAAGCTCCACTCGAGTAACCCACCCATGCGACCTCAACCTGGTCTGTGACATCGATAGGACTTGTTGATGGGACAGATTTGTGTTCCACAGACTCTCCCTGTCTGTGGACTAGACTCCCTCTTTATCCCTTTTTAAGTGCAACCTGGATAACTGGATGGGAAAGAGAAAATATACCCCTGGAATTCCACCTGTGTCCCTGCTGGACAGGGGCTTTGGGTGCTGACTTTTCTAAACAAGGGCTAAACTCTTGGCTAGGCTTATAAGGGCCTGAGGGCCAATAGCCTAGTAACTTCCTATGATCCTATAATCCTGCAAATACACAAACAGTTAGGCTTACTGACAAAATATCTTCAACCTTATGTCAGTCCTACATAATGCATATATTAATTTATTTATTTACTTATTGGCATTTGTTTCCCAGGAGAGTCCACTGGGCCAACAGAAGCCCATTTTGAGTGGAGGCCTGGGGAGAAATGCTCCAAGTAACAACGAACTTACATAATGTGTCAAAAATAATGTTTCAGACAATAAAGTTTCAAACAATTGCAAAAGATAAAGGAAATTATATAAAAGATATCACAATATTATAGAAAAATTGTTAAAAACATCAAACTGACAAACATTACACATATTCATTGTGCTGAGAAATAACATGACATGGCAAAAAAATAGCTCAATATTATACAGTTACGTGCAACAGGGAATGTAAGTATGTGCAGATATTAATATTCTGGAACCTTCTTCCTAACAAACTTTCCTCTCTTCCCTCTATATCACTCTTTAAAACCAAATTGAAACTTTTCCTCAGAACACACTGGTTGTGCCCCTGTACTAAACCTGACTGATCAACTAGCTTACTTACTTGGCTCAACCTACCCTCCTCTTCACAGTAATCAAGTTCCTTTTCTTAATAACAACTTACCTTGTCCTTCTATACTATTACTTACATCTTCAGAATCTTATTAAGTACACTACGTTTAGTAATATATTGTATCATTTCAGCTCCTACTTTTTCTTTATGACTACTTGTATACTAATATATTGTATAATTCAGCTGCCATCTTTTTCTTTATGATGTATTGCAACTACATTTTATATTGTACTAATTGTATGTGTACATTTTGCACTATGTTATGAATGAATGACCTCATTGATTATTCTCTGTACTGCACCTGCAATGTTCATTGTATACATTAATTTTTGTATATGTGATTTTGTTTGTTTCCTCGGAGCTTATCTCCCCGGCCATTTACTGAAAATGGACATATATCCAGTTAGACTAGCCCGGTCAACAAATGTAAAATAAAATAAAATAAAATAAATAAATAGATTACATGGAATAAACAATAAAGCATAACTAAGAAGAGAAAAGCATAGGAGGATTAATTGTATATACAGGGGTTAGGGAGGTAGAAAGAAAATAGGAAAAAGAAGAAGAGAGAAGAGGAGAGGAGAGAAAGGTAGGATGGACAGTAGAATAAGGGAATGACAAGGTAGGAGAGAAGGAAGAAGATAGAAGACAAAATAAAGTGGAAGAAGGGAGAGAAGAGGAGAAAATAGTGGTTAGTGAGTTAAGAGAGTCAGTTGTGGCTGAAATTTGTTAGGAATTATCAGGGAGACAAATTGTTGAAGCAGGAACAAGATAAAATAGATTTAGGTTTGGTTAGTAGAGTTAAGTAATGGCAGAGGAAGTAACTGAGTAGTTACATGTCCAGTTAGAGAGGAGATTATTGCACATTGCAGTTTTAAAGTTAGAAGGACTTTGTTGTGCACAAATAAAAATATGTAGGTTATTCCATATTCTAGCAATGTCCCACAAATATAAAAGCTCACCTGAGGGTAATTTAGGTTTATGAACTTGAAGAAGATGTTTGTTCAGATTGCAGGGGCCTAGTGGAGTTGTAAAGGGCATGTAGTGAGCTAAGGGCGGGGCAGTCTTGAGGTTTATGAATGCATTTATGTGAAGTCATGAGCTGAAGGAGTAATAGGTAGTGGGGGAATTCAAGCCATTTTCATTTTTTTAGGGCAATCAGTGATGAGTTGAGTAGCGATTATTTGTAGCAAATTTAGCAATCTTGCAAGATTCTAATTTTGTTTTCAGTGAGGAGTGCAAGTTGGTGAGTAAAAATGTGCCATAGGTTAGACAGGGTAGCAGGTAAGGCAGATCTAATACTTATTTATTTGGTAGGGAGAGAAACTTATTGTGTCTGTAGAGTAATCTTTGTGTGTCTTACTTATATTACTTTGAATATGCAGATCAAATTTAAGGTTATTGTGAAGCCAAGTTTCCACAGTGAAAAATTTAGCTTGGATAGTTTGCTGTAAAATATTTGGGTCTATATGACAGCATCGAATGGACTAAATAGCGAATACTATTTAGTCAATCCGATACTGTCGAAATGGCAAAATAGCAAAGTCACGGAACATCGAATTTTTTCCCAGGGAAAAAAAATTTGGTGGGCCATCTTCGAGACTTTTCCATTTCTTCCACTATGGTGCGATCTCGGAGTTTGGTATATTTAAGTAGGGGGGTGTGGGGGGCAAAGCCTCCCACTTAAATTTGTGTTTAATTTTTTTTTTTTTTTTTAAGGAGCAGTGGATTTTTTCCCTGGGAAAAACTCCGCTGTCCCATTTGTTCAATATTTTGTTGTTTAGATATTATCGGTACGATGAAATAGCGTTCACTATTTTCATCATATGATATTATAATATAGACGCAAATATTTGTGGTAAGAGCAGTGCAGACTATGGTGGCGTTGTCTCCATACTGGACTAGGGAGCCATGTGGGATAGCTTGTTAAAGATTGTTGATAAAAATATTAAACAGAAGAGGACCTAAAATTGAGCCTTGCGGTACACCTGTAGAGTTGAGAAGGTAAGGAGAAATAGAATTCTGCCACTCTCTAGCAATGGGTTGGAAATTAGAGACATTGGTTGATGGGCCTCCTTTATAAAGTGGTAGGATTATTGCTTTTTGCCAGAGGCAAGGGACATGTGATTTTTGTTTGGATCTATTAATAAGAATGCTAATAGGATAGGCTACTGAGTCAGCAGCAATTTTAAGAAATTTGTCAGGAATTCTAGCAGCTGAAGTTGAGCATGGCTTTAAATTCAAGAGGAATATTTTGATGTAGGAGGTAGGGATGGGTGAGAGATTAAATTCTGACTGGGAATATTGATGTGTGCATGCTAGAAGGGAAGTGTTGAACTTGGAGATGGATGAAAGAAAGTAGTTAGGGTTTGGGGGGATTCTGAGGAACAGTATGTAGTAGGGGAGGAGGCGAGGAGGGTGCAGAGGTAGTGTTATTTGGGAGGGGTAAAGAGAAAGTAGCCATAATGTTAGCAATAGTATCAGTAAAGTAGGAATTAAAGATGCTAGCTATTTGTTCAGGAGACATGTCAGGGTATGGGCAGGGATTAGGCTTGGTGCCGGGGTTCAGAAGATTATTGATGGAAGACCAGAACAATTTGTGGTTATTTTTTTCTATTTGTTTGCTGATTCCAGAAATTTTGCTGTTTGTCTTTAGTGGTGTGTTTTTTAGCTTGGTTTTGAAGTTGTTTATAATGGTTTCTCTAGTGGCTTTTGTTAGCCAGGAGGCATGATTGTTTTTTATTCTTTTGGATCTGATAGGAGCTAAGCTTTCTGAGGGTTTTGGAAAGGAATTACAGAAGAAGTTCAGAGCATCATCCAATGGAAGAGTTTTGAGACAATTCCACTTAAAGCTAATCAGTATTCTATTAAATGTCTGGGGGTTAAATGTTGATAGGTTTTGGACAAGTTTGATATTGTGGGTTTTTGGGAAGAATGAACAGGTTCAGATAGCATAGGCAGGGAAATGGTCACTAATGGAGTTGAATATGGTGTCGGACGTTATGTACTTGGAGAGATCTGAGACAAGAATCCAGTCTAAGATGGAATCTTCATTGGTTTTATTGTTATACCTAGTAGTGGTAGAGATTAGTTTGGTGAAGTGATACAGATTTATGCTGATAGGTGCTTGTTTTGAGGAGGTGGAAACCCCATCAATACTCATGTCGCCCAGGATAATTGCCTCATTTTTATAGTATGGGAAATCCAAGAAAGGATATTTTCTAATACTGGCACATTGTTTCCATATTGTACTTCATTTAAAATATTTATACTTTATTCATTTAATTATGCAGACACATTACATTTATGTACTCATATAATTTCATATTGTGACTAAGGTTGTAAATGAAATGGGTCAGGCTGATCTGCCCACCTGCCAGGTTATCAAATAAAAATAAAATAAGAAAGCATTATGCTAGACAAAAAAGCTACTACTGCAATGTGCAACAAAAGCATCAAAATCAACAACAAAAATTCTGGTCAGGCATAAATAAACTTTTCTACCCAGATCAATCATCTACCCCTACCCCCTTGACTACTCTCTAAAAACCTCCTAAATTTGGTGCTAACACCTTTAACATTTTCTTTACAGAAACCATGCAATCCCTTGCCAATAAATTATCTCCCAATACCCCAAAAAACACCAATTCCTCACCCCATAATAATGCCCCCTTCAAGTTTGATCCAGAACCAACATCTTTTATTAAGTCCCTACTTAAGAAACTGAAACCCACCACCCTTTCAGAAGACCTACTACCCACAGAGTATCTCCAAAAAGCCACTAATGAAACAGCATACCCCATTTCAATTTTAATTAATAGAACTATTCTCGAAGCTTATATCCCCTCCATCTGGAAAATCGCCTACATTATTCGTCTTCATAAAAGGGGAACTTCCACTGAACTCTCAAATTACAGGCCTATAGCCATCCTGTCTCCCTTGGCTAAAATAATGAAAAATGTATCCATAAGCAAGTTATAGCCTATCTTAATCATAATACTCCCCTAACTCCCTCCCAGTACGAATTTAGACCTTGCCATAGAACAACCTCAGCCCTTCTCTCCTTCTCGTACGCAATAAATCAAAACCATAATGACAACAAGCTCTCTTCAGCCCTCTTCCTAGACCTATCCAAACCATTTGACATGGTAAACCACCAGTTACTCTTAGAGACACTAAAATCACTCTCCATAGATAACCTATCAATTAGTTGGTTTCATTTTTATCTATGTGGCAGACAACAAGATGTACTATGGAAAGATAACCTATCTTACCTTTTACCAATCACCTTTGGAGTCCCCCAGGGATCTTTATTAAGTCCGCTCCTATTCTCCATCGTCATTAATGACCTGCACAAAGTCATCCCAGATGCAACATGTATTCAGTATGCAGATGACTCCACCGTAATCTGCTCTGCCACCTCCCCCACAGACTTACAATCTTTATCTCAAATCACTTTCAAAAAAGTAGAGAACTGTCTCACTGGTTGCCATCTACTATTAAACTCAAATAAAACCAAACTGTTACTCTTCTCCCCCACTCGCAAGGTCCCCTTACCACGTCTCACCATAACATCTAATAATGGCACCATAAGTTCCCCAGAACCCTGTACTAAACTACTGGGAGTAATCATAGACAACAAACTTAACTTTGATGCTAACAGAGACAAAACTATTAAAACAGTTAATAAGAAAGTAGGCTCATTATACAAGATTAAACAATTCCTAACCCCATATGCTAGAACTGTGATTGCCCGTACACATTTGCTATCAACCCTTCTTTATGCCTCACCCATCTTCATAAACCTAAGCAAATCAGACCTCAATAAATTTACTAGATCCAAAAGCAAATGAAAAGGAGTCCAAACGGGTCGTAATCTTTTATTATAGCCATCGTTTTCTGATAATAAACAATAGCAGGGAGATAAGTTGAAGTCATCTGATAAATATGACAAAAAAAACAAGGTAATGCTACGTTATAGTAGTAATGTGTATGGGATATGTGACATTATTAAGCAAAACTGGAAGATACTAAGAAATGATAGTCACCTGAACGACATTTTAGATGAGAAACCTAGATTTACTTTCAAGTGAAATAGTAACATAAAAGATATGCCATGCATAGAACCGTGGTTAAAAAATAAAAAGGCTAACAGTGTTTCATCTGCACATATGAGAACAGGGACCTTTCCCTGCGGACATTGTAAAGCATGTTCAAATGTGAATGGTTTAAATTACTTTATACATCCTGTTACAAATAAAAAATATACATTTGAGTTTTATGCAGATTGCCACACAGAGAATGTGGCTTACTTGGCATGCTGTAAGTCATGTCCAAGTTTTTATGTTGGAAAAACTAATTGTAAGTTAAAAACAAGAATACTGCACCATTTGTCATCCATTAGACAGGAGGATAAACACAATGCATTATACCAGCATGTTTCTAGCTTTCCAGATCACACTTTTGTTTTTATGGCTCTATATGTTGCACAGATGAAAAAGGGGGGGGGGGCATTGTCAATGATACAGAGTATGCAGAATTATATGGATCATACAGTTGGCTGCTGATAACCCACCTGGGTTAAATAGTTCTGTACCTTTAAAACCAGCCCTAAAGAAAAGGCGGGTCAAGTATAGAAAGTGACTTGTTGTTTTTAAAATTGTTTTAGTACTTAAAGACTGTTATGGTTATGTGAAGCTTGTCTGATGAAGGGTTTTTTAAACTGAAAGTGCTTATGTTTTATAATAAATGTTTACGGCCAGTTTGGACTCTGTTTTGTTTGTTTTTGGATCTGTTCTTACAAGAGGTTTGAGAGGAGTCCTTAGGGGAAGTTAAGAGGCTTGTGTTTTGCTACAATAAATTGACTAGCTGCTACAACAATATTGCCAGATTTGCCACAGGATCAGCTTATAGAACCCATCACTGTCAAAACCTTAAATCGTTAGACTGGCTAGAACTACCCTATCAACTTCAGTATACTCAACTTATAGTTGTTCTCAAAATTCTCTACCAAGCAGACAGTACATCCATACTGAAAAATATTATCACCCCCTACAGTAACCTAAAATCCCTCTATTCTTCTAACAGAATGCTAGTACAAACTGTTAACGCCAACAATTCAGCTGGTGAATCACTGTTCTCCAACTCTGCCAGTAAAATCTGAAACTTACTTCCTGCAGAACTTACTACAGTTCCGTCCTTAACCCAATTCAAAATATCTCTTAAAAAACACCTAAAAATCCATTGGCTTTGTCCCTGTACAAAACCTGACTAACCCCCCACTCAAACATCAGCTATAAATGATAACCTTATTACAGGAATGAAACTCTGATTCTCTAACTGATTAGAATTCTGAGTATATGTCTCTCACCTACTGGAAAGAATTAAAGTAAGGATGGTATATTGTCTTAACCATGTATGTGAAACACTATAAATGTATGTGATTTCCCTTATCAGATGAAATCTCTTAACTATTTCCTACTCAGCTAATAATTCCCAACTATTTCATGTGTGTATTTTAGAAAATCATGAACATGTGTGTATATATTGTTAAACAAATGTCGATTTTGTGATAATGCACTGTAATAATTTCACTGTATTTATACTTGTTATGTACGTCTGGAGCTTTACTCCCCGGGCCTCTGCTGAAAATGGACCTGTATCCAGTTGGACTTTCTCGGTTAACAAACGTAAAATAAATATTTAAAATGTATAGGATCTATTCTTCTTAAAGATTATTTTTATATGCAGTAACGTCTGTTTTGAAAATTATATTGGAAGTACTGAAAAATGCAATAAAATGTTATATGTTCATAGGTGACTACTAGGCTAAGTGCTCTGAAGAGCCATTTAGGCTTAGACAATATCCCGAGGTGAGAATCAAATCCTCTACCTTAACCATTACACCAAACCAACTCGCCTTTCTTGATTTTGCCAGGTGTTTAATTGCGTTATAGTTTATTTTTAGCAAATGTCAGTGAGTGCATTACAAAATAATGAATTAACTGTCTCATTGATTAAGAAATCAATCAAATTCATACTTTTGTATTCCCTCTGGAAGAATGACCCTTTTTGTAGGGATACAGGTATTTACATAAAGAAACAACAATGCATCACTATGATGCATAAAAAGATAAAACAGAATTGCAATAATTACAGTGCTGATGAAGAATGTCCAAAGGTCAATAGACATGATAGATGTATGCTTTTACAGCAACTGACACAAAAAGCTTGGTTCATTTAAAGTTCAACACCCACATCCTCAGACAAAAGTCTAATAAATAGGAATGTGTATGATAAATCAATTTATTTTAACAGCAACATGATGGATCATACATCCACTTCTCTTTTGGAAAGAGAGAGAGAGAGAGATGGAGAGAGAGCACCATCTATCTGTTTTTAGACAAATCCACTTTCTTTAGTTCCATTCTGCATTTTCACATGGTACACGATAATTTTGTAAAATCATGCATCCTACTGATTTTCTGACGTGCAAATGAAACTTAAAAGTAAATTGGAGATTTTCTTTGTTTCAGATTATTAAAGTGTAGTCATAAACACATTAATCGCAAAGTAAGGTATCAAAACAATGACAGCTAAAAAGATAATTGTTTGCATAACTGAAAAGCCAAGTCTTTAGCACTAAACTTGGCATGCAAACCTTACATCCCTACATCATCCCAAATTGAAAGTATAGATCGCTACGTCCTCAAGACACAGATAATATCATCTTTGAAAGGGTTAATGAAGTGATGATGTACAGTATGAACTACCTTGTCAGAATTTATTAAACTTGTTTGATGATTATCCTGTGAGTCATTTTTGAGTGAAATTTAAAAAATCTTTGAACAATGTAGACTCTGTATATATTTAATTTTATTGTACATTACTGTTTATGAAATTTGGAAAACACTAACCTGGCCTAGGAACTATGCATTATTAAGTAAAAAGTGTAATCCAAAACTTTGGGGGAAAAGCTATACAAGGTTCACACAGATAAGAAACCAAAAATTATCACTCAGATAAGAAACCAAAAATTATCTCAAGTAATATTTTTATGTCTTTGTTGTTAATGTTAAATTCTAACCACCACCAAGCAGATGTCTATCCAAGTGCTGTACCCTTAATCTGGGACTTCCATTTCAACTTTAAATTTAGATGCAAAATAAATAAATAAATAAATAAATTAAAAAAAAGTTTTTTTTTTTCATTTTAAACTGTTGCAAATTGCTTCCTTTATCTGTAGCAAACAGCTACTACAGTTGGTGCAACACACAGAATGCCACTGTGCTTCAGTAATGCCATCCCGACATTCAAGAATGTTTGTTATACACTGAAGACACCAAATGGCATAGTGCTTCAGTTCCGACCCAAAAATCCAATACCAGCATTCATGTCGGATGCTAACAAAGAATGGAAGACTGAGCAGGATTTGCCAGTTTCCCCTTCTAACACTTTGTGCCTGAGGTTCCTGCCCCCTTTGCTTCTGCTATGCATCCTCCACACAGTATCATATGGTAATGAGCCAATAAAAGGGCAAACATGCAAAAAAAAAATTACCAAAAACACAAGCAATGCAGGCACTGTATCTGTTACAGGAACCATGTCCACATGAAGAATATATAAAAAAAACAAGTTTTAACTCCAACAGGACTTCATCAGACAAGCGTAAACCTCATTCCACACACTTACAAATAGTCATGTGATTGTTAAAGTTCATCACTTAAAAAAAAATCACTTCATACTAAACTTTAAGCATAAATAACAGTAGCAACGGGCATGAATAAAAAAATAGAATAAAAACATCAATAGTGTAGGATGAACAAGTTAATGCTAAAAAATTGTGCAATTCAAAATCATGTTACAATAAAAACCAGTCTTGTGCAATAAATATCTGTATGACTTTTTGAATAAAGCCCATAAAGTAAGCAAACAAGCACTGTTTAACTTTTCTCCATGCACCCCAAAATGCACATGGAAATAATAGTGCAGAAATTACAGTTTAGCTGCTTGAAGTTTCAGTGTACAAATTATAGATATATTGTCATTCATTCCAGGATGTGCATCAATGTGCAACTTAATCTGCCATAAGAGTTCTTTATATCCAATTTTTTCTTCCCATGGGCCTACCCTTGGGTTATAAGGAACTTGTTCAATGATGCAAAAATAACAATTTTTATACTCTTGATGTTCTAACATGTGCCTGTACTAGTGCATTAGTTTACTTTTCTTCCTAATCTCAAACAAATGTTCATATAACCTTTCCCCAAGGATTCTCTGTGTTTTCCCATGCAAAATGATTGGCATGGGTCACAAAAATATATAAATAAATGACGTCTAAAGCCCCATAATAAGGAAAAAAAGTTTCCTCAATAGCGGAGAATAAAAAAAATGTCATTTACATGCTATTTGTCTAAAGCCACAAATACTGACATGGAGTTTCCTTACAACCTTACAATCATCACAATTCATGTTCTAAATGTTGTACCATTTTTAGTGAAGTATTAATTCTGACAAGGGCATGGGAATGTAAGGTTAAAGTAAAAGATGATACTATTTCAAAAATTTCATGTCAGTAGGAACAAACTATTAATTTTTGAAGTATCTAGTCTTCCCGGAATGCATTCTTAATTATGCTTCATATCATTTAATATATCTGCAGAGATCTGGCTGTCACAATAAATGCAAACCTGCATCTGTTACTGAGAAAATGCCTATATGATAATGTCAGTAGTGGGTGTGACAGGACATGACCATTAACTGACCAATTGCATATGCAACAAATGTGTTAAATAACCATAGTACACAAGTCATTTGAGGAAGCAGACAAGTCCTCCTTTTCCTCCATGTTAGAATCTGCCCTACAAAGCCGTGTCATGGTATTACTATAGTGCATTAAGTCATTTCAGTCCTCAGTGATAAGGATATTCAAAACATCCATATGTAATATGAAGCTCCACTGACCCATTATAACTTAGCCAGTAACCCAGTTATACATTCTTATTATTATTTGACATCATCTGGAATGTTAGAAATGAGTGTAAGGCAAATCATGGGGGACTTATTCAGGATGTTTGCCCTACTGAACTGGCATGAATAGCTGGATAATCAAATGAGTGTCTATTATCTGGACTAGAAGATGGCAAAAAAACAAAGACAGCATTAGTAGTACAGCTACCAGAAAATACAGGGTTCTATTATTAGAAGGAAGCTGCAGCTATCTCAACTGAGTAGAGTAATTCAATGCATATGTTGTTAGTTATATTTGATATTTATCTTGAGCCAAAAATAAAATGGGTATAATCAAATAAATCCATCATCAATGGCCCCTAATCTTGTTCTTAATCTCTTGAAGATGTAATTGGCCAGTGAGTTTCTCATTCCAAAGTTCCAGCTATTAATATTTAGTGTAAATATGTTGATAAATGTCACCTGTTATCGCAAAAAGGGCTGCACCTCTTCCCCTATGCTTTCAGATATCAGACCATGTTCTTTTACCAAGGAAGGACTTCAACTGTCACCCTTAGGCTGTAGGATGCTCACTAAAACTTTATCTGCCCCTTAGAGCCTTTCTTAGGCAATGTCAAAAAGACAAAACTACCAATACAAAGGAAAAATCACCAAGCAACCTTAAGTTATTATTGCTCAATGCTAGGAGTCCATATAAAACGCTCCATACTCTAAGCCCTCCTTATTCTGAAGAATGCAAAAAGCTGTTCCATTACCCAGACTTGGTTTAAAACTGTAGAAAGTACTCTGGCAGTACAAGACCACAGTGACTTTCAAACATTTAGACCAACAGCAATGCATACTGAGTCCAAAGATGGAAATGTTTTGATCTACTGTATGTTAGCAGTAAATAACCTCCAGTTTGGATAAACAGGATGATACTATGGAGCTCATATACAAGGTACCTCACCATAGCATGGCTAACTACAGGTCACCATCTATGCCCACAATGACTTGTGACTCTTATCTAAACCTACTAGAGGTGCTCACCATCCAAGCAACACCCTGTTCACAAGTAAATTTAACTACTCCTCTATAGACTAACAATGCCTCAGACTCGCAGACAATTCTTCCTGGGCATTATTAACATAAACATCAAGAAAAAGATAAGACACACTCCAACCTGG
Organism: Protopterus annectens; assembly: GCF_019279795.1. NCBI lineage: Eukaryota > Metazoa > Chordata > Ceratodontiformes > Protopteridae > Protopterus > Protopterus annectens. The sequence goes on from NC_056733.1 coordinate 1,507,179,379, forward strand.
TGATCAAACATACTGCATCTGGTACTCACAATATGGGAGAGCATTACATGCACCCCCATGTCTCAACCTCACTGAAGTTGCATCATAAAACTATCTCCTTTGAAGTAAACATCCCAGAAAACATAGCTAAACCTATAGCAATCAGAAACTATTCTAAGGCAAACTACATACAAGTGGCAATTTGTCAAAATTGAAGACTCCATCAACTCTAACAGCACAGTTAACTATGCAGAATTATTCACAGAATCCCTGTACAAACATGTTGATGGCTGTATAAAGGCCACTGTTCCTATTAAAAGTAAACAGAAAACAAACACTAAAAACAAACCCCACTGGTAGAATCCTCCCCTAAACAGCATGAATAAAATTAAAAAAAAAATGAAGACTGTTCTCTTATACAACTATACAAGAAACTAAGACATCCAATTAAGTCCAACAAGGTCTGCTATGAGATCATGGTAGACTTGCAGGCTAAGGAAACTCTCAAGACCTTCTTCAGCTATCTTCAGAACCTTAAAGGTAACACACAACAGTGTACTGCATTAGTGATAAATGGCACCAGTTTTACTGATCAGGGTGACATAGCTAATAGTTTCAGCTCAAATGTCACCCCCACTCCAACCTCAGCTCCTCCAGGTGAAATCCCCTTCAACATACTTCCCTCAGTTATTAGCAGGTACAAGGTACTGGCAGCACTCACTAAAGCCAACACCACCACCTCTATGTGTCTCAGCAACATCCCCGTTTGCCTCCTAAACAGTCTAAAACACAATCTGTCTGGACCATTTGAGGCACTCTTCAACTACAGCCTCAAAACAGGCTACATTTCAAGTGAATGGAGGACCACAGCAGACATTGCTCTCCTCAAGTGTGGACTAGCACTGGCCAGGGGAACTACAGACCAATCAGTCTAACAAGCCTAATATGCAAAGCCATGTGAAGAATTATCATAGAAATGATAAAAAAGGACACTGGAAACCTATAGACACTGTTTCTATCCCAGTATGACTTTTTTAAGGAAAGCTCAACTCTACTTAACCTGGTAGACTTCTTTGAAAGGGTCAGCAAGGCAATGAGTAATGGTAAAACATTGCATACTGCATATTGTGACCTGGCCAAGGCATTCAATACTATACCCTATTCAGGAAATGATGACAAGCTCTCTAAGCTAGGCATAAATCCCAAAATGACTCTCTGGATTGCCAGCGGGTACATAGGCAGGACCCAAAAATTCAGTATCGGGGAGATCACCTCCACCAAGAGAGTGGTCACCAGTGGAGTACACCAGGTCTCCATGCTAGGCACACTCCTGTTTGGCGCCTACGTCTTGGAAGTCAAGGTTAACATTTGAGGCTCAGACTCACCAAGTTCACAGCTGAATGTAACTTTAACTTGGGAGCTATTATACATGACCCAAGAACACCAATATCTTGAAAGAGGGTTTACCATAGATAAATGACTGGTTCCAAAACCATGGCCTAAAACCCAATACCAAAAATGCATTATAATGTCTTTTTGGAAACTGTCAATCCCACTTAATTACTACATTGATAAAACACCCCTAAGAGTTGTGCCAGTAGTAAAGGATCTGGGTACATATGTAGACAGCAATCTAGCTTTTGATCAACATGCAGCTAAAACAGTAAGGAAATCATTCTGTGGTGCCCAACTCATAAGTAAGGGTATGGGATCCATGTGCAAGGAAGTTATACTACCATTCTGCTTGGCCCTTATCAAACCCATGATTGAGTACAATGTCCCCTTTGGAATGTACCTAAACAGAAACTTGCAGCAGTTGGGTAGATAAGAGTGTGTGTTGTGACTTTAAAAAATATTTCAAAGTGAGGGCAGTTGCAGGCAGCAATGCCATTTTGAGTGAACAGCCAGAGTGTTAACATGTATGAGTGCAATAGTCAGTCTATTTATAAGTTTATTTAAGTCTAAGTTCCTAAGCCTCTATCCTGATGTGTTTGCATATAATAAAGCTGCTTGAACTAAACCCACAACCGTTAATCTGTTTTATCCTGACCAGGCAAGTGACAAGTTAGAATGCTCAAGAAAGTTTCTCACCAGGAGAATTCAGGGCATGAATACTCTGTCTTAGACTGATTGCTTAAAGGGTGTCTCTCTGCATTTAATCTCCTATAGGCTGCTGAAAAGGGATCTTTGACTGGTTTAATGGGCTTCCTCAGACCTAGCCCTTATGAATCAGTTGCACACGCACAAAACAAACAGCACCAGAAACACTAGATCCAGGATGTGAACTTCACTTTTGACAAACAGAACATGCTGGAGAGACAATTATGTGGCCCAAATGAATCTCGCACTAGGGAATGGTCTCCCCAAACATGTAAAAGAGAGTTCATCCATGACCCTACTCAGATGACACCTTGACAATTGGATGGGAAGTTGAAAATTTACCCCGGTCAGGGCTCCATGTCCCTCAAGAACAGAGGCTATCATTAAGAGAAGTATTATCCTAACTAACACTCCATCCTAAATTCTTCAGCTACCTCCCTACTTACATGACCTTCTCCCATATACATGCCAGTGATACTCAGGATACAAATGGGCATGGGGTGCACAACAAGGCTTGTAAGGACCCTAGAGGATATTAGCTTAGTAACAACCTATAGGTTCATAGGTAGGTACTAGGCTATTGGCGCTATGGTCTATATAAGCCTAGCCAAAGGTTCCCTGGCTTTCGCCACCCAAGAAAATTATTTTCCTGTGCCACTGTCGAGCAGAGCCACAGAAGTGATCTCCGGGGTGAATATCCTATCTCCCATCCAATCATCAAGATTTTTCTTGAAGAGTGCTAATGAGGAGCTTTGTTTGATATAGATAGGTAGTTTGTTCCAGAGTATGGGAAGTCTCTGGGACAGGAATCTATCCCTCCAGCATGTTTTGTTTATTGTGGTGATGAGGTTTAGGTCCCTAGAGCATGTAGCTCATAGGGATTGGGATTTCTTTAAGTGGAGCATGTCTAAAAGCTCTGGGTTTGACAAACTTTGTGTGTTAGGCAGAGATCGCCTCTGAGTAGGCGATATGCAACGGAGTAAAGCTGCAGTTTTTTGAGACGGTCTGCATAGGGCATCTCTTTGAGGCTGGTAATCCTCTTTGTGAGGTATTTCTGTGGCCTTTCCAGTTGTTGTAGATGTCTTGTGAGGTACATACCAAAAGGGGCATTGTACTCTATAATGGGTCTAATGAGTGACGAGTAGAGGGGAACAATGACCTCTTTTTTCCTGGATGAGAAACCTTTTGTGATGAGGTGTGCCACATAGAAGGATTTCCTGACTACTGTGGCAATGTGATTATCAAAGGAAAGACTACTGTCCACCTGTGTCCCAAGGTCTCTTATCACACTTTCGGTGTTAAGTAGACTACCACCTATGTGGTAGTTCATGGGTACTGAGTTTTTACCAAAAGGAATGACAATGCACTTTTTGGCATTGAGCTTGAGGCCATGGCTTTGACACCAGGCATCTGTCTCAGCAAGGCCCTTTTGTAGGATGTCCACATCTTTTGGAGTTTTGATTATGGCTCCTAGTTTGCAGTCATCTGCGAACTTCGTTAGCCAAAGACCTTCTGTGTTGGCCTGTACTTCAGAAAAGTAGATACCAAACAGGAGAGGACCCATGACTGAACCCTGTGGTACTCCACTTGTCATTGGTCTGAAGCTGGATTTGGAGTCTGCTACTTTCACAGTGTGGGTTCTGTCAGTGAGCCAGTTGGCAACCCATCTTGTGACATAGGGATTTATACCTAGTTTAGTGAGTTTATCTATAATTCCATAGTGGGGGATGGTGTCAAAAGCCTTGGTGAGATCTAGATAGGCTGTGTGAACCACCTTACCCTCATCTACGGCTTTTGTGACTGCTTCAAAGAAGTCTATCAGGTTTAGGAGACATGATCTGCCTTTTAAAACCCGAAATGGGTGGGGTCCTGAGTTTGGAGATTACCAATGTCATTGTTTATAAGTTCCATGATGATACGCTCCATAGCCTTGCAGACCAGGCTTGATAGGCTAATGGGGCGGTAGTTTATGGGGTCTGTGGTGGCTCCCCCTTTGTGGAGTGGGATAACTGTTGCTGTGCGCCATTCAGTGGGCACATAGCCTGAGGTGAGGCTATGATTTAACATGGTACTTAGGTGGTGTGCCAGTTCATTCTGTAGTTCATGTAGAACACAGCCTGGGATGTCGTCAGGTTCCATGGATGCTGTGTTCTTGGCTTTGGATAGTGTGTTTTTTACCTGTGCAGCCGTGATTACAGGAACTTTGCATTCTTCTGGTATAGAGATGGGCCCTTTAGGGGATGACAGAGGGGTAAAGTTAGCAATGAACCTATCTGCCAGGATGTTGGCAATATCCGTTGGTTCTGTATATTTAGTGCCATTGTGCTGTAAGTCAGAGCAGGTCTGAGTGTTGCCATTGAGATTCTTGACATAGCTATAGAATGCTTTGTGGTTGTCTTTAGAGTCAGTGGCGATTTTGTTTTCATAACTAGCTTTGGAGGATTTTATGAGGGATCTCAGCTTCTTACTGAAGCTGACCAGGGAGTTTTTCCATTCATGGGATTTTACTCTTTTTTGCAACAGTTTCTTTCTTCTGTTGTAGAGTTTGTTTATGGCAGGGGACCACAAGATTGGCTTCCTTTTTTTGGAGGATAGCATCTTGGTTCTGTTAGGGGTTGCACAATCCATGCACTTATGTAAGTGCTTATAAAGTGCATTTGTGTAGGATTCAGCAGTCATACCTCTATTGTCCGTCAGCATGGGTGTCGTGAAGTTTGCCACTTCTGTCTTAAGAAGCGTGAAGTTGGCTTTGGATAAATTTTTTACTGTGGTTTCCCTAATGGGGGGTGGGGGAGGGATGTGGATGTATAGGGTGATTAGCTTATGGTCGGATCTGACCAACGAGGAATTGACCTCTGGTGTGGAGCACCGGTTGCCCATGTTGGTAATAACCAGGTTTAGGATATTGCTGCCCCTGGTGAGGGTGTGGATAAGTTGATCCATGGCATTGGAATTTATGAATTCCAGAAAACGTTGAGCACAAGAGTTGGTACATGAGTAGTTTTCCCAGTTAATGGTAGGGTAGTTGAAATCGCCCATTATTAGGGTGTTAGGTTGTACCCTAATATTTTCCAGTGTATTAAGAAATGAGGAGTGTGAATCCTGGGACCTGGTGGGGGATCTGTAGCAAACTAAAATTTGGATTGCGGTCTTGCCCAGAGTTAGTTGCACTTGGATAATCTCGGATGCATTATGCTGAGCAACTAGCCTGGATGTGTGGATATCCTTAATGAATATAGACATGTCTCCGCTTTTAGTGTTTTGGTCCAGGTTAGGTGGCCGAAATGTGTGGTATGAATTATAGCCTGGTAATGCAGGGGTACTCTGTGGAGCCTTGAACCAGGTCTCTGTCACTGCACAGATGTCAATGTTGTCCATTTTAAGGAGTGCCTTGAGAAAGTGCATTTTGAGGTTTAGACTTCTAGCATTGAGTAGCAATACCCTCAGATTCTTCTTGCCTGTACCTGTTAGGGTGGTGAATTTGTCATTTGAACCTTGCCTAAAAAAGGCACTATAGGGGCGACTAGAGCCTTAGCCAGTATCCGGAATCCCAGGGGCGACAGGTGCAGGCCGTCTCTGGCAAAGCATCGTGGCTTGTTGATCATGTCATCCCAGGCAGACAGATACTGGATCCTCTTAGAATGACACCAGAAACTTAGCCAATTGTTGAAGTCAGTCATTTTGTCCTTGTACTGTGGTATCATTCTGGGTGATGGTAGGATTCTATTCAGGGCTAGGGTCATACCTGCCTGGGCTATAAGATCGGACAGCTCCTCCATGTCCCTTTTCATGTATTCCAAGGAGGTACATCTCAGGTCATTCACACCAACATGGACAATGACAGAGTCATATGTGTACTTGTTGTGGAGTGACGTGAGTGCATGCATTATGTGGCGGATCCTGGCACCTGGCAGGCAGCTGACAGTAACTTTCTCCTTGTTTAGCCTGGTGAGTGGAACATCAGTGTGCCTGACTATAGAGTCACCTATGACTAGAGTGTTGGGTACGTTGTTATGGCCTTATGGGCTGTGGTTGAGTGGCACACTGAGTTTGTGGGCTATGTGTCATTTGGGTTGTGTTGGGGGGTGGAGGTTGCTTGTGTTTCTGCTTTGGAGGTTCCTGTTGCTTGGGCAAGTTTTTACTGAGACCCTCCGCGAATGTAGGTGTGTGTTTTGTGTTTCTATGTGTGTGTTTTGGTGGTGTATGTTTTGAGGGACTATGTGCTGAGTGTGGTGCGGTGCAAGTGTTTACCTTCTCCTCTTGACTGTCTAGTCCAGTCTTGGGTGAAGAGAGCTTTGCTTCCAGTTTGGCTATATAAGTGTATCTCTCACAGGTTGTAGTGTTGGGTGGTAGGAGGAGAGGGTTGTCTGTGTACATGAGGCAATTACTGCATTGCCCCAAGATGCCCAGATTCATCAGGTAGACAGGAAAAAACTGTGAACCTAAAAGTCTGAATGTTGCAAGGTAACATTTGAACTTATTAACAAAATATTCATGAATCAGTCCATAATGTGCAAATGCCATATAAGCAGTATACGCTGACATAAACAATGCAATCAGTCATAAGCAAAACTTCTTTACAAATTTAAGTTTACTTGAATGGCATGTTTACTTTATAGTTTGAGCCTTTCCAGGAGAATGTACTGCTTGATAGTCATTTAAATCTGATGTTCACTTTAGAGTTTGACACTTTCCAGAGTTAATGCTTGATACAGATATAAATCTTACCAAATGTTTTATTACCATTTGCAAATTCTCATTGCTGTTCTATCTCTGTGTGTATATCCTTGGGGAGAACTCCAGAGTTTCTTACACTAGCTCCAGTCTATATGAAATACTTTTGCTTTTAAGCTGCTGTGAATACTTGAAAGGGTTAGCTGAACTTAAATATTTAGACTTGACTTCTCTAGATATGCTATGTTTTGGGAGATGGGAATGAAGAGTTCTGTGAATTTTGTCCACAACATATATTGAAGGACTGTAGATGATGCAATAGTTTTTTCTAAAAATGTCCTCTATGACTGTCCAAGTACTACCCAAGTAACTTCTTCTGGTACACCTCTCTCTTAATATTGCCTCACCTTCTTTAATTTAAATATCTTTATTAAAATTACATATCACATAGTAACATGAGTACACATTCATTTATAAAAGAGAAATCAGCCCATTACAAAGATTTTCTTCATGCAGTATAAAAACATGATGTCTGTCTTAGCAATTATTACTCAGTTTAACATTACATAAATTACTCACATCCTGCCTTCCCCAAAGTATTATTCCCCCTTAATATTATTCTGTATACATCATTCCCAAATATTCCATTAATTTCCATGGAGTTTGCTCCTTCCAGTTATTAAAGATCTCAGTTATTTTATCTCCTTAAGAATACAAAGTAATTATGTTACAGCTGATTTCGTTTTTGGTTTCCATTTTCTATTAAGATTTTTTACCTCTCAACAGTATTAAACTTAGCAAGGCTTTTCTTCAGCCAGGAAATTCAGTTTCTATATCCCAACTTAACAAGAATCATTTCATACTTAAAATAATTTGCTCTCCCAACTTTTCAGACCACATATAATGTGGGGACCAATTGTTCTGTAAGGAATTTCTAAAACGTAGTTTGCATTCCTTAAAAGCAAGCTCCCAGACACCCACTTTTTTTTCCATTATGCTTCTAGCAATTATTGTCCACCTGTGGAAACATTTTTCTGAAATCAGCTTGTTTTATACAGGGCAGCACAGTGGTGCAGAGCTGTGCAGTGGTGCAGCGATTAATGTTGTCAACTCACAGCAAGAAGTTCTCTGGTTCGATTCTCAGCTGGGATGCCTTCTGTGCAAAGTCTGCATGTCCTCCCTGCATTCGCTTGGGTTTCCTTTGGGTAATTCAGTTTCCTCCCACATTACAAAGACATACGTCTGGAGCATTTTTGCCCAGGCCTCCAACGAAAATAGGCTCTGTCCTAGTTGGACTTTCCCAGTCAACAAATACTGAATAAATAATAAATTTATAAACATACTAATGCAAACACATCTGTACAAAAATCTAAACCTTTTAGATTTTGCTGCATACTTGGAAGTCATACAAATACTCTTTTGTCATTGCTTTCTGTATTGCCTTTCCATTCTTTTTACAGAGTCTTGCCTAACCTCTTTTGATTGAATCTTATAGTTAAGCAAGCATTATTTTCTATTTTCTATGAATTATCCTTTTTTTTACAACAGCTTAGCAGGTCTTTCATTTAACACTTGTATGTAACTCTCGCTTTGCTGATAAAGTTATCAGTCCCTGAAAAGGAAAGTAGTCTCCAAACCACAGTCCAAACTTCTGCACCCCCTACTCTATGACATTTCCATCCCTAGTTATTTACTCTCAATAACTTGCTTCCTTAGCTAATTTTCCCCATTAAATTCCAGCTCCCTAATTTGTTTTCTGTGCCTCTAGCTGAAATCATCCTTGTACTGGCTTAGGCCTCAAAATAGTTTTTGCTAATTTGTAAATATGATATTTTGTATGGCTGTCACTATTCTCCTTAATTGCCTACATCCAGCATTCTGTTGGCTCCTTATTTTCTGAACTGCCCCCTCCCACCATGATCAACATAATTTCTTTCCACTTTCACTTGTGAAAATTGTATTATATACATGAGCCTTAAGTGTGTACCTTTAAGGTATGTCTTTAAATGTGGTATTCCTAAAATGCATTGTTCTATAAGGATAAACAGCTTATCCCATTTAATTTCTATGCACATTCCTTCCTGAATAAATTCCTTTAATTATTTATTAAGTGTCCACATCTTTCTGTCTGGCTAATATTACTATTGCATTTTCATAGCACCATTAACATCTATGAGTAAAATTTTAGAAGTGTGAATCAGTTTTACTCTTCCATTCAGTCCTAAAGTTAGATAGAGCATTGACATCTTCAGATTCAGTAAAATTAACTTTTTTTTTCACATTCTGACCATCTGATCTCTAATGTATTGTGGTCTTAATTGCAGAAATATCTGATTGAAACTGCAACAGGATTAAACATAACAAGGAATTTTATTTTTATCCAGATCAAGTACAATAATCTCTGTAATAGTTCTCTTCAAGTGCTGATTTGAATCAGGTCAATAATGGCAGATTCATTACAGGTACTGCTCTCTCTCTGTCTTTCTATGGATACCTGATTGCAGCTGGAATACAGGTCTCCTACCAAATAGGTTTTAGCCAGTACAATGTCTTACTTTCTAAGCTGCATATTAGACTTTTATTTTATACCATTATTTTGGTATGGGTAATATAGCACAGATCATGGGTAGTCATGGTGATTGGCCTTGTACGCTTTAACAGGAGGTGTTACAATCTTCACTTAAGCCATACCAAAAAGGGAAAAGAGTAAACAGCACTTAAGTTATTTAGGACTGTACTTACCACTGAATAGCATGCATGGCATCTAATTGCTTTTAATATCTGCTGTAATTTGCCCCCCCCCCACACATTACTAATGTGTGCCTATCTTACTTCTGCCTTAGTGCCTTTAAACTGCACCTTACCATAGAAAAGTCCTTTTGTACCACTACCACTGCAGAAGACAAGCATGGACACTCAGTCCAACAAACATGCACAGCATTAACACTGTTTCCTTACCTAAGCATTACTCTTATACATATCTCTTTCTATATGCATATATATATATATATATATATATATATATATATATATATATATATAAAATATCTCTTTCTATATACGTATATATATATATATATATATATATATATATATATATAGAGAGAGAGAGAGAGAGAAAGATAAATATATTTATGCATGCTATTATTTTGGCTGAAACTTCCAACTGTCGACATATGCTTGTTTGACACACTGTGCTTCACATAAACAGATGTTTAATGAGTGTGGAAGATCGACAGCCTCTAGAGTTAAGGAATATGCCCCTTCCCAAAGAATATGTGAGCTCTCAGTTCATACAGAAAATTAACACAGTGTGGGGAAGCCTGCAAAAAAATGAGACTTTTATCTTTTTCCCCACACTTTTGTTTGCATGCAGCAATTATTTTGACTCACGCATGCGCAGTTGACTGCTGACATTTGTGTTGTTGACCTTTTGCGGCTGACCTTATTGGCGCCAAGTTTATGGTATTTTGATTACATGTATGCATAAAAAAGTAGCCACTCATGCAGTCATTAAATTTATGCATGCACATGCATGCATGCATTACTGTGTTCATTAATGGAATTCTGTAGGAATCATATAGACAGATAGCTAGACAGACAAAGATATGTTTCATCATAGAACAGAAGCATGAATAAAATTTAGTACCAAAATGGCAACAAATTAAAATAACAAAAGACTCAAGTATTTTTTTACAAAACACAAATAAGTACTATTTATAGCTCACTTGCATTTTCATCACACACATCTTTTCTATGAAAATAGAGTCACTAAAATAAGGTTCTAAATGTATACGAATATCTCCAACATTCTTTATTAACAAATATAGCAGTAAGTAGAGTTATCAGTGTTTAAAAAGATAACAGAAATAACTCTATTTTTTTAACTTTCGTTCCTCATTTTGATCATAAGGCATGGTTTGGTTTTCACATACTGAAAGTCAAAGAAATCTGATACCACTATTTTAGGCTTTCATATCTACACAGTACTCAAATGTCTGAGAACTGTCATTCTCCATAGGTCTAAATCAATTATTTTCTTGTTGGCTTGTTCACATGTCCAGGAATAACACATTGCTTCATTTGCACCTTATCTGGTGAATAGTATGCAAATGAACAAAACCTCAAATAGATCATCTGATATAGATGATGTATGTGGTATTAATCATTGCAATATTAAGTAATGCTATGTATCACATTTCAATTACAGTGCATTTTATATTAATATTAATACTCATGTTGCTGTTAATATTAATATTAATGAGGGTGTCTAATACCATGGAAATAAAACAATAGCCACATCCATTTCCTTCCTCACTAGTTACTCTGTCCCTTATTTTATGCATAGTGATCAGTTCAATGTCAAATGTTTCTTTCTGGAATCATTTTAAAATGCTGTGTTCTCCTTCACAATCATCATAATGTGTAAAGAAAAACACCACCATTTACAGTCAGAAAGTTCACAACAAATCAGCCCTGAGCAGAATCTAAAAAATTGCTTGTCCATGCCATGGTCATAGAAATGTATAAAGTAAATCTATTTATTTTAATAAATAACAACAAAACATGTAAGAAAAACTGGGACTGGTAAAATAGCGTACAGATAAAGTGCATAAACATGGTGATAGCTTTTGAACAAATTCACTGTACAAAGTGTTGTTCTCTGAAAGTATGGAAAATACTGTACATTGTTTCACTGACATTTTTAAGCCAGAAGAAAAATATCATAACTTCAGTCAAAAAAAAAAAAAATCTTCTTCCTGACTCCATATGCTTTAATATGCACTGCACAAAGCTATATTATTTTGTATTTTACTACACAAATACAACAAAGCAAAACATGCTTCACAGTTTTCTGTTAGCGTTATATCTTTCAGAAATCCTCTGTGTGCTGTTTTATGAACCTATCTACTAGTGTATCACAGAGCAGTGCTGCATTACTTTCACCTTACACAGTGGGCAAAATAGTTTTCCTACTTGCAACTAAACTCAGCACAACTTACTGCTAAAATGTTTCAAATATATCCTGCAATGCAATATGCTGGATTGGAATATTCATTCAACTGTAGAAAATATGCCGTTGCATAAGCCTTTGAAATTTTTGAAATCCTGCATAATTTCTGGCCAGATCTGATGTTATATGCAAAACGCAATGCAATGGTTTTGAATGATTGTGAAAAGAGGTTCAATCAACTTAGAACACTAACACTTATGGACAACAAAAAACAAAAGTTATTGAGTTACTTCATTAACTCGCGCATTTTAAATAGCCTCTACAGGCTGTATTTTTCCTTCACAAGTTTGTATCACAGAATAATGTGTGTTATCACAGAATACTACTGCACTGCTTTCTCATTAAATTATTCACTAAATATGTTTCTCATTTCAAAGTAGAAATGCAACTTCCTTTTAATGTTATACAACTAATATGCTAAGCTGTTAAAATATTCAGTCACCTCACAAAGAATAACATAACAGAGAGCACCTCACACAGCAAAATGCTGTGGTCTATTGAATTAGATCAGATGTCACTGGTAGAAACTACTACATTAATTACAACTGTTTCATCAAGAGAGAAGGTCTTCCAGATCACAACTTTAAGAACTTTTACTCAGTTAAATACCATTATATCTTGATATACTAAGTTATCAAGATGCAAATGCAAACATAACAGTCACTACAAATTCTAATTATACTACAATGCAATAATCAGTCAATTCATTCTAGTTTTTTTTTTTTTTTTTTTTTTTTAATGATGAAGTTTATGACATTCCCAGTAGTGTTTTTTCTCTTTCTTGGCTCAACATGACTGGGAGACACTGTCAGTAGAAGCAGTAATGAGGAATAAATACAGAGTAGTGTGCAATATATAACTATCTGTATCTGTCTATATACTAAACAAAAATTATAGTAAAAAACTGATATCTTGCATTAAAGAGCGGCAAGTACTACTGCTATATTAAATTTCTGAAGTTGATGTGAACTGATGTCTGGAATCTGAAGGTGGTGAGTTCTTTGGTACTGAAATGTTATGACTGTTTTATAAATTGTTTTAATTAAAATTGTTATTGCTTATTTGGAATCATGAATAATTTTATCGTATAATGCATATAGATTAAAATTGAATGAATGTATGCACAGTTGTGACTACATTAAATGAAAGTTGTGTTGCATTACTCAGGAAATTCCATTCAAATAAATATTGCATTTATAAAATTATGATGTCCCAGAGTCAGAATTGGTTATTTAAAGTTAATTCTGATAATGATTTTGTTGTTCCATTTCTTTAAACTTTTTTGGGAGAGGCAAAATATTACAAATAACTGGCAGAAAATCACATATATTAGCAGTCATGTCTAGGTGATGACTCCTTTGCTTGGGGGCATTTGTTTTGCCATATCAAAGATTGGTTGCATCTAATCATTATAGTTTGTATTCTAACTGCAATGCTTAGATCAAGCAAATGAATCAGAATAGAAACTTCACACCCTATGAGCAAAGATTTGGTAGTGCGAATTAACTACAGAAGTAGTCAATTTGCACTACTGTTAGCAAATGACTGTAGAAGTAGGCAAATGTACTGCAACAATAACATCTTTCAAGAGTACATGTACAATGTATCCTTCAGTGATTAGTGGAGGAATAATATTATGACTGTATAACTACATGTGAGCAAAGACAGAAGTAAACTAATAAATAAGAAATGGGCAGATATCTTTTTAAACTGACTTTGCATTTTAGAGTAACCATGTTTTTCAAGGCAACACTCAAACTCCTGTCTCATAGTTTAGGGAAAGGTCTAAAAACTAAAGACTGCGACAAGCAAAGACTATCACTGTCATCTGCACCTTACTTTTGAATTTTCTGATTCAGTTCTAGTAAAGACTTGGTAAAATCCTAAGATAACTGAGTGTTCAGCCAGGAGAGAATTAATTGTTTCCAGTTACTTTAATGGTGTCATTGCATAGTCTGTGAAACAGCTGAAGCAACAACAGCTGCAACATTCAGTGGTATACATCTGCTCTATACAACACAGCTGAAGCAACAACAGCTGCAGCAGTCGGTGGTATACTCCTGCTCTGTACAACTGCAGATGAAGCAACAACAGCTGCAACAATCAGTGGTATACTTCTGCTCTGTACAACTACAGCTGAAGCAAGAACAGCTGCAGCATTCAATGGTATGCATCTGCTCTATACAACTACAAATGAAGCAACAACAGCTGCAGCAGTCAGTGGTATACTTCTGCTCTGTACAACTACAGCTAAAGCAACAACAGCTGCAGCAGTCAGTGGTATACTTTTGCTCTGTACAACCACAGCTGCAGCAGTCAGTGGTATACTTCTGCTCTGTACAACCACAGCTAAAGCAACAACAGTTGCAGCAGTCCGTGGCATACTTCTGCTCTGTACAACTACAGCTAAAGCAACAACAGCTGCAGCAGTCAGTGGTATACTTCTGCTCTGTACAACTATGGCTAAAGCAACAACAGCTGCAGCACTCAGTGGCATACTTCTGCTCTGTACAACTACAGCTAAAGCAACAACAGCTACAGCACTCAGTGGCATACTTCTGCTCTGTACAACTACAGCTAAAGCAACAACAGCTACAGCATTCCGTGGTATACTTCTGCTCTGTACAACTACAGCTAAAGCAACAACAGCTGCAGCACTCAGTGGCATACTTCTGCTCTGTGCAGCTCAGCAATAAAGGTAATGCTGCTTCCCTCTATGTAATAAGTTATCTACATGTTGAGTGGCCATAGCAAAGGTGAAAATGGTCTATTACATTTGTAACTATATTCGATATCACCATTAAAATCAACTACATTTCTCAATGTTTTACATGGGGTTGGGGCATTGTGCTAAATGTTGTCATCCCTCTTAGTCCAGTGACATTCTACTAGACCTTTCAATAGTCATGCTTGAATGTTACATGTCTTCTCCCACACAATCCATCCATCTTTTACCCCTTGACTTCTTCCTATCTAATCCACATATTCTTCACCGGATTGTTTTCTGATTTTTTTGCACATGTCCAGATCACTTTAATGTGTTCTATTTGACCTTCTCTGTAATTGGAGCTACTTGGACTTATAGGTTCATAGGTAGGTACTAGGCTATCGACCCTGGGGCCTATACAAGCCCAGCCAAAAAAGTACCCTGGCTTTTGACACCCAAGAAAATTATTTTCCTGTGCCACTGTCGAGCAGAGACACAGAGGTGATGCCCGGGGTGAATTTCCTATTTCCCATCCAATCATCAAGATTTTTCTTGAAGAGTGCTAATGAGGAGCTTTGTTTGATATAGATAGGTAGTTTATTACAGAGTATGGGAAGTCTCTGGGACAGGAATATATCCCTCCAGCATGTTCTGTTTATTGTGGTGACAAGGTTTAGGTCCCTAGAGTGTGTAGCTAGGAGGGATTGGGACTTCTTTAAGTGGAGAATGGCCAACAGCTCTGGGTTTGACACAGCTTTGTATGTTAGGCAGAGATCACCTTTGAGTAGGTGATATGAAACGGAGTAAAGCTGGAGTTTTTTGAGACGGTCTGCATAGGTCATCTGTTTGAGGCCAGTAATCCTCTTTGTGAGGTATTTCTGCAGCCTTTCCAGTTGGTGTATATGTCTTGTGAGGTACATAACAAAAGGGGCGTTGTACTCTATAATGGGTCTAATGAGTGATGAGTAGAGGGGAACAATGACCTCTTTTTTTCTGGATGAGAAACCTTTTGTGATGAGGTGTGCCATGTAGAAGGATTTCTTGACTACTGTGGCGATGTGATTATTAAAGGAGAGACTACTGTCCACCTGTGTCCCAAGGTCTCATCACACTTTCAGTGTTAAGTATACTACCACCTATGTTGTAGTTCATGGGTACAGAGTTTTTTCCAAAGGGGATGACAATGCACTTTTTGGCATTGAGCTTGAGACCATGGCTTTGACACCAGGCATCAGTCTCAGTGAAGCCCTTTTGTAGGATGTCCACATCGTTAGGAGTTTCGATTATGGCTCCTAGTTTGCAGTCATCTGCGAACTTCTTTAGCCAAAGACATTCTGTATTAGCCTGTACTTCAGAGAAGTAGATACCAAACAGGAGAGGACCCAGGACTTAACCCTGTGGTACTCCACTTGTCACTGGTCTGAAGTCGGAGTTGGAGTCTGCTACTTTCACAGTGTGGGTTCTGTCAGTGAGCCAGTTGGCAACCCATCTTGTGACACAGGGATTTATACCTAGTTTTGTGAGTTTATCTATAATTCCAGAGTGGGGGATGGTGTTGAAAGCCTTGGCAAGATCTAGGTAGGCTGTGTGAACTGCCTTACCCTTGTCTACAGCTTTGGTGACTGCTTCAAAGAAGTCTATCAGGTTTAGGAGACATGATCTGCCTTTTACAAACCCGAACTGGGTGGGATCCAGAGTTTGGAGATTACCAATGTCTTTGTTTGCAAGTTCCATGATGATACATTCCATGGCCTTGCAGACCAGGCTCGTAAGGCTAATGGGGCGGTAGTTCCTGGGGTCCGTGGTGTCTCCCCCCTTGTGGAGTGGGATAACCATTGCTGTGTGCCATTCAGCAGGCACAAAGCCTGAGGTGAGGCTATGACTGAACATGGTACTTAGGTGGGGTGCCAGTTCATTCTGTAGTTCATGTAGAACGCAGCCTGGGATGTTGTCTGGTCCCATGGATGCTGTGTTCTTGGCTTTGGAGAGTGTGTTTTTTATCTGTGCAGCCGTGATTACAGGAACTTTGCATTCTTCCAGTTTAGAGATGGGCTCTTTAGGGGGTGAGAGGGGGGTAAAGTTAGCACTGAACCTATCTGCCAGGATGTTGGCAATATCAGTTGGGTCTGTATATTTAGTGCCATTGTACTGTACCTCAGAGCAGATCTGAGTGTTGCCATTGAGATTCTTGACATAGCTATAGAATGCTTTGTGGTTGTCTTTAGAGTCAGTGGTGATTTTGTTTTCGTAACTACCTTTGGAGGATTTTATCAGGGATCTCAGCTTCTTACTGAGGCTGACCAGGGAGCTCCTCCACTCGTGGGATTTTACTCTCTTTTGCAAGAGTTTCTTCCTTCTGTTGTACAGTTTGTTTATGGCAGGGGACCACCAGATTGGCTTCCTTTTTTTGGAGGATAGCGTCTTGGTTCTGTTTGGGATAGCATGATCCATGCACTCATGTAAGTGCTTATAAAGTGCAATTGTGTAGGATTCAGTAGACATAACTGTATTGTCCATCTGCATGGGTGTCATGAAGTTCACCACTTCTGTCTTAAGAAGCATGAAGTTGGCTTTGGAGACATTTTTTACCATGGTTTCCTTAATGGGGGATGGAGGCAGGATGTGGATATCTAGGGTAATTAGCTTATGGTTGGATCCGATCAATGAGGCATTGACTTCAGGTGTGGAACACCGGTCACTCATATTGGTAATGACTAGATCTAGGATATTGCTGTCCCTGGTGGGGGTGTGGATAAGTTGATCCAGGGCATTGGAGTTTATGAATTCCAGAAAGCGTTGAGTGAAGGAGTTGGTACATGAGTAGTTTTCCCAGTTAATGGTGGGGTAGTTGAAATCGCCCGTTATTAGGGTGTTTGGTTGAACCATAATATTTTCCAGTACATCAAGAAAAGAGGAGTGGGAATCCTAGGGCATGCTGGGTGATCTGTAGCAAGCTACAGTTTGGATTGCAGTTTTGCCCAGAGTTAGTTGCACTTGGATAACCTTGGCTGCATTATGCTGAGCAACTAGCCTGGAGGTGTGGATATCCTTAATGAATATAGACACACCTCCACCTTTGGTGTTCCGGTCCAGGTTACATGGCCGAAAAGTGTGGTATGAGTTATAGCCTGGTAGTGCAGGGGTGCTCTCTGGAGCCTTGAACCAGGTCTCAGTCACTGCACAGATATCGATGTTCTCCATTTTAAGGAGTGCCTCGAGTGAGTGCATTTTGAGATTTAGACTTCTAGCATTGAGTAGCATCACCCTCAGTTTTTGCTTGCCTGTTCCTGTTACGGTGCTGAATTTGTCATTTGAACCTTGCCTAAAAAAGGCACTATAGGGGTAGCAAGAACCTTAGCCAGTATCCAGAATCCCAGGGGTGACAGGTGCAGGCCATCTCTGGCAAAGCATCGTGGTCTGTCGACCATGTCATTCCAGGCAGACAGATACTGGATCCCTTTAGAATGGAACTTCTGCTATGATGTCCACATTTCTTCATCTGTCCCACAGTGTGCATCCTACATCCCATTTTAGGCATTGCATCTCCTTCGCTTCTAACTTCCTCAATGGCTCTGCCTTCGCAGCCTAGTTTTCTGTACAATACAGTAGTACTGGTTGCTCCTTACTTTTCAACTTCATTTTTCTGACATATAATACGCATGACACTCATTGCCAGTTGAATGCAGACACTTCTAATTCTAGATTTATCCCATCATTCGGACCTCCCTCCTCTTTAAACACCCCTCCTATGTACTTGAAGTTGTTAAACTGTTTAACTATTTTCTATTCTCTCTCAATTTTCAGCTTTTTCAAAATTCCACATTTTCTGCCATTACAACTATGTTATATGTTCTCAGTTTCATCCCATGTGTCTTCTACATTGTATACCTTTTCCACATCTTTTGCTGAACTCCTTTGCTCAGAGTCTGCCTGTAATTACACATTGTATGCATACAGTACTTAGTTGATCTGTTACCACTTTCTTGTTTGGTAGTGCCCGATGCACTCCCACTCCCACTGAGAACTCTGTGAGTTAGAACACTTTTTGTACTTGTGGATATGAACCCTTGTACATAGCCTGCATTAATTCTGCCAATGTTTCTGTGATTTCAAACCACAGTAGGATTGCCCAAATCAGTTTTCTTGTGATCTTGTCAAATGCTTCCTCCATGTCCACGAATACTAAGTTGAACTTTTTCCTCATCACTAGCTTTTTCTCAGCAGTCTGTCTCACTGTAAACATCAAGTTGATTGTGCTACATCCTGATCTAAATCTAAGCAGCTCATCTCATATCTTACTTCCTCCTATTTTGAGAGGTTGTTTATCAATCACGGTCTCCAGTTCTTTCATGCAGTGAGGCAAGAGTCTGTTATCTCTATTCTGCTGCAAATAGTTGTATATTTCCTCTTTATTCTTGTACACTGGTGCTAGAATCCTAATTCTCCAGTCATCTGGGATACTCTTTTCTCTCAGTTCTTCTATTAATACCCTCAAAATCCATTTCTCCCATGACTCCCTCAACATCTCAATCATATCTGCCTTGACCTCATCTGATCCTGCTGTTTTTTTCTGAATTAATTTTCCTTACAGGTGTTTTAACATTTTTTGGGGTGGGCTCCTCTTCTTCTTTCCTTGTAGGTTGTCTCTGGGGCAGTACAGCCTTTGTGGGGTTGTTCTCATTCAGAAGTTGCTGGAAATATCCCTTCCATCTGCCTTTGATGTCATTTGGACTGGTGAACAGGCTGTTGCTTGCATCCCTCTTGAAGGGTGTCTGATAACTATTTTCTTTATCTTTCTGTCTTTGCCATGCAACCTATTAAAAGTTTCTTTGTGTCATCTACCGAGTCAGTTTCCAGAATCTGGTAGAATGTGTATGATACCTTGTTAATCACTGTTGCAACTGTTCTCTTAGCCTCTTTTTTAACCAACCAGTATTATTTCTTAGCTTTGTCTGTCTTGTCTATAGCTCCTTTTTTTTCTGCACGTTTTCTTTCTTTTGATGACTTCTGCATTCCACCTCCAGCTTTCCTTATGTATCTTATGCCCATACCTGGCTAGCCACCTATCTGTTCTATAGTCTTCACACATGCTGTTTTGAGATGCTGCCATTCTTCTTCAACTCTACCCATTTCCTCTTCTTCCTGAGGTGCTACAGCCCTGAGTATTTCCTTTAACACTTATGCATTCTCTCTGCTCAACTTCCAGTTCTTCAGACTCGTGTCTGTTGGCCTTAAAGCCTCCTTTGACCACTGCTTGCAGCAGAGTGTGGCAACCAGTGGTTTATGTTATGAGAATATTATTTCACTGGTGATGACTTTGCAATCATTTATTCTAGTCCAATATCCTTCCTTTACTAGGATAAAGTCTGCCTGAGTTGTATGTTGGCCACTAGTGTAAGTTATCTTGTGACTGTCTCTCTTGTTGAACCATGTGCTGGCTACTATTAAGCTATTTGCAGTTAGAAGTCTAGAATGGCCTCTCCTTCTTTATTCCTCTTAACCCACCTATGTTGAGCCAGGAGATTTTTATTACCTGTTCTGTTGCCTCAATATCTACATTTCAGGTCCCCCATTATCAACACCAACTCATGTTGTCCTGCTATATCTATTAAGTTCTAGAACTGCTGCCTGGATGCATTATATTTTTTGCTATCATAACCCTGCTGTGGGACATAGGCTGAGATTATGAATACTGCCTTATCCTTACACAGGAATGTGATTGTCATGCGTCTGTCACTAATTCTGATGACATCCCTCTCTTTCTTCTGAATAGTCTTCCATACTACAATTCCAACACTATTCCTAGTCTGTCCTCATCCTGAGTTATATACTCTGAATCCCAAGCCATGTCGCTTTTTGGCACTGCTATTCTTGGATCTTGGGTATAAAGGATGCCCAGACACCTCTTTACCATTATGCCATCCACCTCCAAGCTCCACTGAGTGCAGCAATTCTAAGTTCATGCTTGGCAGGTTGATTGTTTTTTCAACCAACGTTTGCTAAACAGAGCTATTCTAAGTAACTCAAGTTGGGCAACTAGACACCACCCATCAAGTAGCTTACTGACTGAGGGCTGATGGGTTTTACAGTAGGCACACACTGGCCCAATGCGGCACATAATCCCTCACATTGTTAACATGGATCCACTGCATAGGTTGGAGTAGGCTAGGTCCTCAACTCACTTATCACTGGCAAATACCCATGCCCATTTTTGACATCATTAGTCAACACAAATAAATCACTTAGAGCTACTTTTTACACTGTTGAGTGGCTAACCCTGACATACCATGCAATCCTTGATAATTCTTCTCCTAGATGGAGGATACCGTGCACCACAGTTGATACCTAAAGCATTTGGCCTTTATAACTCTGCCCCACATAGGCACCATCTTAGTGTCTGTGCTGCTACCCATTCCATTGCTGGACAAATTTGAGGTGGAGGCTCTCAGCAAATTTCTTTGTAGGTGAGAATAACCCTAAAGAATATAGGCAGTACATGCAAATTCCATACAGGCACTGGGCATTGGTCAAGGTCAAACCTTGTACCTTGCGCATGGGAGATGAAGACCTTAACCTTTATGGCAACTATATTTATACGTTTTATTAAATATCAGTAATAACAGGCAACAGAAGATAGCAGCTTTTAAATATTGTAGGATAAAACAAATTTAAAAGGTTCAGTCCTGATGTACATTTTTCTTTTGTAACATTCACTTTCAATGTTATTTTTAGTGGAGCATTCTCTGCCATTATACACTAATGCTTTGCAATCCAACAATCAGCATTAGTGAAAGATTGTAATACTGCAGCAGACATTTATCTTCCCTGTCAAAGTCATCCTTGTCAAATACTTATCTTACTGAAATGTCATCATTGCCTTTTCATTAAAAATGTTTCACTTGTGTCATCTTTTTTACACAAATTCATTACCACTCTCGGTTAAAAGCGAAAATCAAACAAACTGAGATTTAGACATCTTAATGTCAATATAGGATCTGCACCTCCTTTATGAATGCAGAAATACTATTTTAACCTCAGTCTCAATAGTTTTAGTAATAACACTTTTGTGTCAATGTAACATCTGAAAAACTAATTCTTGTAAAATGTACACTTTAATCAAAATGGTCTCTTAATCTTGCTTTCACTATTAATTGTGCCTGTCTCCCATATCTGCTCCACTTATCACCCTTAACAAATACTTATTTCTCACTCTTCCTTCCCTTCCTCTCTTTATACATAATTTGAATTTTCAGCACTGTACTGACATTTGTTTAATGAGCAAGTAATAAACTTTTTTATATGTCAACATTTTTAGATGCTACATAATATTGTAAATATCTTGCTTGTATTATTCTACAAGTCACATGTGTATTAATATCTATATAAATCAATGTACTTACAGTATATTATAATATGATGGCAGTTTGTATCTATGTATATATATATGTGTCTTCTGTTCTTATATTTGTGGAGATTTCCTCTCTATGCCTCTGCTGAAAACAGGTGAAACTATCCAGTCAGACTTTTCTGAGAAAGCATGTTAGCTAATAAGTAAATAAAAACATAAGCTAGTAGTTGAGATGTTATCAACAAAATTTAACACTTTTTCCTCAGGACCTCTGCGTCAAATAAATTTATGATCTAGAAATGAATTGCAAATAATATGGGCATATTATAATCTGACTTGCATATAAACTTGGCTTCACATTTCAGTATAAATCAGCTAGCATAGATGGGCTGCATAAAGCCACTCACCCATCCATGTTGCTCTACTCTATTTGCAAGTAATTTTGTTAAAGAGGAAAAAAAAACAAACTTCGCGAACGTATTTCTCTAAAAACAATATTTTTGACAATGATAGTGTGCCATATAATTTAAAGAAACAGTGTATCCGTGCCACCTGTTAATAGTTTAGTGCTAGCATTTTAAGAAGCTTGCAAAAATGAAATTAGTCAAGTACTTATGAAGACTCATAATAAACCCAGGCAAATTTCAAATGCTTTAAACAATCTGGGTAATAAGAACAATGTCTGAGTTATGTAGTTTGATAAAGGCAGCTCATTCGTGTTTATGGATACTGCTGTTAATACAGTGAAATTACTTGCAATGTTGGTTGATTGTACTTTTAACTTTGTATTTTAAGAACTAAAAGTTTATTGTGCCTAGGAACTGATTGAATTGACTATATATAAGTGGCTTAAAGGCAATGCTGTCAAGAGGGTTTATACTTCTGGTAAACCCGAAACACATATTTGTACTGCTTGTAAAAGAGGGAGAGATTAGAAGACTTACAAACAAAAGTATGATTTTCTATTAACTACTACACACTGGTGATTGCTTAAAGACTTATAAAAATGATAAAGACAAACAATATTAACATCGGGATTTTTCTGGCTCACAACCTTATATTACTTTGTATCTATTCCCCTCCCCCACCTTGAACCTGCACTCCTCTCTCCCACTCCTGGTCCGTTACAGAGGAATCAAAAAAGCTGATGTAGAAAGGCACCATCTTTTGACTTAGATGTTCTGCCCTTTCTTCATAGGACTCCCCAGTAGTGTGCTCACATGTAAGTACTAACTGATATTGTTTTTGTTTGCAATTCTTACTGCTATTTTTGTGAAGTTTCACACATGGTCTGTTTTTTTTTTCATGCATATTTTTAGTTGGTAACAGCTCTATTTGGTCACTTATGTTCTGGACCTATAATGCAAAAACATTTTTTTTTTGCTTTTCTCTACTCACCCTGCATATGAGCATTTTTGTTATGCCATATAGAATTATGCTCAGCATATTGTGGCTTTAAATAACAGATACAATGCTGCTTTATTCACTAAAGTGAATACTGTAGCCTGCTATCTGTACTTTTAGATCAGAAAACTGTTTGACAATTAGAATAGAACTTACTGTAACCTATGAGGGATACAAGTGACTCTGTTTCTGTACAATACCACTGTTGTTATTCCTGACTTTTAGTGGAGAATGCTAAATTGTGTGTAACATCTTAATAGTTACTGTGTTTCTGTAGCATACCACTGTTATTATTTGTGACTTCAGTGGGGAATGCTAAATTCTGTGTAGCATCTTAGTAGTTAGTGTGTTTCTGTACAATACCACTGTTGTTATTTGTGACTTTAGTGGAGAATGCTAAATTGTGTGTAGCATCTTAATAGTTACTGTGTTTCTGTACAATACCACTGTTATTTGTAAATTTAGGGGAGAATGCTAAATTGTTTGTAGCATCTTAGTAGTTACTGTGTTTCTGTACAATACCACTTTTGTTATTTGTGACTTTAGTGGAGAATGCTAAATTGTTTGTAGCATCTTAGTAGTTAATGTGTTTCTGTACAATACCACTGTTATTTGTAACTTTAGGGGAGAATGCTAAATTGTTTGTAGCATCTTAGTAGTTACTGTGTTTCTGTACAATACCACTGTTGTTATTTGTGACTTTAGTGGAGAATGCTAAATTGTGTGTAGCATCTTAGTAGTTACTGTGTTTCTGTACAATACCACTGTTATTTGTAACTTATGAGGAGAATGCTAAATTGTTTGTAGCATCTTAGTAGTTACTGTGTTTCTGTACAATACCACTGTTGTTATTTATAACTTTAGGGGAGAATGCTAAAGTATGTGTAGCATCTTAATAGTTACTGCATTTCTGTACAATACCACTGTTGTTATTTATAACTTTAGGGGAGAATGCTAAATTGTTTGTAGCATCTTAGTAGTTACTGTGTTTCTGTACAATAGCACTGTTGTTATTTGTAACTTTAGTGGAGAATGCTAAATTGTTTGTAGCATCTTAGTAGTTACTGTGTTTCTGTACAATACCACTGTTGTTATTTGTAACTTTAGTGGAGAATGCTAAATTGTGCGTAGCATCTCAGTAGTTACTGTTTTCTCTTCATAACCTTCATAACAATACATAACTGTGTAGTGAATGTTATCATAGCTTGGTATCAACTGCTGTTACCTTTTACTTTTTTTTTTCTCTGCTTTCCTTGCATTTTGTGTTGCTCATAGAATTGTGTGGTTTCTTACAAGGTATGTTGCCCCTCCCCTGCATCCTCTATTTCAGTTACTTGGTAATCAGAGTGTTTTAAAACTTCAGACCTAATATTTACCTTCTTTTGCTTTTTATTTCCAGTCCCCTCAGCAAAAGTATTATTCTGTGTCCTGGCCAACCTCCAATAAACCAAAGGCTGCCTGGTTGCCCTGCACTAAGAGACCCTACATCGGTGGAATGCTAAAGTACTTTCAGCTAAACTATTATATGTTAGAGTTGTATTTAAACTGTAGACTTTTACTGTAAACTTGCACACTACTGGACCCCCCCACCATTCTTTTCTCTTCCTATTATATTCCTAGGCCAATTATTTAAAAGTACTTTCTTTCTCTTGGTAAAAGTTTGCCTATGTGCCTGCAGCGCAAACTTGTATTGTTTTTCCATATAGTAGTGGTGGTTCTTTTCTCCACACTGTGCTAGATTAGTAGCACAAGACTTCTAGTTATTAGGAAGATACTGCGATACACAGACTTGGAACTGACTGAGCTTGGTTTTCCTGATGTTATTTTTTGGAACCTGGCCTGGTCTATTTTTTCTGACTCATCCTGCTCTGTTCGCCCTTGCTGCGCTCGGTCTCACTCCACTTCCCTCCCCTACCCCTATTCCCACCCACCTCTGACATCATTTCCTTTATAGCTAAACCTGCTTTGCCCCACCTCTGCACTAGCCAATAGACACCTCCTCTCCTCTATTCATACCCCACATCACCTTTAACAGTAAAACCCACTCCCCACTCCTCCTGAGCCTTACCTGCTTTTAACTCTTTCAGTCACTCACTTTATAAAACTCCTTCAGTAAACCTGATTTCTTCTACTAACCTTAAATAAATTGTTACCCTTTAATTAGTTCTGAGCTGAAACTAAATCATGGCTATACCTTTCAAAACTCTACTTTTCTCCCTCCTCTTTCTAATTCTTTTCTCAGCTCTAACTTACCATTCTCCTAACCTGCTTATCACCCCATCTTCCACACTCTCTTATCTCACTGCCTATCATAGAAATAACTACTCCCCCTCTACTGCCATATCACTATATCATTTCACAGCTTCAAAGTATTGTACATACCAAATGCCTAACATCTCATCAAAACAAAACATCAGTTCCTTTGCAAATATTTCTTCATACAAATACTTCAAAGCACAATACTACTTTTATCTGATGATATTCTCCCCAACCTTGGCCTTAGCCAACAGGACTCTAACCATACTTATGCAGCACCCCCCCTAACTGCCTCACAAATAACTCATTACAATCACAAGCCTCCAAAAATATTTTTTTGTCAATGAATATACAAAGAATTGTGAATAAAAGTACCCTCCTTCATGCCTAGATTCCTCAATATAACCCAGATATACTTGCCCTATCTGAGACGTGGCTAAAATCTCATATTACAAACTGTGGAATTCTAACCCCTGGTTATAATATTGTTCAACTGGATAGAAGTAAGAGGGTGGAGGAGTACCTATACTCTACCCTGACCAGCACTCCCCCCCCCCTCAATAGCTATCCCTGATTTCTGCCATGCTAAATACTTATAGCAACCTGTAACCTAAATCAACAGAAAAAACTTGACATTGAACAATCTACATACCCCAAGGTAAAAACATTATAATACTCAAGCAGTTTATTTCTTGGATTTCTATATCCATTCCCTATGAAACCATCATCCTTGGGGATATGAATATTGACTGGAGTCTTGTAAATACTGCATTACCTAGCTACTCTATAAACCTTTATGGCTTTACCTAGCTGATCACCTAAAATACGCACCAGCAAAAAAATTCCCAGAATGACTTGATCATCAACTGGATATTAGTATCCAATCCCCAGTGCTATCATAACCCTTCCACCCTACCTAGCTCCCTTAGTGACCACCTCCCTACCTCAGTAGTAAGACAGTCTACCAATCTTAACAAGAACCATAAACACAAAGAGTCCTGTAACCTTAAAAACTATAACCCTGTCACCCTAAACAAATTACTGTCCACTGTAAACTTGTCATTTCTACACACATTACCCCTTAATGAGGCTGTCCAAAGCTTCAATAATATATTCCTAGAAACCCTTAATACCCTGGCTCCCAGTACAAAAATTAGGCTAAAATGTAGTTATCCACCATGGCTTAACCAGGCAACTTGATCACTAATGAACAAGAGAGACAATGTCTGGAGAGCATGGAAAAAAAATAACTTTCCACCTGAACTTATATAAGAATCTTTGCAACCAAAACAAGAAAGCAGGTCCTACTAGGAAAAAAAAGTATCAAAAATCTCTGAACAACCCACATTCTAACCTGAAGAAATTCTGGCACTAAATAAACAAATTACTATCTCCAAGGAACCCCTGAAGAAATTCTGACACTGAATAAACACATTACTATCTCCAAGGAACCCCTCTTCACAAAACCCCTTGCCTAACAAACCTTCCAATGAAACTGCAACTCTGTTTAGAAACTTTTTTCATCAAAACAATAGAAAAGCTTACTAAACCAGAAACTCTTGATATTAAGAATCCACCTCCCACCTCATCTCTTCCCTCATTCTCCCTAGCACCTGCAGCAACTTCCTTCATCAGATCACTTCTTAAACTCAAACCCTGTTCCCCATCACCCAGCAAACTCTCTCCATTGTTTCTCAAACATGCAGCCGAATCTGTAGCATAGCCTGTATCTACACTTGTCAATAGATCCAACCAAGAAGATAACAGTACCAGATATACACATAAAAGAAAACAGACTGAAATAAAAACCAAATAGGAACAACCAATACAGCATCTTTAAGCGTACTAACTTTATTTCTCCACTTTTCATCCAACAGGACTTCTTCAGAACAACAATAAATTTGCAAAAAGAACAACTTAAATACACTACCATTCAAATGTAATTATTAATTAAATAAGCTATAAAAAGGTGATAAAAGCTATTAAATACTATTAACATATGCGATCAGTTATAAAATATTTTTAACCATTGTAACCTCTCCCCTTGTAACATCTGCCTTGACTGTTCATCTTTGATCTCTTAAAAAACATTTTATATTTATTGCTCCATTTAGACCTGGATATTAATCAGCAATCAGTTTGATTTGCCATGAAGTCTCTCTTTTTTGTTCAAGGACATAAAACAGAAATGTTTTATAGTGCTCACAAGAAGAACTATGCCTAAAAAGGGAATTGCCAATGTCTTTGCTCTTGATAGCATGGACATGTTCTTTTATTCTCTTATGAAGGGCACGAGTGGTCATCCCAACATAAAATGCTGAACAATCAGAACATACACCAATATAAACAACCCCCAGCACTGTTACAGTTAAACCTACCAGTGCTAAAAAGGATTGAATTTGAGTGACTTAACAGAAAATAAGGCCCCTCATAAATAAATCTACAAGATGAATGAAAACCACATTTGTACATCCCATTTGTTCTATCTGTAGGTGGTAACCTAACTTTACTGCTATCATGTTGTAATATAGTTTTTAAACAATTATTAATTTTATAAACAAATGATGGATTCTCTCACAAAGCTTTAACCAAGTCAATATTGCCCCTTATAATCCACCAATTATTGTTGACAATATTCCTTATAGCATAACTGTCAACTGATATATCTAAATTACAGACTAAAGTGTTTTGATTACTGTTGATACTGATGGACTGGTTACCTTCATGATTTTGTGTTTTCCAACATGTATGGATCTGTACATGTCAGGCAATTACCTAATGAATTTTTCTTCTTCTCTCAGTTAACATATCTGCCTGGAATCTACCTAAACAGTCTACATATATTACTCTCTCTCTACAGTTAGTATCTATGCAATTAAATGCATTTTTGTTGTACTATGCCATGATGTTATACATCATGATAATGTTATATACAAGCATGATGTGCTTTTTACTGCAGATTTGATAAGCCTGAGGCTACAAATGACACTGTTACCAGCTCTGTCAGTGTTCAGACTTATATGACTCTCTTTTCCACACAGTCTTACATTCAGCCTGTCTTAATTATCTCTGAGGAGGATGTGTATCTTTTTTTAAAAGTCAGCAAATTAAGAAAGCAGCTGGTCCAGATGGGGTTTCACCGTCCTGTTTAAAAACCTGTGCTGATCAATTGGCCCCTGCTTTTAATCAGATTTTTAATAAATCATTAGAGCTGTGTGAAGTTCCCTTATGTTTCAAATAAGCCACAATCATTCCAGTGCCTATAAAATCCACTGTAACAGGACTGAATGACTACAGGCCTGTTGCTTTGACATCGGTGGTCATGAAGACTTTTGAGAGGCTGGTGTTAGCTCACTTGAAGGATATTACAGCTCCCACATTGGACCTCCTTCAGTTTCCTTATTGAGAGAATTGCTCAGTGGATGATGCAGTTAATATGGGCCTGCACTATATCTTGCAACATCTTGACAACCCAGGTACATATGCAAGTATTCTGTTTGTGGTCTTCAGCTCAGCATTTAATGCAATAATTCCTAAACTTCTTCATTTGAAAGTCTTCCAGCTTTCTGTTCCTGTTTCTGCCTGTCAATGGATTACCAATTTTCTAACCAATAGGAAATAGCAGGTGAAACTGGGGAAATTTCCACCTAGCTATCACACGATCAATACAGGGGCCCCACAGGGATCTGTGCTCTCCCCACTGCTATTCATGCCTCTCAAGTGTACCTCATTACGAAGAACATACCTCATTTGGAGTCTTATAAAGTTCATGTTCCTCGAAGTTCCAATAAGTTCTACATTGAAACGGTCTGTAACACATTCAGTTTTGGGAATTTTTTAAGTGAAATCCATGGTAAATAGAAATAAATCATATTAATTCATTAAAAGATCTTCTTTATGAGTAAAACCAGCATATTTTACCATCCTATGACCTTCCTAGCTGAAGTTGTTAGTAAGCCATTAGTACATGTTCCACATTTTGCCCATTTGTTCCACATTATGAGGGCTAGTGTTCCTCATTTTGGAGCTAGAAGGTTGAGAGCTATGCTGCTATTCTCCCTCTACACTAATGACTGCACACCTAAGGACCCCCTCTGTCAAACTTATTAAATACGCAGATGATACAACTATCATCGGGCTTATCAGGAATAGTGATGAGTCTGCATACAGATGGGAGGTTGAGCAGCTGGCCCTTTGGTGTAATCAGAATAATCTGGAACTGAACACCCTTAAAACTGTGGAGATGACAGTGGACTTTAGGAGTGATGCTACAATATTATCCCCCTTATATTATATTTAATACTGCTCTGTCAGTTGTGGAATCTTTCAAGTTTTTGGGATCTCTAATCTCCCTGCACTTGAAGTGGGAGACCAATGTAGGATCCATCATAAAAAAGGTACAACAGCAAATGTACTTTCTGTGACAGCTGAGGAAGTTCAACCTCCCACAGGAACTGTTGATTCAGTTCTATACAGCAGCCATTGCGTCTGTTCTCAGCTCATCCATAACAGTGTGGTTTGGATCTCTGTCTAATCATGACAAAAATAGGTTACATCGAATAGTCAAGTCTGCCGAAAATATCATTGGTGCTAGTTTACCCTCCTTATAGGACCTGTACTATTCAGTCACAAAAAGGGCATGGGAAATCATCACCGACCCTTCACATCCAGGCCACCATCTTTTTGAACGATTACCATCAGCCAGGCATTATAGATTAATACACACCAAAACAAGCAGACATAAGAACAATTTTTACCACAGGCCATCATCTTTTTGAACTATTACCATCAGCCAGGTGTTAAAGATTAATACACACCAAAACAAGCAGACATAAGAACAGTTTTTTTTCCATAGGCCTTCAAGTTCATAAATACTTAATTCCCTTTATTAGGCTGGGGTATTCTTTTTCCCAAGCCTCCGAGGATTCTGCAGTATTGTTTACATATTGTTAATACTTGTTTCTTTCAGAGTTTATTTCAGTATTTCTTGCACTGAGTTGCACTTTGAACCTTGTATGTATATGTATATTTACTTTTTTGTCTTGTTCTTAATAGTTGCATGTATGTTGTTGTCTTGTTCTTAATAGTTGTATGTATGCTGTTTATCTAATTCATACTTTGGAGAGTTTCTAGCCAATAAATATGATTCTGATTCTGATGTTACTTTGATTTTTTTTAGGCATTGCTACATTCCTTGTAAATAAATAAAAGCTATCAAAATTTCTCAAACATATTCTCAAAATACTATACTTTTGCCTTGTATATATTTGTAATATATATGGTTTTGTACTGTTAAGTATCTTACAACTTGGATTGTTAGGGTTTTCTTATTTTTTAATTACTTTCCTGGAGCTTTTCTACTCAGGGGCTCTGTGAGTCCAGTCGGACTAACCCACTTAACAAATGAAAAAATAAAAATAAATTAAAAAAGCATAAAGGACAGCAGGTGCAACCCTTATATCCTGTGTGTGCTGGGTAGAAAAACATTTTGGTTAGATATTTGTGAATCAGTATTCTTACAAAATATATATCCTTTCGGCAATGTAAATCAACAAAAAAAAGTTATTTAAAGAAATTTGGTCTTTAGATGAAAAAAAAATGCATAAAACATGCATACATTCTGATGTGGAGTTCAACACAAAGGTTAATTTAGATTTAAAAATTTGTAAAGCTTTTTAGCTACATGTCCAAAAGACATTTTTTCATTGAAGCTCTTAAACTCTTTGTGTAATATAAATTGGCGTGCTTTTACCTATAACAGACCAGTGATTTTAAGTGTGAAATGGAATTCATGTGCTAGGGTGGGCCATGTAAGACATAACATTCTCACATCGGGAACCAGGCCTACAGGTATGTCTGTATGATTAAGAACGGTGTGGTGTACATTTACATGTGGTATTACCACATTTGCCTTTTCATTTTCATCTTAAGAAATTAAAATGTAAAGAAGCCACTTCTTTCCTGCTGAATCCTTTAGCCATGCATTCACTTTTTTGTACTTTTGTAACATATTTAAGAGTCATTCTTTGATTTTCAGGCTTCAATACTCAATTAATTTACAAGATGAATATATTTTGGATAACAAACTATGCATGTATGACAATCTGTTTATTCTAACTTTTTTAAAGTCATTGAGAATATTGTTACAGAGTCGTATGAGAGCCTTATATCTGACAGGTTTATGAAGCAGTACTCGGATATTCTTTCAGATTTATATTAAAACAATTAAAATATCAGTGACAGAACTGCTTCTTTTCATAAGAAAGCCTCGACAGTCACACAATAGTTCACCATTTACTGAAAATATTGAAGCAGTCTGTCAAACATTTAAAACAATGAATATGAATCCTTTTTGTGGTAAAGTTTTACCTGACAGTTGAAAAAGAAATGAATAACAAAGTAATTTACAAACTGAAGTAGAAAAGTAATTATATTTTACATATCCTAATATTCTGAGAATAATTTGAAGTGGAAGGCATAAGGATGACTCATTTCATTGAGTTTTTGCTATCAATAATATTTGAGACTCAAATAAATAATATTATGGTATGTATTAATACAGCTGTAATCTGAAAACAAAACAGTTTCCATTGGCATGCATTCGGTTCCTTTCAGTCATTGGCTGTGCCTTTATGGCACTAATTATGCAACTGGAATATAAATTTTACAGTAATTTTACTTGTAATTTTTAACTGAAGTAAGGTGGTGCTGCACATAGCAATGGAGAATATGAATGACTGTCCTTGTGATTTTTGCATAACAAGAAAACTTTACAGTTACACAAAGTATACGAAAATATATACTGAAAGTATCAGCTGCATACAGGACAGCACTTTATACAACAACTGAGAAAGAATTTTGAAGGCTGATGTGATTAGGGAACAATATTTATGATGTGATGACAGTATGTCTGAGGCTGGACTTCCAAGATGGCTGCACACAGATCACCAGCTTAATTTCAACTTGCCCAGTGTGAAAAAAAGAAACTATGAGAAAAGGGCCAGTAACTCTACTAGTTTTACTAAATGCAGTTACTGGACAGTAAGTTCACTGCCTGGATGCCAGCAAAGAAGAAAATTAGATTGAAAGAAAATCAACTAAAAAGGGTGAAGAGAAAACACTGACTGGGGAGAATTCTGCAGCTGTACAGTAAAAAGCAGTTAAAACTGGAGACAGTAAAATGTTTGTGGAAAATGATTATACAATGTACACCAGGCAGAAGAGAAGCAAATTTATCACAGTAATCAGGGAGTGTTAGTGTGAGATTCAAGCTGCCCTATTCAGCCATCTTCAGAACACTTCTTTTGTGGCAGATTAAAGCCATACTTAGATGCAGAACAGCCTAAGATGGAAATACAACGTTTGTCCAACAAAAAGTGAGCCATCATACAGAACAGCTTCTCATTCTTTTGATATTAACACTCATAGAGAGACTTTGCAAGTGAATGTTTTCCTGTGTTACAAAGGAAAATGGTTGAGATACAGAAGAAAATCAGAGAAGTTGAACTGGATTCTCGGGTGGGAGATAGAGATGCATAAGAAGACAATAAGCAACACTGAAATTACTGAAAAATATATGAGATTATAAAGAATCATAACGTCTACACTAACCATACTATTTTGTTATATTATTGGCCTCAGAGATATAGACAAAAAAGGAAAGAGCATGGAGTTATATTCAGAAATTCAGAGTACAAACAGTAATGCCACAGGAGATACGTATGGAAAGAAGTGCAAACTTGATATCAGGAAGGATATTCAGCAGAGTATCAGGGACTAAGGAAAATTGGAGTACTTATACTAATTGCTAGAGGAATTCCAATACTGATTGAAGAGGAAAAAAATAATGTTAGATTTGTGGTAGTAAGAGGCTACTGGCAAGAGAGGAAGGTTACGCTGGCATGTATTTATATTCCAACAGTGCTATTATGGAGCTTAGGACATTTTGGGAGAAGTAATCAGCTTTCAGTGGGGAATATTACTTATAGGCGGGGACTGGAATTTGATTTTCAACAATGAGGATGTATCGGCAGATATAGAGTGGAAAATATAACAAAAGGGAGTAGCTTTATGAAGAAATTTATGAAAATATTTGATAAGGAATATGTGAATTCAGTGGTAGGAGCCCTAAAAGAATTTGCATATTATTCCCCAAGGTACAAGAACTGGGCCAGACTAGAAAAAAATTATATTTCACAGAAACATGGATTTCATTGAAAGCTTTAATACACATCCAATAACTACTTCATCTCATATGCCAATAGCAACAAAGATAAAAATGCAGGATAATGAAGTAAAAACAAGGCACTGGTACTTTCTTACCTACCGGTTAAAAAGAGATGAGTTTAAGGAAAGGTAGTGGAAATTATTTTAGAGTTATAGATAAGATAGAAATTTCTTCAGAGGTTATATATAGTGAGCGAGATAAAATTAAGTGGTAATCAAAAACAGGGTAGAAATAAAAGAAAAAGAGATATGATTAAGAAATATCAGAAATTACTTAGAGGGACTGACAAAGGTTAACGTATTGTAAAATAAGAATAATTTCACAGAACAAGAAGACGTACAAATGTAGATTGCTAAACAAAACATAAGGGGGTACCTGGATCACATGCATGAGCTTAGAAAGATTGCTGTTTGGCAATTGCTTTTTAATTATAACTCCAGAGCACAAAACATTTAACACAGCAAATTAAGCAACTGAAAATAGAAAGAGCTGTTGCCAAACTTAGGGAGCCTATACCAAAAAAAATAGAGATTAGATATATTTCAGAAATATTATAAAAAGTGGTATAAAGCAAAGAAATGTGGAAACTAAGAAAGAGTACAAATGGAAATGTTTATGGAAAATATATGTCATGGTTAGAGGTAGATGAAGCTCAACAATTAACAGTTAAGACAGGAAGAGATGAGATAAAAATGGTGATGTACCATTATTTTACAGGAAGGTCTTCAAGAATAGTTGGTATTCTTGTGGAAATTTGGAAACAAGATGGTAAGAATGTGATAAATATCTGGAAGGATTTCTTTAATCGTATTTTAAAAGGAGGGGATGCACCAACATCCTCTAAGAAAGCTCTAGTGGCTGTAACATCTAACGACCCAGTTTCATATAGCCCAATTTCAATTTCAAATCATGATTTTGAAGTGTTTATAATAGCTAAAAGAATGGCAAAGGTGTTGTCAAATTTGACAGATATGGATGTATTTGAACAAAGGAAACAGGCAGGGATGTCATCTTTCCCCTTTGTCATTTGCTTTACATTCAGAGACATTGGCAAAGAAAGTGAAAGACTCAGAAATTCAAGGATATAAATGGTATAGTAATCAAGAAAAGACAGCTCTGTTTACACATGATATTATTTTGTACCTGATAAAATCAGAAAAGGACATCTCAGTGCTGCAGAACATCTTGATACAGTTTCAAGTCTTTGCATGATATAAAATTAATGAAGATAAAACAAAAGCTATAGATGTAAGCTAAGTACCCACTCATGAACTAGTCCAGCAATACTGATATTTATGGGGACATGATAAAATAAAGCATTTAGGAGCACAGATTAAAAAGGATTCTGTTATGGCAGCAAAGCATATATGGGAAGAGAATAAAATTGCAATACAAAAATATTAAGTTTTTGTTTATGGATATAGATAGCAAGATACAAGCAGAGAAAATGTTTTCTGTCCCTTTTGTTTTATATACAGGTCAAGTGTACTTTTATCAACCAGAGGAGAAGTTATGGGCAAATAATTAATAAAGAACTGATAGAATATGTCTGGGGGAGGGAGATGGAAAGGGATCAGGTCAAGTGGGATAAGTTGCTGCTTCCAACAGAACATGGTGATTTGCAATTACCTGATTTGAATGGATATTTTACAGATACACAGTTAAGGCTCATATACATAATATAAGCAGAAAGCAATAACTCAAAGTGATGATGATAAAATGGGGGAAATTCAAGAAATAAGGAAAGAGTGGGATTTTTTGATATAGATCCTTAAGGAGAATAGGAATAGCTGAAGAGAGAGATAATAACATCAGAAAAAGGAGAGAAGTATTGCTGCAATTGAATTCATCCTGAAGTCTTGATGAGTACCTTCATGAGGTGGACCCTCTTTTTCACAAAATCTCACCAAGATGATACTGATATGCAGACTGTATTTTATAGAGCATATATCATGGGAAGAAGTAGGTTAAAAAGTAATGAAGATAGCTGGGTGCACAAGCTCAAGGATAAAAAAGTGTCTAATCCGGGCAGGCGCACTGGTACCAGGACTGGAAAAAATGACAATGTAGAATCCTCAAGAGATGGAAATAGTCCTACAATGGGGCTAGGCCAGGCCTATGGGGAGGATGCACCCCCCTGTTGTAGAAGGAAGCAGCAGTCAACAAAACTTTCAAAAGCTGATAGGGCAAAAAAGAGCCATAATGATAACAGAGTGGACTTAAGGATAAGAAAGAAATTATGTATTGTTATTATTATGCAAAAAGCCCAGAATTTCTAGACAAATAATATACAAAAAGATTAAGAGATAAATTAGAGGAAAAAAATACTTCCACAAGAAAAACTGTCAGAAGCTGTAAATAAAAATCTGTGTTCATTAACACAACAGATCCACAAAAAACACTATATAGACCAAGAAACCTTGTGCCATTTGAAAAAAGAACCAACTGAGGAAGTGCAAAAATGTAAAGAACAAAATTTAGAAATGTATGAAGGGTATAAAAAAGAAATATGGACATGGAAAAGAAAGTGAGATCTGATATGGTGCAATATTTATGCAAAGGAGAAAGCCAAATTAATCAACACAAAAGAGGCAGCCCAAAAAAATATTCAAAGAGAAATACAGGCAAAGGTATCAGATATGGAAAATTTCACAATAAAACATATATGATCATAAAGAGGGAATGCAGAACACAAGATTAGTCAAGTAGAAGTTTAAAAAAATAGAAGCTGAAGTTATGGAATATTTGCAAAGTCAAGGATTCAGTCAAGAACGTCTAACACAGGTTGTGCCACAGCATGATAGAACAACTAGTCCCCAAAGTAAGGAGAAACAAGAGGAGCAGGAGACATCTGAAGAAGAAATATGGACATGGGAAAGAAAAAGGGATTTAATATGGTGCAATATTTACCCAAAGGAGATAGCAAAACTAATTAATACAAAAAGAGTGGCATTGAAGATATTTGAAGAGAAATACAGGCAAAGACATCCAGACATGGAAGATTTTACAATACAAAAAAAATAAGAAAGCAAAGAGGAAAAGTAGAACAGAGTATTAGTAATAGAGAAGTTAAAGAAATGGAAACTGAGGATTAGTGGATTACTTGCAAAGTGAAGGACTTAGTGTAGAAAATTTAAATCCAGTAACAACACAACAGAACAGAGCAATGGACACCCAAATTGAGGAGAAACCGGTAGAACAGGAAGCACCTGCTTTGCAGCCTCCCATTGGAAACCAGTACAGATGTTCAGTTAGAGCTATACAGCAGGGGAAGGAACAGGAAACTGCAGGCTCTGACACACTCAATTTTGCTGAGTGCTTGGCCGG
This sequence comes from Protopterus annectens, assembly GCF_019279795.1. Lineage (NCBI taxonomy): Eukaryota > Metazoa > Chordata > Ceratodontiformes > Protopteridae > Protopterus > Protopterus annectens. The sequence goes on from NC_056733.1 coordinate 1,507,216,415, forward strand.
TGAGTTCCCATGTGGAGGAGCAATAGATGACGCTGGGTGAATCTGAAGAGAACATGGCATATGAAGATGCTCTGGAACTTTCTATACAATGCTCACAGAAAATGGACAACAAAGAATGTGCCTTCAGTTTGGAAGAAAATGATCTAAGAGAAGTTACTTTTTTAAACAGAGATGGATAGACATATTAAGATCAATGAAATAAATAGACTGCAGAAGGTCAATAAAACCCCAAAACTTAGAAGGTTAATAAAACAAATGAACACAGTAATTAGGAATGTCCATAGAGATTCATGCAATATAACAAAAGTAAATAGTGCAGCCAAATTAATAACAAAATCCTACCACAAGAACACAAGGTAGTAAGGGGAATGACAGGGAGAAATTGGATGCCATCATGGACGTGTCAAATAAACAAAAAAAAAAAAAAAAAAACTATAAAACAATTAAGACAAGAAGTGTCACTGTTAGAAGAGTATGGAACAGATCAACAAAAATACTCAAAAAGGTAGACATGATAAAAGCAATGTACGGTATTATAACAGATCACTATTTATAGGGCACTGTCACAAATAATAACAGCAAAATATCAGCACAGGCAGAAAAACGTAGAAGATACATAGATAGATATCAAGGAAATGTACAAAATAAGACATTTATTGATGACTCAAAAAAGTTTTATAGATAATTGGGAAACAAGGTAAAAGGAACTGAAAGACTAACAAAAAATGAAGAAATAGATACATTTTGGAGATATATCTATGAATATCATGTGGAACACAACAAAGATGCTAAATGGATAGAAGAAGTAAAAGAAAGAATAAGAGGGTTAAAGGTACAGGATATGAATGGGATGAAGTAATGGCCAGTGAAATTGAAACAAAGTTAAGAAAAGACTAATTGAAAAACCCCAGGCCTAGATGCAGTACCTAACTTCTGGCTAAATGTATTGGCATCTTTGCACAAAGATTTAGCCACAAGTAAGAATTATTTATATGAGCACCCCCAACCGACATCAGCCTAACAACAGCAAAAGGAAGAAAACAGCATTAGGAAGGTTTGTGGACTGCACTGTGGTGGCAGGACAGGTAGCTTACATCCTTCTAAGTTGGAACTGCTGATTGAGGGCTCAGTGTCTGTTATTCTCAAAGTGTATTAGTTCTGGTTTAAGCACTTGGGCTTCAGGCCAGTTATTTTACATTAAGAAGGTTTGTGGTCAGCACTCTTGTGGGAGGAGAGGCTGGACTCTGCCCTTCTGAGCTGGGAATTTCTGGTTAAAGGTTTATAGTGCCTGCATATTTTAACTGTTTCTTACTGAAAACGGTACACCTTGTTTGCTGTAGCATAGACTAGATCCAGGCCTGCTGAATCTAGCTTTCTTTGTATGCTTGTTGTTTGTTTGCTTGTTATTTCCCTGAAGGTCTCTCCAAACACCATTATATTGGGTGACTTCAACTACCCAAACATAGACTGGGAGCATTACTCTAGCTCCAACACCCTAGCACAAAGGTTCCTAGAATTTATAAACTCAAATGCTTTGGAACAACTTGTTACCATTCCTACAAGAGGGGAAAACATACTGGACCTGATCATCACCAACATGGGGACTCTATGCTCCAGACCAGAAGTGTATCCCTCACTGGTAAGATCAGACCATAAACTAATCTCACTGGATATTCACATCCCGACCCCACCCCCTGCCCAGAAAACCACAGTAAAAAACTTCTCTAAAGCAAATTTCACACTCCTCAAAACTGAGGTGGAAACCTTCAAAGTCCCCGAGCCTGTGGAAAATACGGCCCAGACTGCAGAATCCTTTATAAACGCATTCTATGAACACCTTCAGGAAAGCATGGATCATGCAATCCCAAATAAAACCAAGACCCAAACCTCCAAAGGCAGACGTCCTGTCTGGTGGACCCCAGCCATAAACAAACTATACAATAGAAGGAGGAAGCTACTACATGATAGAGCAAAATCCCAAAAAGGGAAGGCATCTCTGATCAGTGTTATCAAAAAACTACAGGCACTCATAAAATCATCTAAGGCCAGCTTTGAGAGAAAAATTGCACAGGACACTAAGGATAATCACAAGGCTTTCTTTAGTTATGTTAGGAACCTGGGTGGTAATTCCCAGATATGCTCAGAATTAGTCCAAAATGACAAAAAATACATTGAACCCACAGACATTGCCAACATCCTAGCTGACAGGTTCAGCGCAAACTCCCCCCCCCCACCAAAAGGGCAAATATCTATCCTAACAGAGTGCTGCCCCCCTGACATCTCAGATGCTCAGGTAAGAGCCGCCCTCTCCAAAGCAAAAACACAGCATCAATGGGACCAGACGGTGTCCCGGGCTGCGTCCTACATGAACTCCAAGAAGAGCTAAACCCAAACATAAAACTACTGTTCAGTCTCAGCCTTACTCCAGGATATGTACCCAAAGAGTGGCGTACAGCAACAGTGGTCCCTCTCCACAAAGGTGGTGCCTCAACAGATCCTGGAAACTATCGCCCCATAAGCCTGACTAGCTTGGTCTGCAAAGCTATGGAAAGGATCATCATGGAACTCAGAAATAAAGATATTGGGGACCTACAGACACTGGATCCTACCCAGTTCGGCTTTGTTAAGGGCAGATCCTGCCTCTTAAACCTGGTCGATTTCTTTGAAACAGTCACCAAGGCCATTGACGAGGGGAAGGTGGTCCACACAGCCTACCTGGACCTCGCAAATGTCTTCGATACAATACCCCACTCGGGCATTATAGATAAGCTCACCAGCTTAAATATAAACCCCTATGTCACTAGATGGGTTGCAGATGGACAGAACCCACATGGTTAGAATTGCTGGAGCCATGTCAGACTCCAAACCAGTTACAAGTGGCATCCCACAAGGCTCAGTCCTGGGACCTCTCTTGTTCGGTATATATTTCTCGGAGGTACAGGCCAACACGGAAGGACTGTGGCTGACGATGTTCGCAGATGACTGCAAACTGGGCGCCATAATCGACTCTCCAGCCGACACAAGCATCCTCCAAAAGGGCCTCATAGAAACAGACAACTGGTGCCAGAGCCATGGCCTCAAGCTAAATGCCAAAAAGTGTCTAGTCATCCCCTTTGGCAAAAACAAAGTGCCCACAAATTACCACATAGGTGGTAATCCATTAAGTACAGAAGAAGTAATTAGGGACCTGGGGACCCAAGTTGATAGCAATCTCTCATTTGACAACCACGTGGCCAAAGTGGTTAGAAAAACATTTTATATAGCCCACCTAATCATGAAGGGATTCACATCTAGATCAGGGGAGGTCATCGTGCCTCTTTACTCATCCCTCATCAGGCCCATAATTGAGTACAATGCCCCTTTTGGGATGTACCTTACCAGACACCTGCAGCAACTGGAAAGACCCCAAAAGTACCTCACCAAGAGGATCAAGGGGCTCAAACAGATGCCATATGCTGCCCGGTTAAAGAAACTCCAGCTCTACTCAGTGGCATACCACCTGCTCAGAGGCGATCTGTGCCTGACGTATAAAGCCATGTCCAACCCAGAATTAATGGACATGCTGCACCTCAGAAAATCCAAATCCCATTGAGCTACGTGCTCAAGAGTCTTGAACCTCAGCACTGAAATAAATAGGACATGCTGGAGGGACAGATTCATAACCCAGAGGCTCCCTTCACTCTAGAATAAAATCCCAGTCCAGGTTAGGCAGAGCCCCTCATTGACTCTCTTTAAGAGGAATCTTGATGAGTGGATGGGAGATCGTAGGTTTACCCCGGGTATCACTTCTGTGTCACTGTTAGACAGAGGCACAGTATACTAACCTCAAAAAAGGGCATAGCAAAATTAATTTAAAATGGGTGGGAAAGCCAAACACACTCTGGCTAGGCTTATAAATGCCCTAGGGCAGATATCCTAGTATGAACCTATGAACCTAAAACCAGTACCCTACTAAAGAGCAAACCTGCAAGTTACCCTAAAAACAATAGACCAATAACTTGCCTTCCAACGACGTATAAACTATAAACTGAAATTAACGGTAACAGAGTTTATAGTCATTTAGAAGAAAACACAATTATGGCAATAGAACAAAAGGGTAATAAAATAAAGTCATATGGAACAAAGGATCATTTGTTGTTAAATAAAGTCATAGTGGAGAACTGTAAAAAGGGGAAGAATTTAAGTATGGCATGGATAGACTACAAGAAAGCATCTGACAGTATCCCACATTCATGAATAAAAGACTGCTTCAAATGTACAAGATACACCCTATACTGATAAACTACATTACAGCAATCATGAAACAGTGGCAGACTGCTCTGCAGTTAAGCCATGATAAAGGGCACATTATTCCGGGGATAAACATTCAAAGGAGTATAGTCCAGGGTGAATTTCTGTCACCGCTGCTTTTTTGTCTTGCCCTTAACCATAGCCAGCTTTAGGCACCAGCAAACCCTGTGGTCGCTGGGGGCCCCCAACCACAGCAAGTTATCTTATGCTGATATTTTGTTACATGTCTGTCAAACCAACAAAAGCTAGTACAGCATTCTTATATACTTAATAAACCATGTGGATAATAACTCTTATTTATACCTCCTTTAAAATTCAAAGATATTTCTGGTTGCAGTAACAGTGTTTTGTCAAGTAACAGGCATCAGAATTCTATTAAATATTTTACCACTGACATAGTGCCCATGGTTTAGTTAAATCCTCCTGTTGGACATTTTCTCCAATTGCTATACCTGTGGCTGCAGGGGGCACCCCTTAATCATCCTTGACTGTGTGGGGGCCCCGCAAAAGCTGCTGCAGGTTGGGGAAAAATGAGGAAGAAAAAATTAATTTCCTAATTATGCTCTTTAACCTGAACAGGGCTGTGAGGTGACCCTGTTAGGATGAAGTTGACAATGAACATGAGCAAGGTAAGCACTAGAGAGATCAGCAAACCAGAGTGACTGATCTCAGTGCAAATTTTGGATTTTAAGAAGAGCTGATACTTCCGATCATCAAGGATGATTTTCTCTTTCAGTGAGTTTTATAAATACAAGCAGAACACCAACTAGTATAACTCTCAATTTTTTTGCTTAAGAATTCAGTACAATCCCAAAAATAATAGAATAAAGGCTCAGAATCAGGACAACATTTTAAATATTACTCTAATGCACTTAAAAAGTTAGTAGAATAACACCTTTTGCATCAACACATATTTTTGGACAATAGGTATAAAACTTAGATGCCTGGATTGATTGACTGTTTGTAATCCTGAATGATTAACCTGCAAATCAAACTTGTTGCGAAGGAGAAAGCAAATGTATGAACAAAATCAGGGAAGGTCTGTGAAATCAGGGACAGTGACAGGCATGCATTACTGCCCAATGAGGTAAAAAAGTGACTTACCCCTGCTGCTATTTGACGACTGCTAAACAGCAGTGACTGATCTGGTGTGGCAGTACCAGTGGTGCACAATATATTGCTATTTGCTGAAATAACTACAAAACCAGGACTGCTATGGCTTATGCTTGTGTGTGTGTAAAAAATATCACTGATTTTTGTATGTGCATGTACCCAGTAATGCCAGGACACAGACATTATTCTTCTGGGTATCAGTAAAAAATGTACTTAACAAGTAATTATATTTCAAAAGTAAGACAAAAGATATATCACATAACATTCAGACACTTAGATCGTCTTGGAGTCTGGTGGCCCCTACTCAGCTGACTGCATAAATGGATACTGGGGGCTCTCTTAATCATCTCTGACTCTGTGGGGACCCCCACAAAAGCTATTGCTGGTTGAAAAAAAATGAGGACAAAAAATGTATCATTTTTCTGATTGAGCTGTTTATCCTGAACAATGCCGAGATATGAACCTTTTAGGATCAAGCTAATAGCCTCTGGTTTCAACCATACCCATTCTAAAATGAGCCCTGAGGTGATCTAGTGATTGTGTGGTTATTACAACTTTAATTTTCATCACAGTCAATCTTTAGAGGTGTGCACATGATGAAGTCATTATAGCTTGTGTTTGAGCTGAGGACAGTGTGGTCATTGTTTATTTACTTTTCTCACAGACCTCAGAGGTGTAAAAAGAAGGTTACTATACCTTAGTGTAGGGGTGGTGTACTGTCATACCTCTCAATCTGGAAACATCAAAAATCTGGACAAAGGCCCATAAAAATAGGTACAAATAGGTATGCTTATTAACATACATTTGCATACATAATTATGTAACCCTGCCCACTCCATTGGAATTGTGGGATACAAACTTTCAAACGCAGACTGAATAAACAACCAAAATATGGCCCCAGAGTCCCCCTGCAGCCATTCCAATGTCCCATTACTTGGCTACTTCGCCCTATGTACCATAAACACTAATGCGCAGACTGCTTTACTTTTACAGTGATTATCTGGATTGCATTTAAAGCTTTTATTTTACATTTTACAATGCAAACACAAATACATCTGCTAAACAAACAATACAGTCTCAGTGAAAATAGACTTAGCATTAAATCTTTTCTGCCCTTGAAACTCACATTCATTGAAACAGCACTGAAACCCACATTCAAAGAAAATGCATCTGGCCAGTGGCGGATAAAGATTAACTTTGGTCTGTTTTCAAATCATAGGCCCCTTGCACACAAAACATGGATGTGTTCTTTGATATACCTTCCTGACTGTTAAATTATATTCCTTGTATAATACAGCAACAGCACACTTGTTCGAGCGCATTTTAAATTTTGAACATTTTTTCAGTAAGCAATGAAACAAAATGCATGAACCAATAATGACAAAACTGCCCAAGTCACAACATTTCCATCATAAAAGTCTACAATCCATGAGTATCAGTAAATATGCACAATCTTTGCAGAAGTAAAAGTCATCTAAATAATTCCACATTAAAGAGATCTGTAACTAATGAAGAGGTTGTTGCTAGCAAACGACTTTATATTTCATTATTTTATCTACAAATAAAGTGCCTCTTCAACTTGCCTTTGAGGAATACATTGCCTATGCTATGTTACATTAAAAAAGAAAAGTTAATCTAGTAATATTGCAATAGAGAATGGAGCGGCATCATTTTCACTGCTGTGCTGACTTCTCATAGCAACAGTACATACAATCATTTGAAAAATGATTGCACCCGGCTACTAATATACTTATCTTACTGCTAACAAAGAAAGTCGACCTTGGGGCAAACTGTTCTGTGTGGATATATATACTCAGTGAAACTCAGTTTTGAAAAGCAGACACAAAGATGCATTATGCTTCCAGACTCAGGCTGAAAACTGGCACTTTTGAATCATATAAGTTGAAAACAATGTTAAGAATTTCCCTTAAAATGGCTACAAATATTATTCTAGAAATGCACATTTTTCAGACTCAAACTGGGAACTGATACTTCTGTATTACAGGAATCAGTGTGATAAGAATTTCCCTTAAATGCCAGTTCATATTAGAAGTATGCAGTCAGCAGAACAATACACTTAAAGTCTGCTGGAAGGAAACAGATTCAGCAGAATGAAAAACAATTTAAGCAAAAACATTCCAAGAGCGATGTAATCAAGCATATGTGGAGCGATTAACTTTGCATATTTCCCTTAAATTCAATACCATATAGCCACTGTGAATATCACATCACTTCAATTTAATTTTATTTATTTAACATTTGTTTACCGCTAAAATCCAACTTGGAACAAAATTCAACAAATCAATTTTTCAGCAGATGTCCAGGGAGAAATATCTTTGTTATGTAGGAAGAAATCGGGGGAAACCCTCACAAACGCAGGGAGGAATGGACATGCAAACTCCGCACAGAAGGCAGTGGCACTGGCACCCTAACCCGAATCAAACCAGAGAACCTTACTGAGAGACAACAATTGTAAATTGTGGCTGCACCACTGACTGCACCATGGTGCCAAACTGCAATTTGTTTTCCCTTGAGTGGATCAGCGTATGCCTATAAGATGACCTAACAGTAAAACAAAGTAAGAAAACACTATGGACTGTTCATTCGTAAAATACTTAGATGCAGAAATTACAGCACTAACAGAATGGAAAGCACCATTACCAATGTGCTACTAACTAAATGCAAATGTGATGGATTAAATACACTTTTTGCTTTCAAATTCAGAGCAATACAAGGGAATATGACTGCGAGCTGCACCTGCTGCAAACATAACTTAGTCTAACTCTTAGTGCCTTAGTGGGCAAAACATAGAGGAAGTTATTTATCGTCTGCTTAGTACAACACAACACACACACACATCACTAGCGAGCTGTTCAGATGCTGCCTGCTAGTGCTAAGCTAAAGTTAAGTATCTGCGAGTGTGACTGCTGCTGCTGCCTACAGCTTACATAAGTTACATTAATAATACACATTTGTTTTTAGTACATTAAAAACCAAAGTGGCTAGAATGAACTACATGAGTCGGCGTAGAGTTAATGAACCACTCGTCCACTCTGGATTAGCTGGGTCAGTCCGTTAACAAAATTCGTTGGTTCCTTACCTCACCTGGAGCCCATTAAATTCTGTGAGTAGTAGGTAGGTGCTGGATGGACTGAAATTTAAAATTTTGCACAAACATCTTCCATTGCTGTACAAACAAAACAGCTATAACTGCTTCCAGCACTGAAAAGAAGACTTCTAAAACAAAATAACTGTTCCCACCGCTTGCAGCATTTGAACAGCCCAGCCGGAAATGTGTGCAGAGCTATTCTGATAGGTTGGTAGCGCTGACAGCACTGACGTCAGCCAAAACAGCCCGAAAATGTAAAAATAATTGGAAAAAATCGGAAATGATGGGGTGTCATTCGGGAATCGTGGCACCCCATCATTTGGACCCCAAAACTCGGTAAAATATGAGGAATTCAGGACGGTTGGGAGGTATGTGTACTGTCTAAGAGCAACAAATTAGACTATATTACTGAAATCATTCTCACAATCACACATCAGGCACATATACATGAGACTGACTTTGAGGGTTAGGGGTGAGGAAGCATGCTATGTATACATATATCAACAGTCACTTGAAATATATGACTAAGCCAATTTAAACCTCTGCTTTCACCCTAGTCTAACACCAAAGGGATGTATAGGCAGTGACTGTTTTTTGTGGGGGGGTTAGGGAAGGAGTCAGTATTCCTAGATAAGACCTATGTATTTCCACAAGTAGCTTGTTAGTGTATTGTGAGCTACTATTTTGTCAGCTTTGAACATTAAGCCTTGGGTACAACTCATGTCTTCCTTGAAAGAAAAAAAAATGACTGAAATTCTTTTCTTTTTCATGATTTTTGTTTAGGCCACCAAGGGAGTAAAATGCTGAAAAAACGCTCTAAAGTGCATCCCAGGGTACATATATAACCCCTATGGCTTTGGGGCACCAGCTTAATTGAGTTATTTCCTAAATGGTTATTACTGCGCTGTCTTGGTCAGGAAAGGAGTGCTGAAAGAATGCAAAGAAAACTAAAGCTGAAAGCAACAGTGAATTTCTTTCCTTAATAATAATTTGAGTTCAAGCCATTATTGGATGAAAAGGTTGTGTAAAAAGAGAAAAAAATGTTAAAATGCACTTCAGAGCATATAGAAAGTTATGTCTTCTTGAAAAAGCTGAGAGTAAGGTAAAATGTGAGAAAAGGAAGAAAAAAGTAATGTGCATGATATGGGGAGCCCAAAAGGGGGCAGGGATCAGAGGAGAGGACTGGAAGGTGTGTGGGGGGTGTTGAAACAGTAGGCCTAGTCATCACTTCATTTAAGTCCAGACCTGCACATATAGTTGTTGTAATGCATCATTGTTACAACTAAATGCCAGTAACTGTAAGTGTCTCTTTGTTAGACAGGTCAACAAAGTGTGGTATATAGGCCTGTTGTAATGTAACAGCTTGTAGCTAAGGTCTGTCTGTGCATACTACTCCTACAAGTTTGCAGCACAAGCAAAAAGGTTTCTTAAGAGGTCTGGCATTGACAGGATGATACATATACTGGAAGTGTCTAGGGGGCCCCCAAAATGCTAACACCAGCCGTGCCCTTAACCCATTAAGCTGTCTGCTTAACAGATTAGGTCATGGCTATAATGTGGCTCCCAGAAAACAACAAAGTGTAAAGACTTCTCATCTTCTCTTTGTAGATGATTAAAAACTGTAGAGCTCATCAGATAAGTAACCGAGAACACAGCTGCAAGTAGTCAAAACTTTTTCAGATGATATAAGAATGTCATTTGGTCTTGATGAATGTACAAAAGCAAACTTTAAAGCAGGAGAGCTGCAGCACCAAGAAAACATCAGTTTGGGACAAGAATGTGAAGTAAAAGAGCTTGACCAAGAGGCAGTATATAAATATTTGGGAATTGATGAAGGAAAAACAATAAAACATGAACAAATATGAATAAAACTTAGGAATATTTTAGAAGACTTACGTTAATTCTGAAAACTGGGTTGACATTTAGGAACAAAGTTCAAGCTATAAACCAACTTGCTCTTCCTATCCTAACTTACAGTATTGGAGTGATTTACTAGCCCCAAAAGGTGTTGGACAGATTACACAGGAAAACAAGAAGGATGCCTTATTCTCATCAAATGATTTATAAAAATCAGTGCATATCAAGATTTCAAATTCCCCATTCCAAAGGAGGTATGGGCCTCCTTGAAATTGATTACATGTATAGGTCTTCAATCATGGGACTGTATACATATCTGCTGACCTCACAAGACCCAAACATAGTGAAGGTTTTGAAACATGAGGAGAATAAATCGAAGATGACTTCCCTGCTTAGTCTTGAAGAAACATATCGGTATCAAGCAGGAATGGAAATCAAACCAGAAGTAGATAAAAATCAGGCAACAACTGAATGTGCCAGAAAACAAAAGAAAATATAAGGTGAATTATCAGATGAGAAGGCAAGAAATGCAGAAAATGCATAAATATAGTTGTAAGAATAGAAAACTCCTGGAACAACCCCATGGTGATCAGGATCAAATGCAGGAATGGTTAAGGAGAGGTGAATTCAAACCAAAAGATGAAAGGTCAATATTGGTGGCCCAAGATAGTGGACCACATACACATTGGTTTACAAATTTCATTGAATATAGGAGAAACAGACAAATGTAGGTTTTGTAAAATAGAACTGGAAACAGTTGCACACCTTGTTGCTGGTTGTAACATACCAATGGCAGAAGGACTGTATACTGAAAGGCATAATAATGTGGCAAGACTGATGCACTGGGGATTGTGCAAACATTATAATACTGAAGTAGCTAAAAAACACTGGAAATATGAGCCACAAAGCATCATAGAAAATGATAAAGTCTACATCATATGGAGTCACCCATTACCAACAGTTCAAAAGACAGATGCGAGAAAATCAGATATAGTGGTCCATGAAAAGAAGACAAAAGTAACATTGATCATTGAAATCACTACATCCAGTGACTACACTGTCTTGCATACAGAGAGACACACAAAGTCATAAAATATCAGGATTTGCATGCAGAAATGAGAGCAATGTGGAAGAAAGATGCCCAGATAGTTCCAGTAGTAGCAGGAGCGATGGGTCTTATAAAAAGAATCTACAATCATATTTAAATAAAAAAGAATCTACAATCATATTTAAATACGTTACCAAATACATTAACTCCATACGAAATGCAGGAGTCATTACTGCATACATTGCGAGTGCTACAGAGAGCACTTCTGGCTAACATCAAAGACTGAAACAGTACAAATTTCATGAACTTTAATCGTACTTTAAATTAGGAATGAGGAACATTCCTGTCATGGTATTAAAAACCCAAAGACATGGAGAAATTAAAAAAGGGAGAACATATTATATTCATAAAGCAGCAGAAATTATTCTAAAAACTAAGCCAACACAAGAATGGTTAAAGGAAATTTGGCCAGTAGGGATGATGGTAGTTGGGGAAACAGAGAATCACCAAGAGGGGACAATGATTTGTTGGAGAAAAGTGGCAAAGGAGTCACTGTATTGGAAACAAATAACAAGAGAGGGAAATGTAATAGAATGGGAAGAGGCCAAGAAGATATTTGAGCTGCCGGCTGAAGGTTGCCTTCCCTTTCAGGGATTGATATCAGAATTTAGGCAATGAGAAAGGAATAGGGGAATCATCAGTGAAAGGCCTGCTCTGGTAGAGTTTTTAGTTGAATCTAGAACAGAAACTACTGTTAAAAAATGGATAATTAGTATGGCATATAAAATATTGCAAAATAACTATAAGAATTAATCAGAGGAAATTAGAAAAAACTTACTAAGAGAGACCGGATAAACAATTCACAAAAAAAACAGTACATGTATGGCTTTCAAATATGCAAGTTAAGGGATGATGGGGAAGAAACACATAATTGGGACCATATGTTTTGAGAGTGTAATGAATTTGCAGACTTTAAAAAATTCACTACATTGTACGGGTGAGTAAGAGTGTAACTAAGGAATTTTTTATTTTTAGCTATTACACAAGATCTGAACAGTTTAGTCATAGTAAGGCCTTGCTAGGTTTAATTAGTAGAAAATGAAAATCTAAGTCAAAAACAACTGTATCTGAATTATTGAATATTGTTTCGGATGCCGACTGAGATTTAATGGAAGGCAGGAACTGAGAAGTTTTTGTAATGGACTGAAGACAGTTATAAAAAAATATGTGATGTATAATGTTTGCAACTATGAACATATTACAATGGTTTGTTTTCTTTTATACAAGTGTATGTTTGCCTATGTCAAGTGATAATTGAATAATGGTGTTAAAAATATTTCTGATGCTGCATTAATGTCTAATGACACATGCCTCTGACTGGTGACACAAGAAGTGCTATTAAATGACCTGTTTCTGTTTGAACTTATACCTAACTTTAGAGTGATAACTAATCCTATATTTTTTTCACCCCACCGCTTTACTCAGTTAACCTGGATTTTTATATAGATACTCAAAGTATTAATACATTTATTTACTTGAAATGTAGCACCCTCCCTTCTTTTGCTAGACTGTTTAACTTTTTAGCATTTGTATTTAGTTTGTTCTGAATAATGTTGGTAACTGTTTCTGTTTATAGTTATTGGAACCCTTGGTAATCAGAGGGGTGCCTGCAACAAATTATTGTCTTCTTATAGATTGTCATTGGTGAGGAATTTTAAATAATACTTGGATGCAAGCACCGACAGTATACCACAGATCTCAACTGTACAGATTTTCACAGGATGTCCACATTTTTGCCTCATATTTTTTGGTTTGTTCCTCATAAAATTTGTGGATTTCTGGCAAATCTCTGAGGGATGATTATATTATATAAAGACAGACATTTAAGTTTCAGATCCTTCAGAAAATGCATGCTAATACTAATAATTTTATTCTAGCAATATTTTAAGTTTCTATGAGCAGCATTTAAAAACTGTCTGTATTTTAGGGCCTTTGCCCACCATTATTTTTGGCTTTGTCCAGATTTTTTTGTGCTAAGAAGTTGAGAAGTAAGCAGTACACACAGTATTTGACTGTGTAGTTTCAGTTCTGTTTTTATTTATTCTCTAACTGTAAATGTCTAAATATATATTTAGAAAGATTCTCTTAGGTTCATAGGTGTTTACAAGGCTAACAACCACAATAGCCATGCATCCCAAATTTCTGACAAGTTCTGGTACGTCTGATAAGTGTAAGCAGGGGCTTGGGATTTGAAGCATTTACATGCAGGCCACCTTCATCCATTAGAGATAAAGGTACCAAACTACAGATGAATTTCCTGTTTCCCATCCAATTGACCAACTTGCACTTGAATTGGATTAAGGAGAAACTCTGTTTCATATGGATGGGGAGCCTATTCCGTACAATGGGTAGTCTCTGGGATACATTTTGTTTCTCCAGCAGGTCTTATTTATATCACAGGCAAGGTTGTCTTTAAAATGGGTAAATATGGTGCTATTTGTTTTGTGGATATGCAGGAGATCCATCAAGTTGGGGTCTGACTAGGCCTTGTATACCAGGCATAGATCTCTCCTCAACAGCCTGTAAGAGACAGAATATAGTCAAGACAACATCCCAGGCTGCATTCTACATGAACTACAGAAAGAACTGGCACCCCACCTAAGTACCATGTTCAATCATAGCCTCACCTCAGGCTTTGTGACCGCTGAATGGCACACCATGACGGTTATCCCACTCCACAAGGGGGGAGCCACCACGGACCCCGGGAACTACTGCCCCATTAGCCTGACGAGCCTGGTCTGCAAGGCTATGGAATGTATCATCATGGAGCTTATAAACAAAGATATTGGTAATCTCCAAACTCTGGACCTCACCGAGTTCGGGTTTGTAAAAGGCAGATTATGTCTCCTAAACCTGATAGACTTCTTTGAAGCAGTCACCAAAGCCGTAGACAAGGGTACGGTGGTTCACACAGCCTATCTAGATCTTGCCAAGGCTTTCGATACCATTCCCCACTCTGGAATTATAGATAAACTGACTAAACTAAGTATAAATCCCTATGTTACAAGATGGGCTGCCAACTGGCTCACTGACAGAACCCACAATGTGAAAGTAGCAGACTCCAAATCCGACTTCAGACCAGTGACAAGTGGAATACCACAGGGTTCAGTCCTGGGTCCTCTCCTGTTTGGTATCTACTTCTCTGAAGTACAGGCTAACACAGAAGATCTTTGGCTAATGAAGTTCACAGATGTCTGCAAACTAGGAGCCATAACCGAAACTCGTAACGATGTGGACATCCTACAAAAGGGCTTCACTGAGACAGATGCCTCATGTCAAAGCCATGGCCTCAAACTCAGTACCAAAAAGTGCATTGTCATCCCCTTTGGTAAAAACTCTGTACCCATGAACTACAACATAGGCGGTAGTATACTTAACACCAAAAGTGTGATAAGAGACCTTGGGACACAGGTGGACAGTAGTCTTTCCTTTGATAATCACATCACCACAGTAGTCAGGAAATCCTTCTACGTAGCCCACCTCATCACAAAAGGTTTCTTATCCAGAAAAAAAAGAGGTTATTGTTTCCCTCTACTCATCAGACCCATTACAGAATACAATGCCCCTTTTTGTATGTACCTCACAAGACATCTACAACAACTGGAAAGGCTGCAGAAATACCTCACAAAGAGGATTACCAGCCAACAACAGATGCCCTACACAGACCATCTCAAAAAACTCCAGCTTTACTCTGTCGCATATCACCTACTCAGATGTGATCTCTCCCTAACATACAAAGCTATGTTAAACCCAGAGCTGTTGGACATTCTCCACTTAAAGAAGTCCCAATCCCTCCAAGATACACACTCTAGGGACCTAAACCTTGTCACCACAATAAACAGAACATGCTGGAGGGATAGATTCCTGTCTCAGAGACTTCCCATACACTGGAATAAACTACCTATCTATATCAAACAAAGCTTCTCATTAATACTCTTCAAGAAAAATCTTGATGATTGGATGGGAAATAGAAAATTCACCCCGGGGATCACTTCTGTGGCTCTGCTCAACAGTGGTACAAGAAAATAATTTTCTTGGGTGGCAAAAGCCAGGGTACCTTTTTGGCTGGGCTTGTATAGGCCCTAGGGCCGATAGCCTAGTACCTACCTATGAACCTATATGG
Source organism: Protopterus annectens (assembly GCF_019279795.1). NCBI lineage: Eukaryota > Metazoa > Chordata > Ceratodontiformes > Protopteridae > Protopterus > Protopterus annectens. Next base: position 1,507,232,015 of record NC_056733.1, read on the forward strand.
CCTAGAGGCAGTCTGAATAGGACATGTTACTTACACCCTGTATTCTATTAGTGAAAAGCAACTGTGAACAATTCAATTATTGGACATGCCTGGTTAGGTACATACTAAAAGTTGCATCGTACTCAATGATAGGTCTGATGAATGCCAAACACAGTGGAACAATGACTTTCTTGGACCTAGAAGCCATACCTTTTTTTAAAAGTTGCACAAGATAGAATGATTTTCCTCACTACTGTAACATGTGATTGTCAAAGGCTATTTTAAATTTATGATTGTTAAAGGGTTATAATAAGAAAGAAATTAGCTCGGTTACAGCTCGAGCATATACATTTAGAACTCAGGAGGGTAAACCATATTTCTCTTCACCCACTCAAGTTTGCAAACAGAAAGTGACCAACTGTAAACTGAGAGCACCAGTTACTTATGCCAGCAACATTAGATTGTTGAAGGACATCTATGCTAAACACTGGGATATACTTAGATCTAATGAGAGAGTGGAATCAATAGTAGGAGAAGCCCCGAGCTACATGTATAAGAATAAGGTCAGTTCAAAGTTAAACTCAAACTACACCTGGGGTCAAAATGGACTTGCTACTGTATCAAGCCTGGCTAATCCTTTCTCTAGATTATGTACAGATGCTATGTGTATGGATTGTCTTGATGTTCTTCTGTAAATATACTATCAATGTCTAAATGTTCTTCTCCAAATATTCTATCATGCTATTCGAGATATGTGATATGTAATGATGTTTTTGCGATATGTAATGATGTTATTTTACTGTTGGGAGCTTTTCTCCCAGGGCCTCCGCTGAAAATGGATATATATCCAGTCGGACTATCCCGGTTAACAAATGTAAAATAAAATAAAAATAAAAAGAGATCACTTAAGAAATTGCTATGTTATCCAAAGTTTAACTCCAATATTGATACACAGCTTAATATTGGTACATTTCCTTGTCAGGCATGTAACCGAGCTAATTTCTTTCTTATTATAACCCCTCTCAAGGAATCGCTGTTCCATATGTTTCAATTCACAAGAGAAGGTGGAGTCACCTGCTGTCAATCTGGATGTTCTTAACATTTGTGCTGTCACAACATTATTGAAAATGTGCCCAAGATGCATACTCTGTCTTTGGACAAACGTATTCCTATAGCAACTTTTCCTATAGATTTCAGAAGTAAAAGTAGATGTTTTATGTTATCCAAAGTTTCACTCCAGTACTGATACACAGCTTAATATTGGTACATTTCCCTGTCGGGCATGTAACTACTGTCATTTGATTGACAGTAGTGCTGCATTTGGACATCCAGATATGCATAAAAAGATGTTTTTCAGAGCCACAGCTCACTGTAACACAGTGAATCTAATTTATTTAGCCTACTGCACAGTTTGTTACTGTTTCTACATTGGGATGATAACACACAGGCTATGAGACAGGATGAGGGAGCATCAATATGATATCTCCAGGAGAGCTGAGACTAATGCTTTATCTAAGCACATCATGGTACTAATTGCTCAGCACAATTTTAAGTTTATGGTTGTTGAAACAGTCAATGTGGGTATAAGGGGGGCCCACATAGAACTGAGGTAGAAAGCAAAGAATTGAACTGGATTATTAGAATGAAAGCTAATATGGGGAAAGGCCTCAATGATAAATTTTCTATTAAACCAGTTTTAATGAATAGGCTCTTAGCCAGATAGATATTATGTTCAGTATTTTTATAACGTTTTTATGAATGAAATGTTCTATATGCTCTTATGTATGAAATGTTTTCATGTTTATATAATGAGTTTTGAGCTGCATTTTTTGGCTGTTGAATTAAATGCTTTATATGTTTTTATGAATGAAATGTTTTTGTATTTATACAATGAGCTTTGAGCTGCATTTTTTGGTATGGCTTTAAAGGCTCTTGTTAATTCCCAATTGTTTTTGCATGCTAATTGGCTGCTTTGCTGTTTAAAAGTACTACAGTCTGGATCTTTATTTGTCTGATGAAGCAGCTGTTGCTACGAAAGTGCTTACTGTTTGTTCTGGGATTACATTCTTGAATTTTACTGCTGTGTTCCACTGCCTCCTTTTACTGTGATATTGTAACTCCTAATGTTTGTTGCTGCAGTGGATCCTAAGGTGGAACTTTTTATTCATAGGGAATAAAGAGGGCAGGAGCAAGTAGGAGAGGAGTGCTGATCCACATATAAAGAGAAGATAATCTATGCAGACATAAAAAGTACCAATGTTTTTAGAAAGAATAATTAATCATTTGTAAAATGAAAGGGGAAAACTCTTCTACATTGTTTATATAACGTTCATATGTGCATTGATTCTTGGCCAGACTGAAGGAGATTGGAGACTGTAAAGTGGTGACTGGGGAAAGTGTAGTTAAGCAGCATAGAATGGTGGTTTGTAGGATGATGTTGGTGATAAAGAAGTGGAGGAGGAGTGTGAAAGCAGTGCCAAGGATTAAATGGTGGAAGTTAAAAAAGGGTGGTTGTGAGGTGGAGTTCAGGGAAGAGTTAAGACAGGAACTGGGAGGCAATGAAGAGCTACCGAATAGCTGGGTAACTACAGCAGAGCTAGTAAGGGAGACTGCTAGGAAGGTGCTTGGTGTGACATCTGGACAGAGGAAGGAGGACAAGGAGACATGGTGGTGGAATGAGGAAGTACAAGAGAGTATACAGAGGAAGAAGCTGTTGAAGAAGAAGTGGGATTGTCAAAGAGATGAAGAAAGTAGTCATGAGTATAAGGAGATGAGGCGCATGGCAAAGAGAGAGGTGGCGAAGGCTAAGGATAAGGCATATAGAGTGTTGTATAAGAGATTGGACACTAAAGAGGGAGGAAGGGACCTGTACTGATTGGCTAGACAGAGAGACAGAGCTGGGAAAGATGTGCAGCAGGCAAGGGTGATAAAGGACAGTGAGGGAAACGTACTCACAAGTGAGGAGAGTGTGTTGAGTAGATGGAAGGAGTACTTTGAAGGGCTGATGAATGAAGAGAATGAGAGAGAGAGAGAGAGAGAGAGAGAGAGAGAAGGTTGGATGTTGTGGGAATAGTGAATCAGGAAGTGAAGCAGATTAGCAAGGAGGAAGTAAGGACAGCTATGAAGAGGATGAAGAATGGAAAGGCTGTTGGCCCAGATGACATACCAGTGGGAGCATGGAGGTGCTTAGTAGAAATGGCAGTAGAATTTTTAACCAGATTGTTTAATGAAATTTTGGAAAGTCAGAGGATGCCTGAGTAGTGGAGAAAAAGTGTTTTGGTACCTATCTTTAAGAATAAGGGTGATGTGCAAAGCTGCAGTAACTACAGAGGGAGAAAATTGATCAGTCACAGCTTGAAGTTATGGGAAAGAGTAGTGGAAGCTAGTTTAAGAAGGGAGGTGATGATTAGTGATCAGCAGTATGGTTTCATGCCAGGAAAGAGCACTACAGATGCAATATTTGTTCTGAGAGTGTTGTTGGAGAAATACAGAGAAGGTCAGAAGGAGTTGCATTGTGTCATTGTTGTCTTAGAGAAAGCATATGACAGGGTGCCTAGAGAGGAGTTGTGGTATTGTATGAGGAAGTCGGGAGTGGCAGAGAAGTATGTAAGAGTGGTACAGGATATGTACAAGGGTAGTGTGACATTGGTGAGGACTGCGGTGGGAGTGACAGATACGTTTAAGGTGGAGGTGGTATTACATCAAGGATCAGCTCTGAGCCCTTTCTTATTTGCAGTGGTGATGGACAGGTTGACAGATGAGATTAGACAGGAGGCCCCGTGGACTATGATGTTTGCAGATGACATTGTGATATGTAGTGTGAGTAGGGACAAGGTTGAGGAGACCCTGGAGAGGTGGAGATATGCTTTAGAGAGGAGAGGAATGAAGGTCTGCAGGGCTAAAACAGAATATATGTGTGTAAATGAGAGGGAGGGTAAAGGAATGGTGAGGATGCAGGGAGTAGAGTTGGTAAAGGTGGATGAGTTTAAGTACTTGGGATCAACAGTTCAGAGTAATGGTGAGTATGAAAGAGAGGTGAAGAAGAGAGTACAGGCAAGGTGGAATGGGTGGAGAAGAGTGTCAGGAGTGATTTGTGACAGATGGGTACCAGTAAGAGTGAAAGAGAAGGTCTACAAGAGGGTAGTGAGACCAGCTATGTTATATGGGTTGGAGACGGTAGCATTGATGAAAAGGCAGGAGTCAGAGCTGGATGTGGCAGAGTTAAAGATGTTAAGATTTGCACTGGGTGTGACTAGGATGGACAGGATTAGAAATCAGTATATTAGAGGGTCATCTCTGGTTGGACAGTTTGGAGACAAAGCAAGAGAGGCGAGATTGCATTGGTTTGGACATGTGCTGAGGAGGGATGCTGGGTATATTGGGAAAATGATGCTAAGGATGGAGCTGCCACGTAAGAAGAAAAGAGGAAGGCCTAAGATAAGGTTTATGGATGTGATGAGAGGGGACATGCAGGCAGTTGGTGTGAAAGAGCATGATGCAGAGGACAGGAAGAAATGGAAACAGATGATCCGCTGTGGCGACCCCTAATGGGAACAGCCAAAAGAAGAAGATGTGCATTGATTCTACATCCACAAAAGAAAAAAGATTTATCTAAAGATGGAATTCTGAAAGTAAGTTTACTATTAATGGTAGATAAATATATATTTATTTATTTATTTATTACAGTTTGATGACCGTGATAGTCCACTGTGCTGGAATAGACCGTTTTAAATGGAGACCTTGGGAGAAAAGCTCCACAGGATATAGACAATTGTACAATAGTTATACAAAAGTAAATAAAGAGTAGAACAGTGAAAAATACAGAGATAATATAAAATCTGTTAAAAAAAAGACATAACATTTCAAATCCTAGGTAATGATTTACAAAAGTGAGATTCATGCAGTCTAAACAAATTAAAAGTACAGGCATTTCAGATGAAAAAAAAACATGCAAGTAAAACATTTATGTACAGATAAAAAACAAGCTTTTTTTTGGAAGGTAGAAATAGGAGAAGGCAGAGAAAAGAAGGTGAGGTGGGAGAGGTACAAGGTGGTATACAGTGGAGAAAGGGAGCGTGTTGGGGGACATTTATGAGGTATAGGGCAGGAGAAGAAGTAGAGGCAAAGGGTAAGAGAGCACAGTGATAGAAAGTTGAAGTATACAGTGCATGGGAGATGGCGGCACAGAGTTTATGTGGTAGGGGTACAGAAACATTCCCACATTGAAAAGAGGCGAGACTGGAGAAAAGTTTTGAAGTTTCAGTGTCTCTGAATATTTCAAAGGATGGTAGGAGAGAATTCCAGAGTTTAGCTAGGGAACAGGACAATAGTAGGTGGCCAGGGGGTCGATGAGGCTTATATATTTTTGAAGATTGTGATTTTCTGATCTTAGTGAGCGGTTGAGAATGTAGGGGGTTAAAGAGGTGGACAACTAGAAGTTATGAACATGAGCTTGTGAGCAGTAGTAAGTCTAAGGAGTCTGAGGTAGTTAGGAAGTTCAAGCCATTTCAGGGAGCGGAGAGAGACAGACAGTGATGCAATGAGTTTCTGGAGTTGGTAGCAAATTTTAAAAATATATTTTTTTATTTTATTTTATTATAAAACTATATTTTTATTTACTAAAATAGCAACTCCAATTTTATTTTCACAGACATACTTCTCATCTTCCAAGTTGGAAAGAGGAGCACTTTCTTGTTTCACACACAAAAGAAGGTTATTATATACAGGACCCTGCATAGTTAGTGGTAGTGTATCTTTATATAGGCTTAATTTATGCATTCAATTAAGTATGTTCTCATAGACGGGTCTGACTTTATCATGAACATCATTAATTTAAGAAGAGCAAAGCTAAATCTGAATATCAAAATCAGGACACAATGCCTAAATCACAACTGTTGAGAAGTATATTCACAGGAACCTGCAGCAACAATTACTTCTTACTGTTTCTTGAAAAAACATCCCGTCAGTTCTATAGTATGTAGGTTTCCTGCATTAATGCTATATATTCATCAGATTTGTAAAGTTGACATAAAATAACATTCCTTTTGGGGAAACTTTGATATGATATAACAAAGTACTTCCTGGCATACATCCAAATGCAAGGAAACAGGACACTAAAGTACTTTATAATATAAAATACATGATGCAATAATTTTTATTCATAAATAGTGTTATGAAGAGATAAAAAAGCTTGCGTAAATTGACTACCAATACTAACAAACAACTGTTGGAGAGTGAGAAACATTTAAGCAACAAAATAATAATGTGAAATAATTTAGCAATAACCCACGCCTGGGTGGGGGTAATGCTGGATTTACCCACAGTTGGTGTGGTTTGGTCACGAGGGCGAAGCCCGAGTGGCCAAAGAAAGCCAACCGTGGGTAAATCCAGCATTATCCACACCCAGAAGTGGGTTATTGCTATTATACAATGACATCATTTAAGAAAAAAAATAATTACTTTTCTTAAATAATGGCATTGTATAATGCCTCCTTGCTGCTCTACCGCAGCTGTCTGGTATTCTGCAGCAGTTCTGATGTACTGCGCATGCATATGCCTATGCAGTAACTCAGAGTTGTGGGCAAAAGCAACGGAGAAAGCAAGATCTCGGTTGCTTTTTACAAACTGTTTCGCTATGATAAATGGGGTTAACATAGCGAGACAGCCAGGGACGGCCTTAGCTGAAATGACGCCCTAGGCAGAGTAGTGCTCTGGCGCCCCTTAAGCCCCACCCACACCACACTCATGAAACACCCCTATTTGAGCCACACCCACTGGGTCATTCCCCAAGAAAGCCACTCCAGTCATTTCCTTAAATTATTTAAATGCATTGGAAGAAAAAGATACCTTGTAATGTAGTTAAACTGCAGCTACCTTTGCATATGTATTTTCTACTTAAAATACCAGAGCCAGATCATGGTCAGCTAGGGTTCTAGGAAGGGTAATAGACCGCCACCCCAGGGCAGCCCCTCCTCAGCCATTCCAGTGTTCCATTATTTGGTTATCTCACCAGTTACCATGTATATGTTCTATTATTTGTTTCTACAATGATTACAAATATTGAAATAAAATAGCACAAACACAGATAGCCATTTGCTACCCAAACAATACAGTCTCACAATGAAAACAGACTTAGCATGAGCAGTAAACTTGTCTGCCCTTGAAACTCACATTCACTGAAATGGCAAAACTCACATTCATTGAAACAGCATGAAAACCCACATTCATAGAAAAGCTTCTGGTTGGTGGAGAATTAAGTTTACCTTTGGGCTGTTTTCAAAACAGACTCCTTGCACACATTTTTTAGGGCCATGCATTCATGTATTGTTTCTTTAATTCACTTTCCTGATTGTGTTGAATTGTATTCCTTATATTATATTCCTTGTATAATACATCACCACTTGTTAGAATATGTTTTAAATTTGTAGTTTTAAACATTCTTTTAATAAGCAGTGAAACAAATTTTAAGTTGTAGCAAGTAAAGGACAAACCAAAAATAAATATTATTTATGTTTTAACTGATTCTGTCAGGGAAGCAATGTTCCATAAAATTTTTGTGTTTTTATAGCAAAGCAGTATAATGAGGTTCATTTACCCATGCCTCACAAAATACAGTTCTTGTCTTTAATACATGTTGACAGTTGTAATGCTTGAAATAATTCTATTAGTGAAAATCAGAAATAATTCTACTAGAGAAAATCAATTCTGAAACTTATATTTTGGTATGTCAACAAATGCCCAATACAAACACATATTCAAACATGTATGCATGTATAAGGTAGGTATATAGATATACAGATAATAAATACACACACAAACACTGACAGAATGGGGGGACAAAAGACCAAAATAGAGACATATTTTAAATATTACTCTTATAAACTTTGAAAGTTGCTAGAATAACTTGATTTGTCTTAGTGTGTATTTTTCTGAAGAATATGAAGTCTGAAACACAAATGTATATACTTATTTAGTAACTTCATTCCTCAGAACATCCCACTGATTTGCTAAAAAAAAAAAATACAAATTTTATGAGGAACAGTCCAAAAATATGAGGCAAAAATCTGGACATTCAGTGTAAATCTGGACAGTTGAGAGGTATGTTTCCTTTCCCTTTCTTGTCGTAGTTTTATTACAACCCTGAAAATTTTCCCTAGTTTTCCACATTTCCTATATTTAAATGAAGTCAATAACAGTCTACTTAACTGTACAGATATTGATCCAAATGAGAATAGTGTTCTCTGATATCTATATATAAATTGTCTGTTACAAGCTAAGTTAAACATCATACTTTCTGCTCTCTGGACCTTTTCTCCTTGGTCCACCGATGAAAAGGAGTTTGTTTTAGGAATACCAGATTTTCGCTTAATTTGCAGATTTCTGCCTCACATTTTTTGGTCTGTTCTTCCTAAAAGTTGTGGTTTTCTGACTAAATACTGAGGACTGAAGTTACTAAATATTGATACACATTTGAGTTTTGGACTTCTTTCAGAAAATGCATACTAACACAAAACCTGTTTATTCTAGCAACTTTCAAAGTTTGTAAGAGCTATATTTAAATCTGCCCCTCCCTATTTTAGGTCATTGTGCCCCCCCCCCCATTATGTCAGGCTTTGTCCAGATTTCTTGCGCTGAGAGGTATTCCTAGGACTTTCCCAGTCAACAAATGCAAGTAAGTGCATAAATCATAAATCGATACGCAATCAAACGTGTTAAAAATCTGTCTGATTGTGTATGTGTGAGAGAGGGATTAAATATTTTTGATGCCAAGTAATATATTTTCCATTTTTTCCACAATGAGAAGATCCCAGTGCAAATTATTCCCTCATCACCTCTGTACCGTCCTTAAGAACCCCAAGGAGCAACTACGAAACTTGACACCGAAGTTACTACTTAAGACACAATTTAAAAGACAACACAAATGAAAAGATTGCATGCGCATGACATTTTTCATAGCAGTATAAGAATAATGAAGTATGACTCGTGCACTTAGCACATGTTTGCATCACACTGGTCAAAACATATAAGTAATGTAGCAAACCAAGATAAAACAGGGAAGCAGGAAGTGTCCCAACAGCAAAGGGTGGAGTTACCAAGGAGGGGTGCTCTATGCAGGAAGGAAATAAGAAATTGAAGTCTTTACAGTATCAATGCGTGCAGTGTAGTTCGTGAGGTCAGAAGTCCTGATTCTTAGGGATTCGGGTCATACCTCTCAACCTCTTAGAGCAAAAAATATGGACAAAGCCTAAAATGATGAGGGGACAGATTTTAAATATTGCTTTTTACAAACTTAGAAAGTTGATCGAATAATAGGTTTTGCATTAGCATGAATTTTCTGAAGGATTTGGAGTCTTAAACTCAAATATTTGTCATTATTTAATTACTTAAATTCTCAGCTATTTGCCAGAAAAGTACAGATTTTAGGAGGAATACACCAAAAATATGAGGCAAAAATCTGGACATTCTGCAAAAATCTGTACAGTTGGGAGGTATGATTTGGGTCCTGCTTGTCAGTAGTGAAAATGGAAGACGTTGCGGACATAGCTATCAACATGTTGACTGTATTCTTGTTTGTTGTGGTGGCGTTTATTTTACTGCCATCAATGTTTGGAATATCTTTGGGGATTACAGAAACATACATGAAAATCCTTGTGAAAACTCTGGAAGTAAGTCCTACAGATGCAGAATAGGAGTAAAGTAATTTAGGCCACGTTTTCCAAAACAAAAATTCTTTCAATTCTGGAGTTGTAGTTTCTGATTATTACATATTACAACAATCTAACTATATTTAGAAAATTTATATATCCAGCTTACAGTGTTTGCTTTATCTTTTCAACGGTGGGTTTTCCTTTGTTGCAGTTCTGTGCATGAAACAGATAGAGTAGCTACAGACCCAACGACTTGTGCTCAGTTGTTTTGTGAGCCGTTTTTTTCAGGGCTGTTAACAGTTACGCCTTATATTAAAACAAGAGTCTAGATTTCTGATTAATTCACTTTTGCGACTGCACTCTGACGTTTGCTGCCTTTGATTAGAAAATTGTGCAATTAAGGAGATACACTGGATTGTCAACTCTGGTAGTAGTAAAGGTCATTTTCATTTTCTTTGGAACTACTTTTGTTGGCATTTAAGCTACTTTCAGTCCAGGTTGTTTTGGACGAAATACAGTATTTTCTTCTCTTAATGTTATTTGTAGTAGTTTGTGATCAGTTTTTCTAAGTGTCGCTGTTGGCAGGGCAGTTCAAAGATCAAAAAGTTGTACGGATCTGTAACTTGGTCTTCTGCTTACATTGTGGTGTCATTGGCTAACCTAGTATTACTAGTAAGATTCATATACGGGACGATGGGATGAAATGCACACATGCATACCTCTCAACTGTCAAACTGTCCCTCATTTTTTTTTTAAAGCGTCCTGGCCAACCTGCAGCTGTAAGTGATTTCCGGTTACACAAGCAGGGCGCCGAGAAGAGTGCAAACTTGGTTAATTGAAATACTTACATAAAAAATACATGCATAAATAAAAACTGCGCCCTTTAAGAGGCTGGTCTGTACAGCGCCCTAGGTGGTCGCCTAGTTCGCCTATGCCTAAGGCTGGCCGTGGAGACAGCTTTAAAAAAGCAACGGAGAATCTCCGTTGCTTTTTTTAAAGCTGTCTCGCTATGTTAAACCCATTTAACATAGCAAGACATTTTTGAAAAAAGCATCGGAGAAAGCAAAATCTCCGTTGCTTTTTACAAACTGTCTCGCTATGTTAAACTCCTTTAACATAGCGAGACAGTGTGAAGCAACGGAGATCTTGCATTCTCCATTGCTGTAAAAAAAGAGTTATAGTAATGGAAAAAGTCTGGACGACCGGACCTTTTTCCATTACTATAACTCTTATTTACAACGTGCACACTGACTGATCAGCATGCACATTTTTGAATATTAATGGGGGGGTCATTGTATAATGTAAAGTAGTCATTGTAACATTACAGCAAGCACATGATTAGATAATTGTTATAATCATATCCACAGGCAAAGAAAATTGTTCAGACATTTTACAGTAGTAAGCTATTATGGATTATACATTTTTCAGGAAGGCTTGCAGTTTCAAGTCACAGTAACATCAGGAAGTAAACTAATCATTATGGCATATGTTTACACCTAAGATATATATATATATATAGATATATATATATATATATATATATATATATAGATATAGATATATGCACAGTGTGCTCCCTGGGACAGGTTTTGAAACAAACAAGTTACATAGAAGTGATATTCAAAGTAAAGAAACAATCTTTTACGATCTGTGTTTTTATAAAGTGCTATCAGGAACTGCAAATCACTTATAAAGATCTTTACAGGACCGAAGGACTTATCTATGGAAAGCTACACACCCCACACCCACAGACAAAAGGGTACACACGCACAAATCAAGAAGTCTAAGCATTAAAATCCCATACTCTATCCATTTTTGCAAATGCAGTTGCTCAATCTCTTCTCAACTACAGTAATTTAAACAAGTCAGCAGCATTAAGGACAGTAAATAATGGGATAGAAATGAGTGACCCTCATGATAGTGATATTTATATCTTTTTAGAACCTCAAACATTCTATCCTAAAGGCTATCATGCACAAAATGTACATTCTGATTGCATGAAGACAAATGTCATTAGTACCTGAATAAGTTGTAGATTCTTTTCTCATCACGTAGATACTTGTATTCCAGCCTTGATTAAAAACACAAAATTTCTGATGAAATTTAGTTTCCTTCCTCTGTAAAGATGCACAGGATCTGCATTAAGGGAAAAAATATAAGTGTTATCACATTTTATATGGATTTTCCTCATGAAGCTTCAGACAGTGCTAAGAGTATGAAAACAACACAACAAATAATTTGTATTATTCTTTGAAAGTGAAAGAAAAGTTAAGCACTAAACATTGTCTCCCTCTTATAAATGTGATGTCTAGTTTAAAACAGATTGATTTAACAAATGGGTCAAAAATAATATCCAAATTCAATTAAACCGAATGTAGTAATTTTGGTAAAATTTATAACATTATAGGAAAACTAATGTTGTGTTCTTTGTTATTATGAAGTTCCACTATCATATATGTATTTATATATTTATATATTTGTTTATTTACTGGGAAAGTCCAGCTGGGTGGTAACATAAAGAAAAAAGATGCAGCTTAAAGAATAAACACAAAGAAAACGTTATACCAATGAATATTACATACTACAACACTGGGAGAATACATGAATTAAGCATGACTAATAGAAACAAATGATCAGGCATATAAAATTAATTGGTAAAAATGTTATAAAACTTATAACCTCTACAACATTGGTGGTATGTAAGTTACAGCTAGACAAAAGAAGTGGTAAATACAGAAACCTATGAGTGGATGTTGGACCCCTGAAATCAATGAACAGTTTGAACACTGTACCGGAGGTGGTTGATTGTATACATATGTGTGTTGGCGGCTGTTTGTTATTCAAAGATGGCCAGCTACAAAGATCACACTGCTACATCAAATGGGAAGTGTGTTCCAAAAATTAATTGCAGAGTACTGATCACCTCAGCCCTAATGAAATTAATTAAAGTGAAAGGAAGCCTGAAGCATGGCCCAGACAAATGTTGCATCTCAGTAGATTATACAATGTTTTGCATACAACTGCATTATGTATGGACGTTAAACAAATGTCAGAGTTGTAGACCATAGTGGAAAGGGCATGTCTGGGTTAGGGATGGCAGCATCTTACTATTGACATGAAGGAGGAAAAGCTCCCTGCCATACCTCATGTCATCTACACTAGTCCACACTTACATTCTGTTGTATTGTAATTGCAGTCTGAATTACACTACTGATTCATACCCCTTTACCACCATAAATGTGTATTACCAAGCCCTGCCCTTCACAAAACCCCAACCCTCTACCTTACCTTAGCAAAAACCCTTTTGATAACACTATTATAAACTCAGGCACATATCACATACAACACCACACATGCTCGACATTCTATCCTTTCACACCTCTCAACTATCCAGACTTTCACATAATGTCCAGATTTTTGCCTCATATTTTTGGTCTATTCCTCAGAAGATTGTTGGCTTTCTTGCAAATCACTAGTATGAGCATGTTAACACAAACCCTGTTATTCTAACAATCTTCTAAGTTTATAAGAGCAGTATTTAAAATCTGTCCCTGTTTTTGGGCCTTAGTTCCCCCATTTTGTCAGGCCTTGTTCAGATTTCTTGCACTAAAAGATTGAGCGGTATGATCCCTTTCCCTTGCTCTTACTGTAATCCTAGCATGCAAACACTCACAGATACACTGGCACCACTGACGAATCTTTTTGAAGAAAACAAGCTACATTTACCTCTCCCACACACATTCATCAACATCCTCCCTTTGCTATCTCAAGAATTTGTTAACTAATGCCTTCAATAAATTACACAAACACTTTACTCAGTTAATGAACTGACAATTCGTATATACATACACGTACACAACATGCATGTATTGATAGATTGATAAATACAAGGAAAAGAAAGAAAGCATCCTTATCCCTACATTGTGGCAGTTCATGTTTGACCTCTTTAAAAATTATATAAGCAACTTGTATTGCACTAAAGCATTACCTAAACATATTCACTGTCAGTGTTAAAATGCATATGCATAGCATGCACAAGCTATCCAAGAGATAATCTAGTATATAGATAATGGAGACAGTTGCAAATGCCCTTATAATATACAACAAATCTAATATACCATTTTAATTATTCCAAATGTTGGGGTAGAGCAATGCAAGATTTTTTGGCATTTAACTATATATATATATGTATATATATATATATATATATATATATATATATATATATATATATATATATATATATAATATAATGAAAGAGTCTACGGACAAGACTTTTGAACACTGCTGAGTAAATTAAAATCAGTTTGATTTTTAGATACAAAGACAATTTATAATTATCATTAAGAATGGGTTTGAATACAGTGTCAGCTATCTATATGACTTTCTGTTAAGGTTTTAACCATAAATAAAATGGATGAAAAAAATTACATTTGCTGAAAGGTATATATTGTGCTAAGCTCAAGTATTTAGCCATTCAATGGATATAAAATGCTACTATAGCTTAAATTTCTAACTTTAAGAGTTTATAAGATATATGTTTGCTGTAAAGTGATCAGGCAGTGAGCAAAAGGGATCAAGATTATAAGCTGTTAATGGACTGCTTCCTGTGATGTAGGGTTTGATTCCTTGAGCTTTTAATTCCTTACTCTATGAGCTTGAGGAAGTCAGTGCTTTGATTCAAGTAGGAATTTGGACTACACTAATGATCTTCTGGAATGCATGCATAGTAACAACCTAAGAACTTTGGTGACATTCTTAATTTTGTCACAAAATAATTGAAGTTAAAGCAGGGGTGCTGTACAACAATGGTAGTAAATATTCAACTAAAAATGAAATACATACATACATACATACATAACAATGACAACTTAGGTCTCCAGTCCAGCCTTAAAATGTCAGCAAACTAATTCTGAAATCATATATGAACATGATGAACACATTTTAATACAGACATGAAATTTTCAGGTTTAACATATTTCCTTCTGCAAAAGAAAGCCATCTGTCTCCCAAAGAATGTTGATAAATGAAAAAAGGTGTAACAATAGAATTATAAACAGAACTAACACGGCTCTCCTGGTGAAAAGTAAATCTTTTATGACAATAATTTGCATTTATCTTTTTTGATAAAAGAGAATTTGGAGGTGTGACCTTGGGGCAGAAGATGAAGCGCTGTAGTGACAATTCAGGGGTACATACGTAAAGCCAGTTGAAGGGCTGTAAGGGTAATAGAGTAAAGTAGCAAGAATTCCTTGAAGCAAGCATGCTGCTGCAGAGATTAATCACCTCCTATATCAGAGAGTACACAAAGGATTGAAAACTATGCCTAACTTCATTATAGACTCTGTACAGGATAGACATTTCAGGATACTGCTGATATCGCTGTTCTAGCATGGAAATGTAACACATGATACTGTATAAAACTATGCATCAAAAGTGTCAGCTCCATGGTAAGAGGAACATGAGTGCATTACTTGCTTGCTTGCTTGTAGTCCAGTCATTAATACCACAGAATTTATGGTCATACAACACATTGTTATCAGCATCTCACAAGTCTAGAGGCCTGCCATGTGAAATAATGGCTTAAAAGATGAGTTTTATTTGGCTAAACAGCTGAAAAGAAATACTGCTTACTGACAGAATATTTAAGATTTCAAATGATAGCAGCATAGTTCACTGCTTGATTTATCATGAATCAATATTTATTTAATTTATTTATAAATATTTATAAATAAATAAATAAATGAAAGCAGTACATTTCACTGCATGATTTGTTTTCATGAATCAATACATTGCAGATGGCCAATCACATTTCTGTTTTCTGTTATCAGCATTTTTATTGTGTCCATACAGGGCTGTCATAGAATCAGTGCTTTGGTTTTTGATCAAAGGCAGCAAAGAAAATGCAAAATGTGAGGTTTATTTTTGTTTTATACTCTTTCCACTTTCTCCAAGTCTGTGTGAGGTTGCAGGAAATATACCTAGAGATTCCAATCTGGGGGCAATAGGAGTTGTTTTACAGTATATGGCAATTTTTCCTCAATCATTTCAGTCAGTGATAGAAAGTGACATTTTGCTTGCAACAATTACATGAATCTTGACTAAACAAGATGCATTTAATCATACTAACATAATTTCATTTGTAATGTTAATTGTGAACTTTTGTTATGCATAAATATGCTGCCTGTACTTCCTCAGTGCACACACATTTTTTTATTGTATATATATCCGCTGAAAAAGGGCTCTTCAGCTCAGTCGGACAATCCTGGTCAACAAATGTAAAATAAAATAAATAAATGATAAACAAGAAAAGCAGTGGTGGAAATTAGGCCTAATTCCAAAAGACTTGCTCTCAGTATAAGTGACAACTTACTCTGAGTGAAGAATGAGAGCAGGTATTTTGGAATCTGGTCCATCTGTCCAACATTGTTTATAGGTAAGCCTTACACTGAAGTCACTTACAATGACAGCAAGTCTTTTGGAAGCTGGCCCTTTGTGGCATGTTAATTGCTGCATCAAAATAATTTCCATGGATATTAAAGGGACACTGTTCTATACACAAAAGGAAAAATAATTAAATGGAAGACTAGATGTGTAATTAAATATTATTTAGTTACTTATTTTAAGGAAGATTTTTGAAAAGAAAGTTAGACGTACTCCTTCAGGATTACTGTTCATGCTGGCAAACATTATTATGTTGAGTGCTTCACATTTGCTACATGAGTATGTTGAGTGCTTCACATTTGCTACATGAGTATGTTGAGTGCTTCACATTTGCTACATGAGTATGTTGAGTGCTTCACATTTGCTACATGAGTATGTTGAGTGCTTCACATTTGCTACATGAGTATGTTGAGTGCTTCACATTTGCTACATGAGTATGTTGAGTGCTTCACATTTGCTACATGAGTATGTTGAGTGCTTCACATTTGCTACATGAGTATGTTGAGTGCTTCACATTTGCTACATGGGTATGATTCTAGAAAGGGGTTAGTACAAAAAAATCAGAATCGTCCTCTACAGGATGAGGTTTGGTCATAGGGTATAGACATCTTGAATCTTTGATTCTAGTTGATTGAGAAAGGTAAAGACTCTGATTTATTATTAATAAAAGCAGAGTTAGACAATACTTTCATTAACACATGCCTGGTGCACATTTCTCTGTAGAAGTAAATTGTTCCATATCCATGTTGGAATATAAAGTACAAAGGACTTCTCTGCCAGGTTGGTCTGTGGGATGAATGTCTGGTGCCAGACACAACAAACTGGAAGTTAAATTTTCTCCAAAAGGTGCGTTACACCCATACACAGGCTAAGCTTGGTGGGGCAAATGCATGAATCACTGTTCATGTTGTATATTAATTTTCTTTTCTGTGCAGTACAATTTCCATCTTTGGTTGGCAGCTGGAGCTCCATTAGGGGTGGTTACAGCTGCAGATTAAATTATGGGGCCATAAAGTTCAGTGTTTCAAAAGATGTAGCATCTTCTTTATTTAGTGATAATAACCGATTACTATGATTTACCAATTAGGAATAAGACAGACATTTAACTAAAGTTAAAAATACTGAGGCATCAGAGTAATTTTTTAGAGTACATACAGTACTGGGATATATGGTCCTTGATGGCAGATTACAAAGAAGGTATAACAGGGACTAGACTGTGAAATATGGAGTAAGTCAATAAATAATACTTGACAAAGAAAGAATGTGTGCACTCGCATGTTCGTGTGCTCGTGCACGTGTGTGGGTGTGTGTGTGTGTGTGTGTGTGTGTGTGTGTGTGTGTGTGTGTGTGTATTTGCATGTGTGAATGAAAGTTTGATTTTTGCACCATCATAAGAATAGGTTTACCTTTAAAATGTTGACTGTCACATCATAAAAAACACTTCTACGAACTCTGAACTACGACTTCTCAAAACCTCAAACATTGATATTCTGAACTGCAAAATCTTGCCCCCTTTTTGACCCAAGTTAGCACTTGTTTTTCAGTGTGGAGGGGTTGGAAATGTTGATGTTCATTTTTTTTTTTACTTTCTGAAATTTCGGCAGCATGGATTACATGGAAACGTTTCGACAATGTGCCCATTTGACTATGTGCTTTCAACATTTTGAAGGTAAACCTAAGGATACATATGTAAAAGAGGAAGAACTGTCTAAAGGGAAAGACAGTACTTTCCCATAACATTCACTGTAGCAAAACATCAGGTTGTTGCAGGAGGAGGATAGGTAGACAAAAATGGATAGACAAGCAGACTAGGTGATACAGGAGTGAATAGGTTACATATAATTTTAAAATAAGATCATCCCCAGGATTCAGCAAGCTCTGCACAGTCTGCAGGAATAGTGCAAGAGCTGCTGCACACAATATGGTCGACGAGTGATCCAAGAATGAGCTCCCGGGATGTGCACGAGCGCTCCAAAACTATTCCTGCATGGACACAACTCCTGTAGGTTAATTGCCCAATTAGCAAGAGAAAACCATGCAAATGAGGTGAATTAGTGATCCAGGAAGAAGGCAAGGTGTCTGTGCAGGAATAGTGTAACCTGCAGAAATGTATTTGGCTACTAACTGAATACATTTCTACAAATTATATAACGGAGGCACAACAGCTCCAAAGAAAGCATGTATTCAATATAGTAGGCATGTCAATGGTCAAATAGATAGCCAATGGCATGGTAAATAGTTGAAAAATTATAAAAAATAACTTTTATTTTATTTTTGGCAGATTTCGACCGTTTAAGCATAGGGTAGTGGTGTGCAAACAGGATTGTCCCCCAAAATAAAAAAAAAAAAATCTGGAAGTAAGCTTTTAAACCAAAATCAGCATTCTGCCATAATAGTCAATGGCATGCAGAAAACAACAATACCATTGAATAGTGGTTGGTAAGAGGGAAGACTGAGTGTTAGTCTTGTAACCATGCATTAGCAGTCAGTTTTATGCAAATGAGGGGACTGATACTGAATCATAGATTTCCCCTCAGTGTTAGCTAGCACCCAACCGTGGAAGTGCAGCAACACCATGCATGCTTAAGAGGTAGATGACCTCATAAGGGGGAGTGTCATGCATGCTGTAAGCTTATTGGAGCTCTGTGGCCTGTGTTTGTCCTTAGCTAAGCATAGATAAGGAAGGGGGTGTGTGTCTGAGGCTGCCCAGCAGTGTTTACATTGCCTAAACAGGTGTGTGCACCACGCACCAGGTTTTAAACAAAAAAAAAAAAACAGGAAATAGCAGTTTTGTTCACATCTGAGCAATGGGTATGCGTGGCATGCCTCGGGGCTTAAACAGAAATGCAATGTAAAGGGAAACCAGCAGTAGGAAGGCAATCATGGAGAACTAGCATAGCTGGCAGGTGAAATGTATCAGAATCAGCAAATTACACAGGCAGCAGCCGAGCACACTACTATAAACTATGCAAGCACCTTTCACTCTGTTTTTTCCCACAAACTCTACACCATCGGTGTATACATCTGAAAGATGGACATGCCATGAATGTGGGCCCAAACATGCACAAAGTACACAGGTGGAAGTACCTTAGACAGAGTACACATAATGTAACCATCAACTGCACACACCTTTGGAATTGTACATACAGGTTAGCAGCACATTAGCTGTCTGTGTAGTATGGAATACTGATGTAGTCTGGCCAATCACTGGCAGACCACAAAAGGCACAGTTATGAAATAATGAGAGATTACCTATGTCCCCTCACAAGGCAGCATAAGGGGAATGTCCAAGGTATATCTGTGAGTCAGCTGCAAGAAGCCTCCATATCACACATGCACTCAGCTCACACCACTATCATCCACAGGTTTATCACAGGTCATATCCCTGCTGTTGGGAATGAGTACAGCAAGAACCCCACTTCTGTATGGGAATACCCACAGAATGCATCATGCTGAAGAGGTGATATATGCAGGTGTGTCCCCAGCTGTAAGCAGCACCCTGCCAGCATCCAGACCAATGGATTAATATGGACAGGAACTATTGCCATTAACACCACCTCGCACACTTACCCTGTCACCCCAGGAAAATCCAGTGGCTCACAGCCTGGGACTGTAGGAGTGACAGAATGTGCTGGCCTGCTACAGATGGCCTGCATTATTACCGAATGCCCTAAAGTCCTCTGTCAAAGGCCTGTGCCTCACCCATACTCCCAATGTATGTTATCTCATGAGGTCCCAAATATCATAACACAGTCCACAGAACACAAATGCAAGGCCATGTCGACAAATCCCAGTTGCATGCCTACCATGTCCTACTGCATGAACTGTGGATCAACCCCTAAATAATGCTGGGATGAAGGGACAACTATAGGGATACTTTGCAGATATCACTCGCATAATGTTAGGAAGAGGACAGAATAACAGAGTTGGGGGTGTAGAAGCATGGACGCCAGGAGTATGTGAAGTCTGAAACTCTGATGTGTGCCCATACTAGCCCTGCCTGCAAACCCTGTAATGGGTGGCTATAAACCCACTCATAAACCACAATGTGAAGGGGAACTGACCAGATATATGAGCCCTACCTCTGGGTAACCTGGGTGAATCTGTACAGCTGAGAGGTATGACTACAGCTGGATATGGCCATTTTGTTATGTCGATAGATGTACAAGCAGGGGATCCTCAGCCACCACAGTACTAAGGTGCTGGACCATTTACCCAGATCCATCAGCAAGTATCTGCAGCTACCCCTCCAGAATGGAATGCGTGCCAAGAATGGGTAGGCTGCAGACCACAATACTGGACATGGATTCATTCATCTTGTATTTCCCAGGAAATAACTGTGAGAAAATAAGTATATCTGTTGGTAGTTGATGACATAATACATCACAGTGTAAAACAGTACATGTCTGAATATCTCTGCTAACACCAACCATGTACCATAAGCAGCACAGACAGCAATAGCTACTGTATACCACTATCTGTCACCCATTGTGACTCCATACTGTCAACCTATCTACAGATATCCTGCAGAAATGCGTTGCTAGCTGTAGGTGTAGAACACAAAATCCTGGCACAGGAGTACAAAATACCAGGAATGGATTCACACACTCAGTACAGAAGGTCATACTGCACATGCTCACAGAAGGTCATACTGGGCATGCTCCTACACTTAGAGAAATGAAGCCCATGTCTGACAACAACAGTGGACTATACATATCTGTCAGTCGCTGATGTCTGTGCACACACACCACATTGCACACCATTCATGCTTTGCACACACAATGGATAGGAATACACACACATATTCAAGGACAACACACTATAATAAGTCAAACATACACACAAAGAGATGTGGGGAAGAGGGAGGCCGACAGTGACAAAGAGATTGCCATCATGAGTCTTGTCTCACCCATCACACATCCAATTGGCCAATATCACATGATGTGCTGATGTCAATTATGTGTAGATATTTGCTTTTGGTATCCCTCAGCCCTATACTGTCTGTGGTACTTGTGATAACTGTCTAACATGATAGTAAAAATCAGTGTTCATCTAGCATTTGTATTCCCAGCCCTGTCAAATGTAACGTTGTGTGTTACTGAGTGTTATGCGTGTGTTCCCAGAGGAATGTTTTTTGGCCCATTGTCACACACTGCACTTCCCATAGCCTATGTTAGCACTCATGCTGATATCAGTCACCTTGAAGTACCCCTTTGGACAAAGGCCAGCCCTATAAGCTCCATGGTGCATATGATAACTGTGTAATGCTATAGTGTAACATACTAGTCAGGTAGGAGTTCTAATCCCAGACACGGTAACTGTGAAACCCTGTGTGTGTGTGTGTGTGTGTAGAGATTAATGATGTTGAGGCCATTCACAGTGACTACACCTCCCATTGCCCTACTTTAGCAAGTCTGCTGTCAGTCACCTTGAAATAACCCTTTGGACAAGGGCTAGACATATAAGCTCTGTGACGCATGTGATAACTGTGTAATGCTGTAGTGTAACATACTAGTCAGGTAGGAGTTCTAATCCCAGACATGGCAACTGTGAAACTGTGCGTGTTTGTGTGTGTGGAGATTAATGAGTTTCAGGTCACTCACAGTCACTACACCTCCCATTGCCCTACTTTAGCAAGCCTGCTGATGTCATACCCCTTTAGAGAAAGGCTAGCCCTATAAGTTCTGTGGCACATGCAATAACTGTGTAATGTTGTACAGTAACGTAGGAGTTCTAATCCCAGACATAGCAACTGTGAAACTGTGTGTGTAGAGATTAATGATTTTGAGGCCATTCCCATTCACTACACCTCCCATTGCCCTACTTTAGCAAGCCTGCTGATGTCAGTCACCTTGAAATACCCCTTTGAACAAGAGCTAGTCCTATAAGCTCCATTGCGCGTGTGATAACTGTGTAACGCTATAGTGTAACATACTAGTCAGGTAGGAGTTCTAATCCCAGACATGGCAACTGTGAAACTCTGTGTGTGTGTGTGTGTGTGTGTGTGTGTGTGTGTGTGTGAGAGTGTATGTGTGTGTGTAGATTAATGATTTTGAGGCCATTCACTGTCACTACACCACCCATTGCCCAACTTTAGCAAGCCTGCTGATGTCAGTCCCCTTGAAATATCGCTTTGGAGAAGGGGCAGCCCTATAAACTCCATGATGTGTGCCATAAATGCAGAACAATATAGTAGTACTAACTACACAGGTATGGGTTTTAATCTCGTGTGTGTGTGTGTGTGTGTGTGTGTGTGTGTGTGTGTGTGTGTACATATGCATGTGTGTACCTCAAGAATTTTGTCCCAATTTACAGCCAGTAAACATCTCAAAGCCTGACGTTAGCAGTCCTGCAGATATCATCCACCTTACAAGTACCTGTTGCCAACCCTAAAACCATGTCAGATTAGTGGTGCATGTGGTAAATGTGTTACATAATGGTCCATAAAGATTGTTAGATAGAGGCTTGAATCTCACCCCTGGCAAATGTAAATGTGTGATTAAGGTAAAATTGTTTTTGGGATCTGTCACCCACTACATCACCCAATGCCAGTATTTACAAGGGCTGGCGATGTTCCTCACCTTAGAAGTACCTTGGGACAACAACCATCCAATAAGCTCTGTGGCAAATGTGATAAATCCAGTACACTGTAGTAGCAATACATAGCTAGGTAGGGGTTTGAATCTCAGAACTGGCAAGTGTGTGTGTGTGTGTGTGTGTGTGTGTGTGTGTGTGTGTGTGTGTGTGTCTGTCACCAGTATCCTGTGTGGAGGTTGCTGTGATTATGTAATAACAGGATACATTGTGTGGTGGGTTTTGATAAATTATTATATTGAGGACCTACTATACGTCACAATGTCCACCTTACAAGGACAACAGATGTCAAACACAAGAGAGGCTGATGTAGACACGCCATATACCTATATGTGACATTATGGATTGGTGAACAATATAGGCAACCATTGTATTACTCACAAAACACTCTCCACCCATGTCTCATACACAAAGACACTTGGCTAGGCAACAACCACTATATTGGTAGTTCCATGCATATTGCCTCACAGACAGTAACCACTAGTGTTTGCAGTAGACTACATGCCTGTTGACCACAACAGTGCCACTGACATCAGAAAGTACTGTGATGTGTAACATCTCCTGATGGAGTGTGTGTTATCCAGCAAGTAAAAGAACATGACACCCTGTTCCATCCCTACAGTAGGCAAATAAATGCTTACAGTGGTCCTTTTGCTATGTTCACCACTGGATGTCTGAAACAACTGCAGAGTCTGCAAATGTAACCCACAAAGGGAATACCATGCCTTATACACATGACCTGTATGGACAGATGCCACTAACTCCACTGAAGACCTGTATCATGCTGTCAATGTAGGTGCAGGTATGACCTCAGTTCCATAGCCAGGTCTCCCCAAATGAGGTGAGGGATGCTACATCAGAATATAACAATCTGTATACACAAAATGCCCCAGAGACCTCAAGTAAACTTCCACATGTCAAAGAGCATGTGTGTGGGACATGTGCACAATCCAGACACTGTCCATGTTATGGAATATAGAGCACATACATGGGAAGCAATGCACATCACAGGCCACCCACAAAAGTAACCCAGATGCGTGGATGGTGAATACAATACCCACCTGTGGGAAACACTCCAGGGACTACAACCCTGAGCCATACTGGAGACCATTGTCATGTGGTCTGATGCCAAGGTATTCCCTTTGCCTAGCCTTGTACACCCATCAGGCCCATTCACCTACTACACACCTGCGAAGCAATGAACCTATGCATCTCAGTACTGGCAAGCGTGTGTGTGTGTGTGTGTGTGTGTGTGTAGATTAATGATTTTGAAGCCATTCACAATCACAACACCTCCCACTGGCCTACTTTAGCACACCTGCTGATGTCATTCAACTTGAAATATCCCTTTGGCCCTGTATCAGCCATATAAGCTCCGTGGCGCTTGTGATAACTGCGTAATACTGTAGTGTAACAAACTAGTTAGGTAAGGGTTCTAATCTTGATCCTGCCAACTGTGATGATGTGTTGTGTTTCTTTGACTGTATGTGTGTGTGTGTGTGTGTGTCTTCATTGACACCTGCCTTTGTGGACATTCACATGTACTACACTTCCCTTATCCCTTCTTTAGCACTGTTGCTGTTACTCACCTTCAAAGATACCTTTGGACAGATCTCCAACATGTAAGCTCCGTGGCACATGAAGTAAATACATAACACTGTAACAGAATACATAGTCAGGTAAGGGTTTGAAACTCAGTACTGGTAAGTGTGTGTTTGTGTGTGTGTCATCAGTATCCTGTGTGGTGGTTGGGAGGAGTGTGTACTGACAGGATCCATTGCAGTGTGGGTTTTGAGACATCATTATATTGAGGACCTATATGTCCCATTATCCAAATTACAAGGCCAACAGTTTTCAAACACTGTAGAGGTTGTAGTAGACAATCCTCAGCCATACATGTGTACAGCCATGTGCAATTACTATGTGACAGTATGGGTTATTAAACAATATAGGCAACTGTTATAACATCCAGATACCACTCTCCAGCCACAGATCATAGACAAACTTGCTTGGCTCTTACACCCTTCCTTTCTTACTTTGTCTCTGCCCCCCCCCCAAAACACCTCTGGTGGATGTGGAAATGTAAATCTGTTTTGTGCAGGCAGCAGCTTGAGTTTTGTAAGGAATGCTCATGATCAGCTGATGGCCTGCACATGAACTGCACTCCCCCACTTGCTAACTGCATGTGGAACAGCTGTGATATCATTCCTGTAGCCAATTTCATGGAAACACATTCCTATAAGCACTTCATGTGGTTGTTGGCCCTTTTCCTTCACTGTCAGCAGGACTTCATGTGGGTGTTCGACAAAACAGCTTCACAGAGGATAGTTGGAAATACCTCTTACAACATACACTGTGGAGACAGGCCAACAAACAAGAGGGGGGATGTTCCAGACATAGGGACAGAATGTAAGTATTGCTGTTCTACATTTGAAGTACTGTTGGTTTAACATGGTTTGTGTGGATATGGCTGTTCTACATGATTTAAAGTCTGGCATGACATTATGTGGTTAAGGAAACTCTCACCTATAGGGCTATCTGCAGACTGTGCAGAGTTTGGAGTCTTACATGTGTTGTGTTACTCACACATTTCCTATCTTTAGATATGCAGTAGCATACTCTGATGACTGCAGTCAGTACATGGTGACATCCATGTGAGTTAATGACTTCATATCCCTCAGAAGAGATATGTCACAAC